>NC_082728.1:33807333-34119354 GCF_030144855.1 Hypanus sabinus
AATGTGTTTAGTCACATCCTCAAAAAATTCAACCAGGCTCATAAGGCACGACCTGCCCTTGCCAAAGCCATGTTGACTATTCCTAATCATATTATGCTTCTCCAAATGTTCATAAATCCTGCCTCTCAGGAGCTTCTCCATCAACTTACCAACCACTGAAGTAAAACTCACTGGTCTATAATTTCCTGGGCTATCCCTACTCCCTTTCTTGAATAAAGGAACAACATCCACAACCCTCCAATTCTTCGGAACCTCTCTCATCCCCATTGATAAATCAATTATCATCACCAGAGGCTCAGCAATATTCTCCCTTGCCTCCCATAGTAGCCTGGGGTGCATCTCATCTGGTCCCAGAAACTTATCCAACTTGATGCTTTCCTAAAGCTCCAGCACTTCCTCTTTCTTAATATTTACATGCTCAAGCCTTTCAGTCCACTGCAAGTCATCTCTACAATCACCAAGATCCTTTTCCATAGTGAATACTGAAGTAAAGTATTCATCAAATACCCCTGCTATTTCCTCCGGTTCCATACGCTTTCCCACTGTCACACTTGATAGGTCCTATTCTTTCACATCTTATCCTCTTGCTCTTCATATACTTGTAGAATGCCTTGGGGTTTTCCTTAATCCTGCCTGCCAGGGCCTTCTCATGGCCCCTTCTGGCTCTCTTAATTTCCTTCTTAAGCTCCTTCCTTAGCTTTATAATCCTCTAGATCTCTAACATTACCTAGCTCTCTGAACCTTTTGTAAGTTTTTGTTTTCCTCTTGACAAATTTATTGCAGCCTTTTTACACCACAGTCCCCGTACCCTACCATAACTTCCTTGTCACATTGGAGCTTACCTATGCAGAACTCCCCACAAATATCCCCTGAACATTTGCCACATTTCCTCCTCACTTCTCCCTGAGAACATCTGTTCCCAATTTAAGCTTCCAATCTCCTGCCTGATAGCCTCATAATTCCCCTTACTCCAAATAAACACTTTTTTAACATCTGTTCCTATCTCTCTCCAATGCTCTTGTAAAGGAGATAGAATTCTCATCACTATCTCCAAAATGCTCTCCCACTGAGAGACCTGCCACCTGACCAGCTTCACTTCCCAATACCAGATCAAGTACAGCCTCTTGTCTTGTATGCTTATCTACATATTGTGTCAAGAAACCTTTCTGAACTCCACCCCATCTAAACTTCTTGCTCTAGGGAGATGTCAATCGATATTTGGGAAATTAAAATCTCCCATCACAACAACTCTGTTATTATTACACCTTTCAAGGATCTGTTTCCCCCCCCCCGTTCCTCGATATCCTTGTTACTATTGAGCGGCCTATAAAAAACACCCAGTAAAGTTATTGACCCCTTCCTGTTCCTAACCTCTACCCATAGAGACTGGCGCAGACAATCCCTCCATGACGTCCACCTTTTCTGCAGCCGTGACACTATCTCTGATCATCAGTGCCATGCCTCCACCTCTTTTGCCTCCCTCCCTAACCTTTCTGAAGAAACCTGGCACTTGAAGTAACCATTCCTGTACCTGAGCCATCCAAATCTCTGTAATGGCCACCACATCATAGTCCAACTATTGATCCATGCTCTAGGCTCATCCGCTTTGTTCACAACACTCCTTGCTCTTGTTAGAACAGACAAATCTCAAACCGTCAGTCTGAGCGTGTCCCTTCTCTATCACCTACCTATCCTCCCTCACACATTGTCTCCAAGCTTTCTCTATTTGTGACCTAACTGCCTCTTCCCCAGTCTCTTCAGTTTCGTTCTCACCCCACCAACAATTCTAGCTTAAACTCTCCCCAATAACCTTAGCAAACCTCCCCGCCAGGATATTGGTCCCCCTGGGATTCAAGTGCAACCCATTTTTGTACAAGTCACACCTGCCCCAAAAGAGGTCCCAATGATCCAGAAATCTGAATCCCTGCCCCTGCTTCAATCCCTCAGCCACACGTTTATCCTCCACCTCATTCTATTCCTATTGTCACTGTCGTGTGGCACAGACAGTAATCCCGAGATTGCTACCTTTGCGGTCCTGCTTCTCAACTTCCTTCCTAACTCCCTGTAATCCGTTTTTCAGGACCTCTTCCCATTTCCTGCCTATGTCATTGGTACCAATATGTACTGCAAACTCTGGCTGTTCTCCCTCCCACTGCAGGATATTGTGGGCGCAATCTAGAAACATCCCGGACCCTGGCACCTGGGAGGCAAACTACCATCCGAGTTTCTTTCCTGCATCCACAGAATCGCCTGTCTGACACCCACCCCCCCCCCAAACTATAGAGTCCTCTGTCACTACTGCCTTCCTCTTCCTTTCCCTACCCTTCTAAGCCACAGGGCCGGACTCTGTGTCAGAGGCACGGCCACCATTGCTTACCCCAGGTAGGTTGTCCACACCCCTCCCCCCCAACAGTACCCAAACAGGAGTACTTAATGTCAAGGGGTACAGCCACAGGGATACTCTCTAATACTTGACTCTTGCCCTTCCCTCTCCTGGTTGTTACCCACTTGTCAGTCTCCTGTGGCCCCGGTGTGACCACCTGCCTATAATTCCTTTCTATCACATTCTCACTCTCCCTGACCAGACGAAGGTTATCGAGCTGCAACTCCAGTTCTCTAACACGGTCCCTTAGGAGCTGCAGCTCGACACACCGGGTGCAGATCTGACTGTCTGGGAGGGTGGGAGACTCCAGGACTTCCCACATCTGACTCCGAGTACAGAACACCGGCCTCACACACATACTTCCTTTCCGCAATTAACACAATTAAACCCACTTCACCTCGTTACCGCCTAAGCCCGTTGAGCCAAAGCCCTGATACTCTGCTATCTCTCACTCTGCTGCACGCTGGATATGGCGGTTTTCTTTTTAAACTTTTCCCACTCTACTGGCTGACATCATGCGTCTGCACAGTCTTACCTCTCTTTTACCCCAGGTAGTAAAATGCCTTTGCCCCAGAAATCATTACCCATTCCACTCGCAACCTTCTTGCTCGGAATGTACAGTACCTCTTGCGCAGCTGATAAAATTCCATCTCCCCCAGAGCATTCTATACTGCCATGATAATCCTCACACCAGCCATTACCATTCAATTCGATGCAGGATCCTCTCAGAAAATAAAAAAAAATTCAGGATAGCTGAATGAGTCATTGTCTACAGTCTACCATTACTGCAGAATTTGTATGTTTTGCAGACCCTGGGCCTAAGGGGCCTCATGTTTATCCAAGCTCAATTTCTGGACACAGCAGTTGCCACTTGTCAAGATCAAACAGTTATTTAGCTTCTGGTCATAAAACGGAGTCAGTTTTCAGTTCTAAAATGTAAATGATGGTGAGTAGTAATCAGATTGAAGTTAAAACAAAGTACTATCGATAGAACAGTTTTGTAAACAAGTTCTGTTTATTGCACACTCGCTGACTCATAGAATCCTGCCTTGTTGCTCAAAGAGGTGCAATATAAGACAGATGGTTATTTAATTTAGCCTGTTTCAAAACAGACAATGCTCACTAAGTTATTTAGTTAAAGAAAGGTTGCACACAAAATTGGTGATATCAAGTAACTGTTGTGTTTACAATTGGGACTTTTATGTATTCAGAGATGATAGTTTTATAGCATTAATTGTTTATAGCTAAGATCTAAGGTATGTCTCCAAAAAAGCTTTTAGATGATTTGTGTAAAAAGAGTACCTGAGGAAATATCGTATACATGCAAAGTCATCCAAATAGCAAACAAAAGCGGTTTAAATGTAGCAGTTCAGGTTTATTAGGAATGGGGTAAGAAAGAGCAAGAAGAAACATGGAAGAAACATGGGGTGAACTAGAATACACTCTTCCAGCTTTTGTATCTGTGACAGTTGACTTGTTCATCTGCATTGATGTATGCTCTTTTAGTTTATAGGAATTTTATCTTCCTTTTGGAAATCCTTTATGCTTAAGAACTGCTTAATATTTAGGAAAGGCTTTATTTTCACTCAAAATAAATGAACGGGTTTTAAACTACTTTGTTAGCTGGAAGTATATTCTGTTAGTTGGGATCCAACAAAAACATGGAGCATTATCAGTTAACCACATGTGCAGAATAAAGAGCAAAGTAAAGTAGTCTTTGCGGATTGGGTAGTTACAGGATAATCTGAGTTTAGTAAGAGTTCTTATGGTTATTTATATTCAATAGGGCTTAAGGTCTTTGTTTGAATTTAGAACATTGCGAGCAGGAGACCAAATTCCATCACAGGTAGCAGCCAATATGGTCACATCATACCAAAAGTATTAGTATAGAGAGTATTATTATTTTACAGTAGTTCAACTCAAAGACCTCTGGACAAATGTTACAGCACCCTACCTAGTACGATAAAATGTTCAACATCCTGGTTTCCTGCAGTTGTGCAGGCAAATGCTGATCAATGTTATGAATTATAATAAAAATATATCAGAACTGTGGCACATGGCCAAGTGGTTAATGCATTGGACTAGCAATCTGAAGGTCATGAGTTCGAGCCCCAGCCAAGTAAATGTGTGTGGCCTTGAGCAAGGTACTTAACCATACATTGTTCCAGTCCACCCAGCTGAAAATGTGTACCGGCAAAATGCTGGGGGTTAACCTTGCAATAGACCGGTGTTCTATCTGGGGGGGGGGGGGGAAGTCTTGTACTCTCAGTCGCTTCACGCCTCAGAATCAGGCATAAGCACCAGCCTGATGAGCCTATAAGGCTCGGGACAAACTATATCAGAACTGGGGTATAGCACCTGGACTGTTTCACAAATTGAACATGATGAATATTTTACTCTTCACGTTAGAGACTGGGATGATAAAGGGTTAGAACATAGAGTAGGATGCAGATTAGACAGACTAAACCCTATTGTATGACCTGCTGAACTCAGACCATAACAATTTGTACCAGCTTCCAGCCATATGCAACAATTTGTGCCTGGAGACAACAACTTGGCCCCTTTTTAATTAGAAACCCCAGGTGGGGATCACTTTTGTGACTGTGACTGGGTCACTGGAGGAACTGGAAAGTTGGTGGACATGAAAGTCTTTATTCATCACAACAATTAGGCATTCTCTTGAAGAAGCTCTTGGTAGAGTCCTCCGAACTCAAGGTACATCAAATCCTCAAACCCTTAAGATCAATGGTAAAAGCAGGCAAGTCAAACCAATTTCAATAGTTACAGTGACTTTGTTCATTTCAATACTTTAGCATGACAATGCTTCCTTTGAATTGCATATCTACAGTGGTTGACACCTCTGAATGTTCAAATACCTTGGCTGGAGCGAACTACTTATACACTTCCTGAACATATAGAATGTTCACAATGTTATAATGGTGCAAATTCCTTAAACCCATAATTGATGCAGGGAAATTCACACAACACCATTGTCTTAGACTCCGTCCACACTAGACCGGATCATTTTGAAAACGCCGGTTTTGCATAAAAATGATAGGCGTCCACACTATGCGATTTTAAAAATATCTCTGTCCACATTGAAACGGATATTTTGGCGAATCTCCTCCTACTGGGCATGCGCAGGACACATCTACCGATAATAAGCGACATGTTTAGTGTCGAATCTCGCCGTGAAAGTGCGTGTTTGTGTAGTTACAGACTAGAAAAACTTAAAATGATGGACAGCTGTTGGCTCTCATGCAGGAGAACTTAAAAGTAATAAAAAACAAATATTGGAGTGTATGGAGGCAACCGACAGAGAGTTCACGGACAGATTGACCCGGCTGATGACGAACATTGAAAAACGGACTAACTCTGGTGCATTAATAAAGCACCTTGTTAAATGTATAAAACATGTCTGCATCAGTATTATCTTGTATTTCCATACAATGTTACATTAGGCTGTTACACATCTATTATCAGAGAAGTACTTGCATAAATAGGTAAACCACCTTCATACGAGCAAGGACAGAAAACAGGACAAAGTGAGTATACTTATTTATTCAGTAAGTTATGGGTCAAAGTATTTGGTGAGTACATTTCTAATTCTTCTGGCATCAGTCTTGTTGCCGTCTGTTCTGAAATTGTTTGGCTGCTTTCAAGAAAGCAATGAATTAGTGCGCTGCCATCAGACAGCACTTTATGATTTCTCCGGTTACCCCATCCACACTGCTCCGGCCAATCCGGCGTTTTCAAAATTAGACACTCTGGAGAGCATTGCTGAAAAGCTCTGGTTTCGGGGGACGAAGATGCCGTTTTAGTGTGGACGGAGGGTAAAAACGAAGAGAAAAAGCTTCGGTTACGGATTTATCTGGTGTAGTGTGGACGTAACCTTAATGTTTGGCTGATGTATATGCAAATGTCTCATCATCACTATTTTGCAAACAATATCTCTTAGTCTGTGCTTCACAGGCAGAATCGCTGTATTTGCAAAGGTGTGCTTTTAATTTCAATTTACTCCTTGCAATTAACTACTTACATTAAGAACTGAAGACTGGATCTTGCTTGAATTAATATCTCCTATATTCATAACACCAGAATACTCCCTAACAACCATACACTTGTGAGGTGGAACCTGGTGACCCGTATCTTAATCCTATTACATGGGGTTATCATGTATTCCTTCTGGGCACACACCAGTAAACCCCGAGAGGCACCAATGAAGCATGGCAAACAGATGCTCGGGAACGTGCACTAGAATTACTAAAAAAAATTGAGTATAGCCAGTTAAAGAAGAAGAAAGGAGCAGGTTCCTGTACAATGAGTTGCTGCAGCTTCCTTAATACAAACTGCCCATCAGGCTTTTAGACCTTTAACTGTTCAGAGTTTGCTGGCAATATGTGCCATGCCTCTAGCTGATGCTGAAAGAATTCTCAAATGGGTACTTCATAATTTCAGAAGATTACAGGCCTTCTGGGCCAGTTACATACCCCAACATATTCAGCAATTCTTATTAATATTATTTCCCATAGCCCTGGTAACATCTCCACAAAAGTGTGGAAATCCATATTAGATATAAGTGTGGATTTATAAACAAATGAATAGTGGAGATGTACGTGGAGGATTTATTACTGTATTGAGTAAAATAATCAAAAGCCACGGCTTAGTAATAGTTTATAAGGATGGAGAACAAATGACAAAGGGTAGACTGGGACCTTGTTCATTCTATAATGTTAGCCCTTTATCCTGCACCCTGTGCAGAATGGCCCTAAATCAACACCCAATACATAAACTTTTTCAAATTGTTGACAAGATCCTGCACACCCACATGGTGGCAAAAGAATTACCATTCATTCCTGCACAAAGACAATGAGGTGCCCGCACAGGGTTCTCCCCTTTTCCTCTAAGGGAATGCAGGATTTGTAACAAAGTCATCAAATTAACCTCATTCCTCCAGTCGATTACATTCACAGTGTTCTCTTACACCAGCCCACTCAGCAGGAAAGGCAAAATCAACAAACCTAACAGGTAGGTTAACTCCTAAATTTAGACAAAAAATCACTTGAGGAGAATATCCAAAGACACTAAAAGCCTTACAGTTAGTCTTTGACCTACTGAATTATGCTAGAGCTTTTATATCTGACTATACTCAATTATTAAAACTATTATAAGACTATCATCAGCTGGAACAATTTGATTCATACAGGGAAAAATGGTTCAACTACATAATGCCTCATAGGCCTGATTTTATTCTCACAAATCAATGAATCTGTTGTAAAAAAAAAGATCACTCCCTACTTGTACATAGTTCTTTCCTTTTGCTTGTTTTTTCTTTCCACTCTTTTCTATAAGTGTATACCTCAGAGAAATACTTTGTGGAGATTTGTGATATGTATGATTATATGATATATATGTACAATGTCTGAAATACATCTTATGTAAATGTCTGTTTGATGATGAACTTCAATAAGAAATAAATTCCAAAAAAAAACTATTATAAGACAAATGTAAACCAGAAAAATGAAAAGCCTTTTTGTTTTTACCACAGAAAATTATGAGGCACTAGATGAATTGATAAACGCAGATCAGCAAGCAATAGACCTTCAGACAAGAGACCTTAACAAAATTTCTTGTTTTGCTAATTCATGCTTCTCCAAAAACCACTGTAGATATCTGCTGTCACGAGGGAGAAGAAACACAAGCCCCAACCAGAACAGAAATTTACTGCTTTAGAATGATGTCTTACTATAGTATTCCATACACCATTGCAGTAAGCAACTGCAAGGGGGCAAACCAATTATTATACAGATTTTGAAAAATGATAGTAAATTACCAAGAAATGAATGGCGAGTTACCATAAACAGATAAGGGGAATGGCAAATACTTTTAACACCTTAAAGTAGAAATATGTTCCTGAGTGCTATGACATACAATCTTTGCCTTTTATGTGAGATGCAGAACTGTAGCGGTGTGCTACACGCAGCGCTAAAATTACGACACGGAGTCGGTAACTGCAGTCGAAGGAAAAAACTTTATTCGAAATCCTCAGCCTCACTTTTAAGCCTCCCTCAACCTGCCCCCCATGGCGCAGAGGCTCCAAAGCTCTGTGCTCGCAAACCCCCGTAGGCTATCTAATTGTGAGCCGGTTCGGATGTGCCAGGAAATGGGTCGCCACATAACCCCCCCCCCCCCCCCCCCCAGAACCGGTGATACACCCCCCAATGTCCACAGTCTGGGCCAGGACCTGCTTGGGAGGTCGGCCTCTGCGCCGAGGTGCCGGAAACTCGGCCGGTTGCGCCAGGTCCACATGGGCCGGTTGGAGGCGGTCCACTGTGAAAACCTCCTCTTTCCCCCAAACGTCCAGCACGAACGTGGACCCGTTGTTCTGGAGCACCATAAACGGCCCCTCGTACGGGCGCTGCAGCGGTGGCCGATGCCCGCCCCTTCGTACAAACACAAACTTACAGTTCTGCAGGTCTTTAGGTATGCAGGTCAGGTGCCGCCCGTGCTGTGAAGTGGGTATGGGGGCCAGGTTACCGAGCTTCTCGCGTAGTCTGCCCAGGACTGCTGAGGGATCTTCCCCTTGCCCCCGTGGGGCTGGTAGGAACTCCCCGGGGACGACCAGGGGCGCGCCGTATACCAACTCAGCCGACGAGGCGTGCAGGTCGTCCTTGGGCGCTGTGCGGATGCCGAGTAGGACCCAGGGAAGCTCGTCCGCCCAGTTGGCTCCTCGCAGACGGGCGATGAGGGCCGACTTCAGGTGACGGTGGAAACACTCCACTAGCCCGTTCGACTGTGGGTGGTAGGCAGTTGTGTGGTGCAGCTGAGTCCCCAAAAGGCTGGCCATAGCTGACCACAGGCTGGAGGTGAACTGGGCGCCTCTGTCGGAGGTAATGTGGGCCGGTACACCAAAGCGAGATATCCAGGTGGTGATCAGGGCTCGGGCGCAAGATTCGGAGGTGGTGTCGGTGAGCGGGACCGCCTCTGGCCATCTTGTGAACCGGTCCACGATAGTCAGAAGGTGCCGCGCTCGCGCCGTGAGAGTCCGAAAGTCCTGAGGAGCAGGGCTTTGAATTCCGTGTACTTGCCGTCTGCCGGGGGCGACTGTACAAACTCCGCGACCTGGGCCGCTGTGTCCTGGTCGAGGGAGCTCACCACGTAGTAGTAGCGGGTGTCTTCTGAGGTGATCCGGCGAACGTGGAATTGGGCTTCGGCTTGCTGGAACCATAGGTTCGGTCGCTGTGTCCAGAAACCCGGCAGTTTCAACAAAACCGCATGAACAGAGGAGGCGTCGGTCATTTCTGGTCCAAAAATCGTTTGGACCGTCGGGGTCACCAATTGTAGCGGTGTGCTACACGCAGCGCTAAAATTACGACACGGAGTCGGTAACTGCAGTCGAAGGAAAAAACTTTATTCGAAATCCTCAGCCTCACTTTTAAGCCTCCCTCAACCTGCCCCCCGTGGCGCAGAGGCTCCAAAGCTCTGTGCTCGCAAACCCCCGTAGGCTATCTAATTGTGAGCCGGTTCAGATGTGCCAGGAAATGGGTCGCCACAGAACTATGTTTTTCTTGACCCTATTTGGCACAACATCTTTTAAAGGATGATTTTCAAGTATGGTACTGTGATGCATCAGCAGTGAAAATCCAAAAAGATGGATCAACTCAATTATCATCTGATAGAGGTGTATAAAATGATGAGAGGCACTGATCGTGTGGATAGTCAAAGGCTTCTTCCCAGGGCTGAAATGGCTAACATGAGAGGGCACAGTTTTACGGTGCTTGGAAGTAGGTACAGAGGAGATGTCAGGGGTAAGTTTTTTTACGCAGAGAGTGGTAAGTGTGTGGAATGGGCTGCTGCTGATGGTCATGGAAGCAGATATAACAGGGGCTTTTAAGAGACTCCTGGATAGGTACATGGAGCTTAGAAAAATAGATGGCTATGGGTAACCCTAGGTAATTTCTAAAGTAAGTACGTGTTTGGCACAGAATTGTAGGCCGAAGGACCTGTATTTTGCTGTAGGTTTTCTATGTTCTTTCTATGTTTAATCCCTGATCCTGATTATAAAAGGAATGTTTTCTTTTATCAGAAACTGAACTTGAAACACGAGTTGTAAACATGTTCTTTAGGGAGTTGTACAGCCCAACTTGCAGAGGCTAAAGCCCTAGAATTGTGTTTAAAACAAGTGAAAACAACAGAAACAGTTTTGATATGTACTGTATTAGGAATGTGCTAGAAAGAGACCTTGTTAAATTACAACATAACAATAGGTGTTCCTTCCATAGGAGGGACTTAACCAACCCCTATGTTCTGGTATCTTTTTTTGGGAGCCTAGAATTAAAGGTATAGACAGAATCCTCAATAGAAGAGTTGTAGTCTTCCTTACTTTTGTATGTTTCACATTTTTTGTATATTATTATATTATGCAATCATATAGTTGATTAATTTTCTATAACTAAAATGTGAGATTACTAATCCTTAGGCAAAAGGAGATAGCAGTAATTTTTTACCAGATTCATTTTCAGGAATCCTGAGTGAAGCTGTGCACTTTATCAAAAGCAAGGCAAACACCCCTGTAAAAGAAATTAACTATCATCAAGCTTATTGCAAGACATTGCCAGCTGACCTGATGAACTAACAGTGGCAGACGCAGTGATTCAAGCTTGCATCAAGGAAAAGACAAGAGCTGTTTGCCTGGAAGAAGAGCTTAAAGATAGACTAATAGGGACTTATAATATGAACATTAATGCGTTATTCTTGCATGTTCATGGAAAATAGTAATGGTGAGAATCCTTTGAGGTTTGGAAAATGTGTGTAGCTCAGATTAAGGAAGTGAATATTCTAAAGAGAAAATGACACAGCAATGCCCACTTTGGGAAGTACTCAATGACTTCTTGAACATAGGATTAAAGAGAGCTCTCTAGCTTCTGTAATCTACTAGAATTGTTGTAGCCTGTTCCGAAGAGGTGTCTTACCAGAAGTCTTGATCTCAAAAGCTGCAACCCATAGGAAGAAGCTGAGTATGTAATCTTTGCTTAGCAAGAGGGAGTGTGATAGATATTAACTTCCTAGGCCCAGGGTCCTCATGTTGTGCTAATCTCACTTTCTAAACACAGCAGCTGCCACTTGTCAAGAACAAACAGTTGTTTAGCTTCCAGTCATAAATGGGAGTTAGCCTTCAGTTCTTAAAATGCAAATAGAAAATAATAACAGCTTTGCAAGCAAGCTCTGCTTATAGCGGAGACGTTGGTTCATAGCATTCTGTCTTGTTGTGCAAATAGATGCAGTATAAAACAATGGGTTACTTAATTTGACTTGTTTCAAAAAAAACAACGCTGACTAAGTTGCATGGTTCAAGGAAGCTTCCTGACCAGATGGATAATATAATTTAGCACATCAATTAACTGATGTGTTTATAATTAGTTATATGCACTCAGAGAAGTTAGCTTTACAACTTTAGTGGTGGATAACTGAGATTTATATGTCCAAAAAGCTTTTAGACCTTATGTGTAAAAGGGGTATCTAAGAAAATATTATCTTTGTGTGAAGGCATCCAAGGGTCAAACAAAAAGGACACAAATATAGAGAGTAATTCAGACTTATTAGGAATGGGGTAAGGAACATAAGAATCAGAATCAGGTTTAATATCACTGGCATATGTCATGAAATGTAACTTTACAGCAACAGTACAATGAAATACATGATAAATAAATACAGAGAAAAAACTGAATTATAATTGTTATGATATGGCAACAATGAATATAGAATACAGACAGTTTTTTTTATAAACAAATAAACATTTATTTAAACTCTGCTCAATAAAAATGAAAAGTAAACAAATGACTAACTTAACCAGAAGTTAACTGTTATACAGCAACTCGAACAGTTCTTAAAGCGATAAATGCAAACACAGTTCTTTAAAAATGCGAAAGTCCAGATGATTTATACAGTCTATTAGGAGAGACTTTCCAGAAGTAATGAATTCCTCAACGACATAACGTTACTGCTGATCCCAGCCGAAATATGCCTTGCCCGAAGGATTCACGATGAAGGAAATAAAAATAGCCTGAAGAAACTGACCTTTTCCTTGATGAATAATGCTACGTCCAACCCTTTCTGCTCTTACTGCAGGGGCTATCTCAGATGCAGATTACTATCTCTGGAATGAAGATCCAATAAGGTCAATCCTGTTTTACCACTGACGACACCGACTTTACTCGATCTTTCGAGTTTTCGTACCTCAATAAATCTTCACTCTCCAATACTTAGACCTTAAAATAAGGTCTAAAATGTATTTAGACCTTAAGTACATCATGGTCATGAGACAGTCAAAAGATACCCATTATGTTATCTGGGGACCTTTCCTAAATTACTTTTCCAATTCATAAAGTTTAATAGTGCACAGACTTTTATGTATATTTTTATCTTCTCTTCTTAAGCGAATATGTTTTTTTTCTAATTATCCATTATCATCCATCAGCTTTTGGTAGGGAGTTGACTTTTTTTTATATAAATTTTTTTTATGATGAATGACCTATCTTTAAATTTTTGATTAGAGTGGTATACCTTTATGTGTTATGCTATAACATTTTGATCAATTTTATTACAATATATGAATGTACCCAAGTTATGTTGAGATCTATCTGTGTGTTGCACTCTGTAAATCTTGTTTTTTTCTTCTGAATAAAAATATTGTAAAAAGAAAAAAAAGGTATGTAACACAGAAAAAAAAATATATATGTTTAATAAATAGTTAAGAAAATAAGTAGTGCAAAAAGCATACAAAAATTAGTGAGGTTGGGTTCATGGCTTCAACGTCCATTTAGAATTCGGATGGCAGAGGGGAAGAAGCTGTCTTGAATTGCTGAGTGTGTGCTGAAGTACTGCTGCACCTCCTTCCTGGTGGTAACAATGAGCAAAGCACATTGGGTGGTGGGAGTCCTTAATGAAATATGACACCTTCGAAAGGCACTGCTCCTTGAAGATATCTTGGATACTACAGAAGCTAGATCGGTAATGGAGCTGACTAACCTTACAAATTTCTGCAACTTACTTCAATCTTGTGCAGTAGCCACACCACCCCCATACTAGACAGTGAATCAGCCAGAGGAAAGCGAAGAAGAAAGCTGGAAGAAACACGGGGTGAATGAGAGTCCATTACTGTGGCTTTGACTTTGGCAATGAACGGTTCGTTCATCTGCACCAATGATATACCCTGTTAGTTTATAGGGATTTTACCTGTGCTTTGGAACTCCTTTGTGTTTTATAAATGCTTAGTGTTTTGGAAAGCCTTTGTGCTTTGCTTTGTGTTTTAGAAATTGCTTGTAATTTGGAAATCTTTAAGAAAGAATACCTCTGTGAACTTTAAGTGTTTTTTTAAGAATGCTGCTTGGATTTAAACATGCATCACTGAAAATAAATGAATTGTGTTTAAAACTGCTTTGTTAGCTGGAAGTATCTTTTCATTGGTAGGGAGAGAAGACTCATCACCCAAGTAGAATGTATTGGCAGTTAAATTTGCCATGGAGAATAAACAGGGAAGATAAATTGTTTTTTTAAGATCTGATAGCTATAGTATAATCCACCTTTAGTGAGAGTCTCCTTGGTTATTTATATCCAATAGGGCTTAAGGTCATTTTTGAGTTCAGAACTTTGTGGTCAGCAAACCTAATACTATCGCATATCCACTTAGAAAATGCCGTTTCCAAAATGTCCCTTCTTGAAAGTGCTATAGGACTGTTAAAACAAAATCTTCACACCATATTGGAAGATTCTTTCCCCGGGCAGTTAAGACCATATGACGTAGGAGCAGAATTAAGCCTTCTGACCCATCGAGTCTGCTCTGCCATTCAATCATGGCTGATCCTTTTTTTCATCTCCTCCTCAACCCCAGTTCCCAGCCTTCTCCCCATAACCTTTGATGTCATGTCCAATCAAGAACCTATCAATGTCTGCCTTAAAAACACCCAACGACCTGGGGTCTTCACAGCTGCACGTGGCAACGAATTCCACAATTTCACCACCCTGGTCAATCATTTTTGTTAGCCAACCCCACCCCTCTATCTATTATCTCTGTCACTGCATTGCTCTGTAAGCAAAATTTAAACAACTTTTTATAATGTTGTTTACATTGTAAATGCACGATGGACTTACATTAAAGTACACAGACCTCAGGTATTGTTGGTGATTTTGGTGGTGCAGAGGTTATCATGGGAGTAGTTATGGAGCTTCACGGAGCGGCAGCCAGAAGGTCACTGCAGATCTGCAGATTATCTCTCCAACGTGGGTAACTGAGAAGAGAGGGGAGGGTAATGTGACAGAGCAGGTCTGCCATAAGTAATTCCTTCTTCCCCGCCCCCACCCCACACGCCAGTAGCCCTGTAACTTTCATTACCTCTCTCTGGCAGTGCTGATGTTATGCTTATCAGGTGCACTAATGTACAGCACGGACACTCCAGGACAGTAGCATTCTTTAACGCATCATGTTTATTGTGGCTTCCAGTTACAAGGAGGGGGTCCAACCGATGGGTGGGGTGTCTTTAAAGAAGTGCCCGTCTGAGGTGCCACATGCTCAGCACTGGCTCAGTGAAAGAATTCATTTTGGGTGATGGGGAGAGCGTTGGCCACTGGAAAATGATTAGCTGTTGATTGATTTGTTGTCCAATGTCATTGTGATCTTATTCTGATGAATGTATTTGTGGACATTTGTGATTGTGAAGAAGGACGTGAAGGAGGCAAGGTGAGTTAAGGGCATGTGACCTTCACCAGTACACATGCTGTGCCACCACCACCACCCCCCCATTCTTGCAAACTCCAGTGAGTACAGACCCAGAATCATCAAATGCTCTTCATTCCTCGAACCATTCTTGTAAAACTGCTCTGGACCTTCTCCAATGGCAGCACATAATTTCTTAGATAAGGGGCCCAAAACTGTTCAAATTCTCCATGTAGTCTGACCAATGCCTTATAAAGTATCAGCATTACATCCTTGCACTTATATTCTAGTGCTCTCAAAATTACTGCTAACATTGCATTTGCATTCCCTACCAGTGACTCAACCTTCAAGTTGACCTTCAGGGAACCCTGCACAAGGACCCACAAGTCCCTTTGCACCTCTGAATTCTGAATTTTCTCCCCATTTAGAAAATAGTCTATGCCTTTATCCCTTCTACAAAGTATATGATCATATATTTCCCTATGCTATATTCAATCTGCCACTTTTTGGCTCTTTCTCTCAATCAGTCTAAGTCCTTTTGCAGAGTCTGTTTCCTCAACACTAACTGCCCTTGCATGCATATTTGTATCTGCAAACTTGGCCACAAAGCTATCAATACTATCATCCAAATCATTAACATATAATGTGAAAAGGAGCAGTCCCAACACCAATCCCTGCAGAACCCCACTGGTCACTAGCAATCAACCAGAAAAGAACCCCTTTATTCCCATTCTTTGCCTCTTGCCAGTCAGTTTATATTATGTACTGTTATCTATCCATCCTCTACTATCACAGGCTCTTATCTTGTTTGGAGCTTCATGTGAGACACCTTTCCAAATGCCTTCTGAAAATGCAAGTAAACAACATCCACTGACTCTCCTTTGTCTATCTGCCCTGTAAATTCCTCAAAGAATTCCAACAGATATGTCAGGCAAGGTTTCTGCTGATGGAAACCATGCTGACTTTGAATTATTTTAACATATCCTTCCAAGAAATGTGAAAACTCATCCTGAATAATAAGCTTCAACACCTTCCCAACCACTGTAGTCAGAATAACTGACCTATCGTTTTCTTTCTTCTGCCTTCCACCCTTCTTAAGGAGTGGAGATACATTAGTAATTTTCCAGTCCTCTGGAACTGTTCCAGAATCTAATGATTTTTGAAAGATCATTACTAATGCCTCTGCAATTTTATCAGCTACCCCCTGTCAGAAGCCTGGGGTATAGTCCATCTAGTCCAGGTGACTTATTTGCCTTCATACCTTTCAACTTCCCAAGCATCTTCTCTTTATTAATAGCAACTACACTCACTTCTACACTCTGACGTTCTTGAATTCCTGGCATTCTACAAGTGCCTTCAACAGTGAAGACTGATGCAAACTTTGCATTGTTCATCTGCTATTTCTTTGTCCCCTATAACTACTCCACTAGCATCATTTTCAAGTGGTTTGATATCTACTCTCACCTCTTTTTTACTCTTTATATACATGAAATTGTTTTTGTATTTTCTTTTATATTATTTGCTAGCTTACCTTCATACTCCATCTTTTCTCTTCTTATCACTTTTTAGTTGCCTTCTGTTGGTTTTAAAAGCTTCCCAATCTTCTATCTTCCCATGAATTTCTGCTAAACTAATGCACCCCTTTTCCTTTAATGCTGTCTTTGACTCCCCCTGACAACTACAGTTGCCTCATCCTTCCTTTAGAATACATCTTTATCTTTGGGTTGTATCTATTCTGCACCTTCTGAATTACCCCCAGAAACTGCAGTCATTGCTGTTCCGCCATCATCCCTGATTGTGTCCCTTTCCAATCATCTTTGGCTAGCTCCTCTCTCATGCCTCTGTAATTCACTTTACTCCATTGTGATGTTGGTGCATTTCACTTTATTTTCTCCTGCTCAAACCATAGGGTGAATACCATCATATTATTAACCAATCTTCCTAAGGGTTCCTTCAAAGTTCAAAGTAAAAATTTATAATCAGAGTACATACATGTCACCACATAAACCCTGAGATTCTTATTCTGCAAGCATACATAGCAAATCTATCTATAGAACACTAACTGTAAACTGTAAACAAACTGTGCAAATGCAGATATAAATAAATAGTAATAAATAACGAGCATGAAATAACAATATAACAGAGTCCTTAAATGAATGTAGCTATTCCCCTCTGTTCAAGAGCCTAAAGCTTGAAGGGTAATAACTGTTCTTCAACCTGGTGGTTCGAGTCTTGAGGCACTTGTACCTTCTACATGATAGCAGCAGCAAGAAAGAGCAATGCCTGGGTGGTGAGGAACTTATGATGGAGGCTGCCTTTCTACAGTAACATTTCATGTTGACGTGCTCAATGGTTAGGATGGTTTTACCTGTGATGTACTGGGCTGAATCCACTACCTTGTGTAAGGTTTTCCATTCAAAGGCATTGACGTCGTCATCAGGGAGACCATTAGGTGCCCTGCAATCACACATCTTTTAGGAGGAGCATTCCACTGCCTTAACTACCATCTTGCCTACACTTGTTATGCCTTTGGCTCTAACTTATTAAGCTTCTACAATCAATTAATTGATTCAAAATAACTCAGCATCCTTAGCTTCTGTCTGTTCTGTCTCAAGCTTGTTGAGCCAAAGCCCAACCACTCTGAAAACTGGCCCACTCCCACAATATCCGGTCCACTTACACCTTGTTTTTTTAATTGACCATTGCTAAGACACTAATAACCCAAGCAAACTCGACAGACAAGTCTTGGCAGGCCCCAGTCACTTTTTAAGCATAGCACATAAAGTGCACAAGAACTTGTCTTCGACTCACTCAGTGATCTCGCACTTCACAGACACATCCAGAAAGGCCCTGGTCACTTATTAAACCTAGCATGTAAAGTCCATAAGGAACTGTCTCCAACTCACATCACGATCTCCTGCTGCACAAATCCCCAACATAGTTAAGGAGAAAATCAATCATTCACACATTTCAAGTCTCAATAACTTTGGGAACTTCTTCCTTCAATACAAATTATAGATATTTTCCACAGGATCACATATTATTTTAATTAATTTTAGTTTCTGAGTTCTGGTGGCTGAGAAGGGAACTTTTCCAGGTCTGAATTTGCTGTCTAGGTTGATGCCAGATGGTCTATCTCTGTTTAGCAATGGTATAACTGAACAGCTTGTCAGGACACTTCAAGGAACAGTCGAGAATCAACTGCTTGGAATTTGTGCACTGATATTTGATCTTTCAGGTAAAACAGGGATCTGAGACCATTGTGAGAAGAATTGATGTTGCATAATCTGAGATGTATAAATCTACCATGGTAAAAATGTTCCACCAATAATTTATGATCTGCCATCTCCGACAGTTTTCTTTTACCCTCTTGCTATGTTATTAAGAAATGAATAGAAAGGTCCTAAAAAGACCCAGAACGTATTAAAATGTTCAGAAACAGCTCTATTTCCATCTTTAATATCTCTATTTTTTCCTTTCAGGGTTCTTTTGAAGACCCTGACTTGGAGTTACACGCTGACTTTGGTTCTTTACGGGAATGGAACCTGCTCTCGGGGTTTCACGACTGGCTGCTATTTAACATGCCAAGTATGCAGCCAAAGACCTTAGCTCACCTTCGCAGGCCCGGGATCTCGTGGCTCTAAGAAGGACGGATTGAAGGTCGGTATCCCAGCAGGAAATTGGTGTGTTATGGGAAACGGAAGATCTCTGGCTACGTGTACAGAGACCCGAGATCTTTGGACACAGAGCTCAAAAAAAGCAACGCAACAGACTTTTAATATCACAAACCAGTGACTCGTTTGTTGTGTCTCCCCTCTCGCTGTGAAACGGAGACACCTCTTGCTCCCTAATTAGGGAGAGAGAGAGCCTATGGTATGTCAAATCTGGGTGAACGAGTAGTCTTCGGGGTACCACAAGTCTGTGTCTTTGTTGTTGCTTTGCTGCACGCTTGAATGCTCGATGGTGGGTGCCGATGTTTTTTTTTGCTGGTGGGGGAGATTGGATCATAGCTTTACTACTGTTTACGTGCGGGAGGGAGGGGAGCTGAGGGGGGTACTTTGAGGTTCTATCATTTAACTGTCATTCATTCTTGGTGCACTCCTCTTTTTTCCTGGATGGTTGTGAAGAAAAAGCATTTCAGGATGTATATTGTATACATTTCTCCGACATTAAATGTACCTTTGAAACCTTTGAAATGGTCATCCATCAGAAGTTTGCTGCAAATAAACACTCAAAACGTACACAAGGCTAAAGAAATAGTGAGCCACTTCCAGACAGTGCCTCCTCGCATCATTCCATAATCACTGAGTGGATGGCAAAAGGCCCACTAAACGCTCAAAACCCAGCAAGTGTCACGCTGACCATTGCAATGGGCTGTCAGAAAAGAATAAAAAGGCATTAAAGTGAATCCATTACCAATCGCATCCCTGGAGAGAAAATCAGCCTCAAAGATTAAAAATAATAGAAGTCAATATCTATTGATTCTTAAATACATTTTCTACAAATTATGACAGATTTTGTTTTGGCTTCAACTGAATTGATCCTTAATCCATGAAACTTTTCACAGTTTTATACAGGACCATAATATTCCAACTTGCTGTCCTACCAGTTGGTGTTACAAAAAGGCTATAAATGAGTAGGCACAATGTAGATAATGAAAACAATTACTACTTTTTATTATTTGCAGTTAAAAATGAAGAGTTTACTATCTCTTCCTCATGGCATTCCTTGGAACTGCAATATATTACAGGGAAGAAGTTATTATTTTTTCCTATCAGTTGACAGTGAAGACTTAAAAATAAAAGGCTGCTGCTCATCAAAGACTTGTTTCCACAGGTCTTGAACTGTTTATAAAGTCAATGTGGGACCTATAGGTTATAGATTGAGCAGGATGTGTTTGAAAGGTTGGTATATGGGTAGGTATATGATATGGGACATGGTGTGTTCTCCTGCCATTTTTATTTTATGTCAGAATTCATTCCAGGATTATAATTTTTTAGATTGAGAGCCTTCAACCAGGAATTTTACTTAGTTGGAGATACAATATTAATATATTTTTTAAAGGGGGCTTTGAGAATATACTTGAATTGTTATACTTGACAAACCTCTATAGACATGCAGTGGAGGGAATATTTATTGGTTGTATCGGAGTCTCGTATGAAAACACCAATGCCTTTGAATAGAAAATACTACAGATAGATATGGCCTAATCCGTCTTGGCTAAAGCCCTCCCCATCTACACGGAGCACTATTGCAGGAAAGCAGCGCCCATCATCAGTGACTCCCACCAACCTGGCCATGCTCTCTTCTTACCACTACCTTCAGAAAGAAGGTACAGGAGCCTCAGGACCCACACCAGCTGGTGCAGAAATTATTAGTACCCCTCAACTATCAGGCTCTTGAACTAGTGGGATAACTTCACTCACCCCATCACTAGAATGTTCCCACAATCTATGTACTCACTTTCAAGGATTTTTCATTTCATGTTCCCAATATTTATTATTTATTTGTTTATTATTTAAATAAGCCGTAAATACTGAGTCTTCCAATAAGATGGTGGCGCACTCGATCACAATGGCCTCTCCAAGGTCAACACAAGGGGCTGCCGTCCCTTCTAAATATATTTTTTAATGGTTGCAAGATCCTGCTGGACATTAAGAAATTACAGTACTGTAGGTCTCCCCCATCAGTGAGCTGCTCGTTGGCGGGGAAACTGAGAGAGCTGGATTCGGTGCAGATCATGCTGCTGTTTGCATCAGAGAGGCTTTTGAAGATTCTGTGTGCAAAGGAGACCTGCAATCTAAAGAGAGTAACTAAGTCACTTTCCTGTGATCACAAGACCCTTTTGGATGTTGTTATTGTGGAAGTCCAATTCACTGATTTATTGGCAGAGTGTAGGATGGATGACAGGGGAGATGCATGTCCTCAGTCATAGGTAGGCCTCAAGCCATGGTGTTGCCTGTTTACAGCTGCCTGCAGAGAGGCATCGAAGCCAATGTGCTCCACAAGGGTGGTATGGTGTAGAGTCCAGGCTGGAGTCATTTCTTTCACCCCTGAGTACTTACTCAACAGACGACCCGCTGTATTGTGGCCAACTGCAGATTCCTGCAACATTCATGGACTCGAGGTTTGGACTTTGTTTTTGAGTGGCTGTAGTGATATCCTACATGTGCTTGCCATCTTGCATGTGTTATGTGTGCTTTGTGCTGTGTGTGACTGTTGGTACTGTGTTTTGCACCTCGGCCCCAGAGTAATGCTGTCTCATTCGGCTGTATTCAGGGGTCTTCATATATAGTGGAATGACAATTAAACTGGAATTTAATTGAATTATAATTTTTTCTTTTGTATTTGCATGACTTGTTGTCTTTTGCACATTGTTTTTGTCTTCCACTGATTCTATCAGGTTTCTTGGATTTTCTGAGTATGTAAGCGAGAAAACAAATCACAGGGTTGTATATGGTACTTTGAGAATAAATTTAATTTGAACTTTGAACCTTATTCACCTGACAATCATTTAACATGAAGCAAAGTGAAATATCTATTTTAGCAGTTCTGTTGATATGTATATTTGAATGTCAACATAAATATATGAATAACAACATAGAGCTCACTCAAAATAACTAAAGCCTCCATACGGAGGATATTGGCCTGGTGTGATGCTCCTTTTGATAGCGAAGCGCAGCTGGTGGACTTGAGTTTAAATTTGCTGATAGAATTGATGGAATATCTCCAATTATTTAAAATATCCATTGGAATGAGTCTGTGTCTCAAATAGGAGGAATCATTACCACCCAGTTAACTTTGAACATAATGTTGGGTTTGGATTCAGAACCATCAAATCCAGTCTCTCAGAGACCCAAAAGTAAAGATGGCATACAGGGCCAATGCAGAATTTCATCATTAATATCAGCATTCATTGAAAAGTAACTCCTTGGACATGAAATGTGGTCCACGTTTCCAGTATCTCATCACAGACCTCTTTTTTGGGTGGAAGGGATAGTTTTGTATAATGGGAACAGTTTAATTTTGAACACAAAATACTCTGCAGATGCTGGGGTCAAAGCAACACGCACAACATGCTGGAAGAACTCAGCAGGTCGGGCAGCATCCGTGGAAACAAACAGTCAACGTTTCAGTCCTAACGAAGGGTCTCGGCCCGAAACATTGACTGTTCGTTTCCACGGATGCTGCCCAACCTGCTGAATTCCTCCAGTTTAATTTTGAACTTTCAGTCGCAAATGTAAGCCACATTTGTATAAACATTTCAGTCTGTATGTTGACATTGACTCAGATCTCAGCCTGCAAGTTGATGCATGTAACAAGCATTGTCTGCGTACTACTGGATAACATAATGAATGAGGCTAAAATAGACAATAGACAAAAGGTGCAGAAGTAGACCGTTCGGCCCTTCGAGCCTGCACCGCCATTTTGAGATCATGGCTGATCATCTACTATCAATACCCAGTTCCTGCCTTGTCCCCATATCCCTTGATTCCCCTATCCATAAGATACCTATCTAACTCCTTCTTGAAAGCATCTAGAGAATTGGCCTCCACTACCTTCCAAGGCAGTGCATTCCAGACCCCCACAACTCTCTGGGAGAAGTTTTTCCTTAACTCTGTCCTAAATGACCTACCCCTTATTCTCAAACCACGCCCTCTGATACTGGACTCTCCCAGCATCTGGAACATATTTCCCACCTCTATCTTATGCAATCCCTTAATAATCTCATATGTTGCAATCAGATCCCATCTCAATCTCCTTAATTCCAGTGTGTACAAGCCCAGTCTCCCTAACCTCTCTGCGTAAGACAGTCCAGACATCCCAGGAATTAACCTCGTGAATCTACACTGCACTTCCTCTACAGCCAGGATGTCTTTCCTTAACCCTGGAGACCAAAACTGTACACAATACTCCAGGTGTGGTCTCACCAGGGCTCTGTACAAATGCAAGAGGATTTCCTTGCTCTTGTACTCAATTCCCTTTGTAATAAAGGCCAATATTCCATTAGACTTCTTCACTGCTTGCTGCACTTGCTCATTCACCTTCAGTGACTGATAAACAAGGACTCCTAGATCTCTTTGTATTTCTCCCTTACCTAATTCTACACCGTTCAGATAATAATCTGCCTTCCTGTTCTTACTCCCAAAGTGGATAACCTCACACTTATTCACATTAAACGTCATCTGCCAAGTATCTGCCCACTCACCCAGCCTATCCAAGTCACCCGGAATTCTCCTAACATCCTCATCACATGTCACACTGCCACCCAGCTTAGTATCATCAGCAAATTTGCTGATGTTATTCTCAATGCCTTCACCTAAATCGTTGACGTAAATCGTAAACAGCTGTGGTCCCAATACCGAGCCCTGTGGCACCCCACTAGTCACCACCTGCCATTCCTAGAAACACCCATTCACTGCTACCCTTTGCTTTCTATCTGCCAACCAGTTTTCTATCCATGTCAATGTCTTCGCCCCAATGCCATGAGCTTTGATTTTTCCCACCAATTTCCTATGTGGGACCTTATCAAATGCCTTCTGAAAATCGAGGTACACTACAGTCACTGGATCTCCCCCGTCTAACTTTCTGGTTACATCCTCGAAAACTCGAACAGATTAGTCAAGCATGATTTACCCTTGGTAAATCCATGCTGGCTTGGCCCAATCCTATCACTGCTATCTAGATATGCCACTATTTCATCTTTAATAATGGACTCTAGCATCTTCCCCACCACCGATGTCAGGCTGACAGGTCAATAGTTCTCTGTTTTCTCCCTCCCTCCTTTCTTAAAAAGTGGGATAACATTAGCCATTCTCCAATCCTCAGAAACTGATCCTGAATCTAAGGTACATTGGAAAATGATAGAAAATGCATCCGCAATTTCCAGGGCCACCTCCTTTAGTACCCTAGGATGCAGCCCATCTGGACCTGGGGATTTGTCAGCTTTCAGTCCAATCAGTCTACTCATCACCGTTTCCTTCCGAATGTCAATCTGTTTCATTTCCTCTGTTACCCTATGTCCTTGGCCCATCCATACATCTGGGAGATTGCTTGTGTCTTCCTTACTGAAGACAGATCTAAAGTACTTCTTAAATTCTTCTTGGAGTGAAGACGAGTTGAGCAGTTTCCTCTGGACCTGGCTTCACTCCAGCAGAAAGCATGTTGGATGAGAATAGTATTACTTCAATGATTACGAAGAGTCAGCATTACAGATACGTCTGTATTAAACCTATTGATTAGGATCAAACACAGGTGGTTTGCATCAAGTAGAAGGCACAGAATGGAGATGAATTTCTGAAGGCAAATTTAAGACAATTCATAGATTGTAATAAGATGAAAAGAAATGTTTTGTTGTTCATGCTGCTCCCTGCATATTTCTTGGCACTTGTTGAAAATCATCTCTATTGTTCCATAATATCTACTGGATTACCACTGTGATTCTGGGAAAAACTCTTCAGCCATTAGCAGCAAGCATATGAGCTGGATCCTTGCAGTGACTTTCACAGATGTCACAGTGGCTACAAGACACACCCTTTATATTAAATGCGTATTATTGTGGGAATTTTGAATTGGGCATGTCTCTTTCCAGCACTGGGAGATGAGACTCTGAATTTGTGTTTGAAGTTGAGTCATGGAGCATGGGAAGGAAGAACAGATAAAAGTGTAAAAGGCTTTTCTGAAGCTGGAGCACAAGCCATATTTAGAAAGGTTATACAGGAAGCTGTAGCATTGGTAGTATTCACAGAGATGAAATCATTCTACTTCTGATTGAAGTAATTGAACTTCATGGTAGCAAGTTTAATTTGGGTTGGAGGAAGATGGAGGAATGACATTAAAGCTAATTTTTTTAAAATGTACCAGCCATCTTTGCAACTTTTTATGGGAATCCCCATATAATTTTTCATAAATATTCCTTTTGTGGCCTGGCAATGTAAGTGATATTCTGAGCCCCAGAGTAAGCAAGCAGAATAACAAAACTGCAAATCTACCAGTTACAAATATTTAGCAATATTTCATATTTGTTACTGCATTTGAACAGGCACTCAATTGGCTACTTTGAAGTTGACTTTTAATCATTCATTCTGCCACCACTTGTACTCAGTATTGCTCAATTACCACTGCTAAAAATATAAATAGAAAAATATGACCAACTTGTCATTGTCTACTTAACAAACATGGTTGACAAAATATAAATCTGGATTTTAATGCACAATATCTGCAAAAATATTCTCTCTGCTTATTATTCATATGAGCAATTCTGAAAGAACAGTGATAATTGATCAATTAATTCTTCAAATCATGCTGAAAATATGTAAAAACCTTGATTACTTAGAAGGTAGATTTAACATTTGAAGGAGATGTGAAGTAAGATACTACTTTATTCAGAATAAGATAGTATTTCTTTTATATTCTCTAAACTTTAAGCCTGACTTTTTAGCCTGATTTGCATTGAAAGCACATATTGTCTTCTATACGAGTCAAACTGGTAATCTCTCATGTATAACCCCCTTGTCATGATTTAAACATATATGTTAATAATTTTAAGATGAACTATGCAAATTTCATTTTTTTATTGGGTTAATCCAAAATAAATTTTGCAGTTTAAGAGGCACATGCATTATTCCAATGATCAGGGGAAGAAGAGCTTGTGATTATATCCTTTTAGCCTTTGCCTTCTCATTATTCAAAGTTATTAAACTTGCAAATTCTGAAAAAATTAGTTCTGTGCAAAATGCATTTCATCCGGAGTCACTGCAGCAGTCAGCTGTGGACAAGAGCAAGCATCTGGATCTCTTGAAATTAACTACAAGTAGAAACAATGCTATTCATTCTATTGTAAAATTAACAGCTTAAATAAATCCTTTCAGCTTCCTGGTCCCAAAAATCCATTTATTTTTTCTTGATATCTTACCATGTTGATGAAACTACCACTAACATGGGTAAAATTCAGTGAAATTAGATCAAGTCTCCATCAGAGCAACAGGGATTAAGACTCTTGGCCTCATGATCCTCGTTATCACGACCTTGCACTTTGTTTAATTGCACTGCTCTTTCTCTGTAGCTGCTACACTTCATTTTACGATTTGTTCTACCTCAAAGCACCATGTAATGATTTGATCTGTATGAACAGTATGCAAGACAAGTTTTTGTTAGTATATGTGACAATTGTAAACCAACAAACCAGTGAGTTGTTTCTGAGCAGCTCCAGGTCTACAATACTGGACGTATTGGTGATTCTTATCCTATTATACCTCTTGCAGCAAAGATCAGTTGCACAGATAATGAACACACAAAGTGAAAGATTTCATTATTTTTACACAAACTATTATATGAAGTAACAACCCAATTTTTTTCAATATTAATTAACAACACAGCAAGAAAACAGATGTTCTTTACAGCAATCTTGAAAAAAAATCTACTGCCGATATTTTGTTTAGTATTTGATTTTGTTTGGTCTACTTTATTGTATTGTTGAGTAATGGACTTTCTGCCTCTACAGATTTGGAATTCTAACGTCCAATACTCTTCCCTCAATAATATGCAGAAAAATAAAATATCTGCATTAGATGTTTTTATCCAACTGTTCGGTATCTATTAAATGCATTGACTCCAAGCATTGATAGATAATTAATGCAAAATGCATCAGATGAGTGTAGGGTTCTTAGTACTATTACCTGTAATGTTAACTTTTAACTTCTAATAAAATGGCTTCTCTGTAATAAGATGGCTTCTTTGTAATGCTCACTGCTGAGGTAATGGGTTTTCTGTAGCAGCATTTTCGGGTTATGATTAGTGATAATGGGACTTCTATCCAATGGGAGAGATGTTCTTCTTTCTTGTCTGTCTGAAGCACGGGTTTTGGGATCTTCGGAGCGGAGAGGCAAAGAGGAAGGATGTGCAGGAAGCACTCTGGTCGACCACCGTTGTTGGTCCCAGGCCGAGGTCGAGGAGTTCGGGGAGATCAAATGGTGGAGAGAATACCCTGCCTCTTGAGCTCCAATGATTTTGTGCACAAACTGATAAACTCTGAGAAGTGTGGCAGCTTATTCTTTTCCCACTTTTGTATTTGTATTTGTTTCTCTATTAACCTCCTAGTTCCAGTAAAATTATGACGTGTAATCAATTACTTGCAAATTGTGCACTGTCTGATATTTTATGTTGCGGGTGGGTACCGGAGTGCATCACACCGTGTCCACACCAACGTGATTACAGACTTGGTGAGGTCAGTGTCAGTTTACCCCAGACAAACGGGAGTCAATTGGGTCATTACATTGTGGGGGCTCGTCTGGGATTGGCATTTTGTCGGATACTGTGTAATTCACCCGGTCTAAATTCATGGAGGTGGACTCAGGTAAGATTGAACACTGGTGTGAGATTGAGGATGTACCAGTTAACCATGCCTGCGTATTAAGTGGGGTGGATATGCATACCTCGGAGGAAGTGTTAATTCGATGGTTGAGTATGGCTAAAGCTATTGGTAAGGTCGAGATCGTAGCCAGAAAGGTTGATAAAATGGCGGACCCAGGCTTTGTGTTAGTTCAGATTAGTGCTGACATCACGGCGGTGCGACTGCCACCATCTATCGGTATTCACATTGTCACAGAGGAAAGGTTTGACGGGTCTGATGGGGCACCAGAGGAGTTGCCTGAAGCTGGGGGATGAGATTTTAGAGATCGGGTCCAATTGTTTCTGAGGGATGAAAGAAGGAAGTGGTCGGATTTGGAAAATTTAATTAGTCCCCCTTCCCCACAGAAGGGTGAAGGCTGAGTCGGCCTCTGCCATTAAATCCCTGGTGAAGAAGTTGGCGGATCCTCAACAGAAGTTGAGAATTTTCTCAGGGAGGACTCCCACCCCCAAAAGGGGAAGATGATTATGAGACCTGGGTAGGACACGTCCCTCAGCTGCTGGGTGAGTGTCAGTGTTCTGAGGAAGAAAAGCGACAGAGATTGGTGGAAAGTCTGAGAGGGGTGGCGGCTGAGGTAGTAAGAGGCATGAAAGTTAACCAGCCCTTTGCTTCTCTGACTGCGTATCTAAAAACATTGCAGAAGGCTTTTGGCCTGACGGGGAGCATGGTGGAGCTTTTGGGTGGAGGGGGGGCTTCGGAACCTGCGTCAAGAGAAAGGGGAAAAGCTTTCTGAGTATCTTTTCCAGATAGAGTGAAGGCTAAATTGTTTGAGGCGCTGGGGGGGCATTTTGGGACTGAGGCGGATCGGATGAGGATAGACCAGGTAGACTGGGGTGCAAAGAGGCAAGATATGATTGCTACAAGCCACTGGCAGTCCCGTAGAATGCTCTCCCCCCCCCAACCTTCGTTCAGTTGCTCAGAGAAGTGAGGAAGAAGGAGGATGCATTGGAGTCAGAAGAGGGCTCCGTTAGTATGGTGCAGTACTTGGAAGTAACCCCTTGTGGCGAAGTAACCAGGGCCAGCTCCCCTCGGGAGATAGTAAAGGGGGTCACGGCAGGTGGGGTCCCTCTAAGGTACGGGAATAGCACGGAGGGCCCCTCCCGGAAGGGACGGACTGCACAATGGCCCGGGGGAGGTCAGGGTCCAGTGCAACAAGGCATATGTTATAACTATGGGGAAGAGGGGCACTTCCAGCAGGAATGTGAACGGCAGGGAGCCCCCCCCCCCCCAGAGAGCAAGTCCACGGGTGTCCCAAGTGGAAGAGGGGTCAGGAAACTTAGAGGAGACCCAGTGAGGAATTGGCCTGGAGTAACTGGGAAAACTCATACCCAGTAATGTGCCAATGGGGCCCCCGAGAGGAAAAGACCCTATCCCAGAAGGACAATCCAGCATGTCGAAACGGATGGAGGGAATAGATGCAAAAGCGATACTCAACACTGGGTTGCAAGTCACGTTACTGTACCAGTCATTCTACAATCAGTATTTGCAGCATTTACCCTTGACGCCCTCCAGTGCACTGGAAATTTGGGGTATCATTGCTGATGATTACCTGTATGCTGGCTATTTGTCAGTGAAACGGGAGTTCCTAGAGGCCGAGGTAGGAGTGAATTGGGCCTCATGAGGCCTTGGTGCTGGTTTGCCCGGACCCAGTTGAGATTGGGGGTGTGTCAATTTTGATGGGGACCAACACCCCTGTGGTGCGGAGACTCCTGGGAGCTTGCAAGGAGAAGGCAGGTGAGGACTTTCTGGAGACTCTGTCGGTGCAGCCAATGTTTCCAGCTGCTTTTAAGGAGGTGTGTGCCTACACTGGGCTGGACACGGAATTTGAAAGAGGAACTATGTGGTGTGCCCAGTCGAAGCCCCGGGTGGTACGACCACGAAAAGGGCAGTCACTTTTAAGCGAGGGATGCCCCTGGCGCATTTGTTCCCAGTGACGGTGATACATAGTGGCCCCCATGAGGCCTGCTGGAGGAGAGCTATTGGAGAACAGGGATAAGATGACCGTGGAGGCTTTTAACTTTGGGGCCTCGTCTGTGCCGGAGAGTTGGAAGCTGAGGATGGTGGAGAAGATGTAGATGCTGAAAGATGTTTTTTCCCTTGAAGAGTTTGATGTGGGTTGTTCCAGGAGCACTCGCCACACCATCCAGGTGACTAAGGACACCCGTTCAGAGAGAGGTTGCAGCAACTGGCCCCTGCAGATGTGGAAGACGTGCGGCAGCACTTGTGTAAGTTGAAGGAAGCTGGGATCATCACGGAGTCCCGAAGCCCCTATGTGTCCCCAAAAGCAGTGGCCGGAAGAAAAATGTATGTGTATGGACTATAGGACAAATAGGACTATAGGACTATTGCAAAGTGAGGGACCGTTTGACCTGGTGTGTATGGATTTCTTGACCATAGAACCCGATGCCAGCAACACGGCGAATGTCTTAGTCATCATAGGCCGTTACACCAGGTATGCTCAAGCGCTCCCTACCAAGGATCAAAGGGCGACTACGGTGGCAAAAGTGCTATGGGAGAAGTATTTTGTGGATTATGGTCTTCCCCAACAGACCAGGGACCAGTGACCAGGGACGAGACTTTGAGAGTAAGCACATCTATGAGCTACTGGGTATGTTGGGGGGGTTGAGTAATCGAGGACTATCATCCGCAGGATGATCCCCAGCCAGAGAGGTTTAATCGGATGTTGCTAGACATGCTTGGAACTCTGGAGAGCAGGTGGAGTCAGCATATTGGGCATCTGAGCAACACATACAAAATGCTGGTGGAACGCAGCAGGCCAGGCAGCATCTATAGGGAGAAGCACTGTCGACGTTTCGGGCTGAAACCCTATGAAGAGTCTCGGCATGAAACGTCGACAGTGCTTCTCCCTACAGATGCTGCCTGGCCTGCTGCGTTCCACCAGCATTTTGTGTGTGTTGCTTGAATTTCCAGCATCTGCAGATGTCCTCATTTTGGGCATCTGGTTCACTGTTACAACTGCACACACAATGACGCTACTGGGTACTCAGCCTATTATCTGACGACTGGGCACGAAGCAAGGTTGTCCATTGTTTCGGGACTGACGTGGGTGATGTATTGCCGAAGCCTTACTTGAAGTGTGTGTCTGAAATGAAGAAAGAGCTGAAAAAGGCTTACGAGTTGGCTGGGGAGGCAGCCGCCAAGCAGAATCGGGGAAATAAGAGGAGGTATGACCAGAAAGTGAAATTCTCCTAACTCCTGCCAGGAGACTGAGTTCTCATAAGGAATTTGGGATTACCTGGAAAGCACAAGTATGCTGATCGCCGGGCGGCCACGCTTTATGTGGTGGAGAGTCAGATGCCTAACTTACCAGTTTTCCAGGTCCGGCTCAAGGATGGGATGGGAAGGGGCCCGTCAAGATTCTCCATCAGAATCATCTATTGCCCCTGGCGCAAGACGTACAGGTAGAGCGGGAGCCTGATGCGGTGGCTGCACCTAGTTCAAGGACTCTGTGTACCCACAGGGGGACTGAAGTGCCCACCTTGGAAGAGATGGGCCTGGCCCCAGCTCCTGTGAGGGATACTGATTCGGAGGATGATAATTTGGACAAGTGACACATGCTGCCATTCATTGATGCTTCCATGAGGGAGGAAGAGACTCCTGGCCCTTCCCCCGCATGGTTAGACAAGGTAAGGGGGGAATAGTGATGGGTTGTTGGTGGTAAAGGAGAAGGGGGTGGGATCTGAACAAGAGATGGAGGATTCTGGGGTGCAGAGGGGTTTGAGTGAGCGCTCATGGGAAGGTTCTCCCCATAGCTCCAAAGGGTCCCCTGCAGTGTCCGAGGTGGAAGAGTTAGAAGAGGGGGTGTGCAGGTCTCAGTGAAGTAAGAACCCCCCAGAAACATTGGCCTATGTAGCTGTGGTGAACTACATATACCTGTCTGGACATGCCCCCTGCTGACTGCTCCTGTGGCTCCTCCCACAGACCCCTGTATAAAGGTGATCAAGGCCTGAGCCCGGCCTCTCAGTCTCCAGGATGTAGTATGGTGGTCACTCACTGCTTGTTCCAGCCGATATCTCGCCTTACATCTCAGAGTGAGTTATTGATGGTGCATCAGTAGCACCTGAGGAACAAGGTGTGATCTCCACTGTTTTGGGAAGCTATGTTACTGCTTTCTGCACTTTGATTGGGTTTTGTATTCTGCAGGGAGGGTTGGCAAATTATCTGAACGTCATGAGGAAATTACTAAATTTGGTGGGGTGAGAATGCAGAGTTCTTAGTACTATTACCTGCTACGTTAACTATTAACTGTTCATAAAATGGCTTCTCTGTAATAAGATGGCTTCTTTGTAATGCTCACTGCTGAGGTACTGGGTTTTCTGTAGCAGCATGTTTGGGTTATGATTAGTGACAATGCGACTTATATCCAATGGGAGAGACGTTATTCTTTGTTGTCTATCTGAAGTGTGGGTCTTGGGATCTTCAGAGCGGAGAGGCAAAGAGGAAGGATGTGCGGGAAGCACTCTGGTCAACCACCGTGGTTTGTCCCAGGCTGAGGGTCGAGAAGTTCGGAGGAGATCTTCATTTGCAAAGTAATGAAATCCACATAAAGCAGTTGCTCTATCTGCCCTTTCCCCTTTTATTACAGGTTCATACAACAGTGATTTCTTTAATTCCTTTCCATTTCTACTTTTAAAATACAAAGAAATACTGTATAACAAGCACTGCCTATTTATGAAGTTGCTTCATTATTTTCCTCATTTTTATTTCTGATATTAGAATGGTGTTCTCAGCATGTTTAGAATTATAATTCATTTAAATCTTGGCCTTACCAAATGCATTCCTAAAAGCATTTTTCTATTTAAGGAAACAAGGAGCAAATTTCAAAAGTAACAATTTGGCAGGTATAGGCACTCTTCTCTCTTACAGAATACATTACTTAATTTCTATTCAGCCAATTTTTTCCAACTATTATTGATCTCTCTCCAAAAGCCAAAAGTACATTTCTCAAAGGTAAAGATTGGAAATTAACAGTGGTCATAATTTGGTATATTAATACACACCGGCCCAAACACAGGGCCTACAATCTGCATATCCTCAATCTCAAGGTTAAGTTGTTTTTTTTTTCTTTCCCTTGTTTATATCTGCTCAGCTGAGACAGTAGAGATGGCAGGCAGGACAATGGAATGCTCCTCTAGTGGGATGTGGGAAAGGCAGGGAGACCTCCAGTGTCCCTGACGACTACAAACGCAAGAAGTGCATCCAGCTGCAGCTTCTAACAATCCGCGTTCAGGAGTTGGAGCTGGAACTGGATGAAATCTGGATCATTCAGAAGGCTGAGGGGGTGATAGATGGGACATATAGAGAGGCAGTTACACCCAAGGTGCAGGACACAGGAGACTGGGTGATAGGAAAGGGAAAGGATTAAGGAGCCAGTGCAGAGTATCCATATGACTATCACCCTTCACTTCTGAAAACAAAACTGGAGTCATTATTTAACCTATTTTTTTTCCAAAATGTTATCATATTGGAGTTAAAATTTGGTTAATTATGATGTTGACTGTGACAATGTTATATCTATGTTGCAAGACCAATAGCTGAAAAGGAGCAAAACTCTTCAACAATATGTTTGCTATAACAGAAGCTGTTTTGGATCAGAATTCTTTTCCATCATTACATGTATTACGTGACTAGAGCCTCTCTCAGCTAGCTGCTTTGAATTTCTGTATATTTAGAAACAACTGCCGTATCAAGTAATTAAAGAGTTTTTCAGCAGATTTGTAAAAAAAAACTTAGAGGCCTTTGAGATTAGCAAATCCTTTTTTAAACTTGGTTTCAAAGCCTGTTGCAACACAGATGGCATCAAGCATTCAAAAGTGTCAATTTTTCCCAAAAAGAGTTGAGCATTGATCACTTTCTCATACTTGCAATAGTCTAATCCTATCTAATCCTATTTGCATTAATGTTTGAAATGCTTTATATTCAGACAAAAGTTAACTGTGTTTTGTCATAACGTTATTGTGCTTATCATGATACAGGTGTCCCCCACTTCATGAATGTTCGCTTTACACCACTTCACTTTTACAAAGGGCCTACATTAGTAACCTGTTTTCGCATTACAAAGAGGATTTTCGCTTTTACGAAAATTTTTCCCATATAAATTAATGGTTCTTCGCTTTACACCATTTCTTAATAGGATCGCTCTACCTTTGTAAAGAGGGGGACACCTGTATATACATGAAATCCCCTGGTTTCCTTGGCTGCAAAGACACTCTACAGTCCCACCAAACTCGTGAGATTGAGACAGCTCTCCCAGCGCAAACCACGGTTTGTGTGGATGCTGTGTAATTTGCAAATTAGTGCCACGAAATAACAGACAGTACACTGCGTATGATTAAAGGAATTATGTTTATGAATCTTAACGTAACTAAAGGGATAATAAGGAAAAACAAAAAAGAAAACAGCCCATTTTAATTAAACAGTCAATTGTGCACATATTGTGGCTCAATGTTTCACCAAACCTCAATCGATCTCAGTACCTGGCTTCACTGAATCATGGTATTGCACCGGCTCGAATCCTACGACCTGTTCTCTCCAATATCTTATCACTTCATTTGCCACCAAACAAAAGCCCCAAGCCCAACCTCAGTGTCCATCACCAGAAAAAGCTCCCCCAGTTCCACCATCCTAATTGGATGGCACACGTTCCTCATCATCCTTTATCTTCAACAATAACCCAAACAGGCTGACAGCAGAACAGACTGCTCTTACAGACCTGCTAAATGAAATGCCTACAGCATAACAGTAAAAATACGAACCAGGGCATTACATACATACTCTGGATCTCAGTGTTCAGGAAGGGCCATATTTTTCTGGACATGCACCTGAGAATTCTTGCTGTCTGAACAATTATCACTGAATTCACAACTGCAAGGTGAAGGCAGAAAGTTCATAGCATGGGATAAACCATTACAAAACCTTAGAGCTGGTATAGTACCTCCTGGTCAAGAGAGCACAACTTTAAAATGAAGATAGACCTTTCCAGGACTAACGTCAAAATGCACAATCACAAAAAGTAGAATGAAAATCTGGAAATCTCTCCTTAAAAAAATAATTCAAAAATTAAAACCAGGAGTTGGATTTGTTTTTTATTAGTGTTTTACAAGATACAGGCAGAATGAATTAAGAAACTGCAGGGATAATATTGTTATAAACAACATAATGCAGAAGTCCTGATGAGGGATTTGATTAAATAACAGAAGATCAGAACACCTTAATTTCAGGATGAGGAATTATAATGATATTAACATTGCAAATATTAGAATGATGTGCATCCTGTTCCTCTAATCTTCTTTACCAGCTGATCTATGCTTTGACTCACAACAGTCCTGGACACTCAATCCACTGATAAACCAATGGCACTCTTTCTGACAAGTGACCATCACTATTCACGGACTCCAGTACTCTCATAGCTCAGAGATCCTAATGTTACTAAGAAGGCCCATTAGCCATTAACATTGAAATTGCAACTTCCCTTGCGACCAAGTGCTATGCATTTGCTTTCCTCCGTCTCCAGCCCTTTTCATGCAAGTATAATTAGCCACTGTTCCTAAATTATGACTACAAAGCTAATCAGCTGTAATATAGCTGATCAGGGAGCAAACTCATGGAGCTGGCTCTCTACTTGGCCTTGGATCACTTAGACAATCGTAAAACCTACGTCAGGCTACTCTTTATTGATGTCAGATCAGCATTCAACACAATCATATCCTCAGTTCTAATCAAAAAGCTCCAAAACCTGGGACTGTACCTTGCTCTGTAAACTGGATCCTTTTCCTCCTTACTGGGAGACCACAGTCTGTGCAGATTGGAAAGACTATCTCCTCACTGATAGATAATGATGTGTATTTAGCTCATTGCTCTACTCCCTCCACTCCCACAACTGTGTGGCCAGGCACAGCTCAAACTCCATCTATAAATTTGCCAGTGGCAGAAATCCGGATGGTGATGAGGAAGTGTACAGGATTGAGATAGATCAGCTGCTTGAGTGGTATCAGAACAACAACCTTACACTCAACATCAGTAAGACCAAGGAATTGATTGCGGACTTCAGGAAGGAGAAGTTCAGTCCTCATCAAGGGTTCAGTGGGCAGGGTGAGCAGTTTCCAGTTCCTGGGTGAAAATCTGTCCTGGGTCTAATATACTGATGCATTTACAAAGAAGACACAACAGTGGCTATGTTTTATTCAGAATTTGAGACTTGGTATGTCACCAACGACAGTCACAGATTTCTACAGATGTTCTGTGGGGAACATTCTAGTTTGTGCTTCACCATCTGATATGGAGTGGCCACTGCACAGAATCCGAAAAAGCTGCAAAAATTTCTAAACTCAGCCACCTCTTTCATGGGCTATAGCCTCCCCAGCAACCAGGACACCTTCAAAAGGCATCGCCACACAGCTAACATCTATAACTAAGGAGCCCCATTACCCAGAACGTGCCCTTTTCTCATTTCAACCATCAAGGAGGAAGTGCAGGTGCCTGAAGACACACACACGATGTTTCAGGAACAGCTTCTCCCCCTCTTCCAACAGATTTCTGCATGGACAGAACATTACCTCACTATTTTTCCTCTTCCTTTGAACTATTTATTTAATTTAACTTTTACATGTATGTGCAATTTATCTTTTTTTTATATTGTTATGTTTTGCAATGTACTGCTGCTGCAAGACAACAAATTTCACAACATATGCCGGCGATATGAAACTCGATTCTGATTCTGAGGTTCACCGATACTTCTTTTTCCAAACATCCTACTCTATCTCCAATTTTGTTTTCATTGTACTATGAGATAATCTAGCTTTTGATCATTATAAAAAGCAAAATAAAAATTAATGAATGCCATTTTTGGCAGGTAGAGACTACCACAGACAAATGAATATGCAGTAAGATTCATTTTAATTTATTTATTTGCAATGCTAATTTTAATAGCGGCAGTGACTGATTTCTCTCAACAGCTATTCCTACTTGAAGACAATTATTTTTATCCTTGAGTGATTTATTTAAATTAAGGATGCACTTTCCTTAGCGGTGCTCTACTGCACATTAAAGTTCCTGAATCTAAGTAAGATTTATAATCTGATAGTTCTGCAGACCTTTGTACTCAAAATAAATTGGACCATGTCCTAAATATTAGGGTGATTTTACAATGCTGAATCAGATCACTACATCACAATAATATTCTGTTATTCTGTGAAAGAGCAAATCTGAAGATAAATGCCAGCCTCACTGAAATGAATTCAGTCTTGTGGACTTTCAGTGTCCCACATTATATGTTCAGTCATGCACGGCCACTACAAAGGTTTCACTTGCTTCATGACCATTTTTCAAAATTTTAAGTTAATTTAAACCATAACATTTTATCTCTGACCTGAAATCTCTGGTGATCTGAACCTGAGCCTGCACTGTTACTCCCTTTGCGGTTCGGGCTGCTGGTATGAAGGTCATGGCATGTCATTTATTGCATTTCATTTCTAAAATACAGCTCAATTAGCTTCAAAAGAATCGAGGTTGAGAAGCTGATTAGAGCTTCTGTGATTCGATGATAATGAAACTACTATCATATGTGCATTGAGAGAAAGTAGTCAAGAAATCATTTCTGCCTTTTCAGTCTCTACACTGGGCCACTTCATAGACAAAAGGAAACACCTTTTATTCTGTTAAATAACCTGGACTAATCATCAACAGCGCCTTAATGATAACTGTATCAAGATTTTCAAGATTATCATAATACTCACTGGCTTGCAGAACTAAGTCATTCAAAATTAATACGCAGGGTTTTAATAAAAGAACCTTTGTCATTCATCTGCATATAATAAAACTGATAATCTGTTCCATTTTTATTAAACATTTTTAAAAAAAAAAGGAAGAATAAATTACTTAGATATCATGTTCATCTAATTGAAAGAGCACTCCAAGGGTCATTAGTGAAACAGCAACTTTATTCTGCGAAATACTTAAAGACAGCTGGTAAAATATTCAAGACACCACGTACAAGAACATATGTTGTAAACAATATGGCGATTTGGCTGATTTTTATATTGGTGTACAGACCTTCCATGTGATACAAACCTTCAGACATTGCACTGATCAATAGATTGTTTTTTTTAAATGTGCTGTTGTATCACATTATTTTGTGCTTTGATGTGGCAGATGGCACTTCCATTGTAATGATAATCAGTGTCAAAGAATACACAAGAGGAAAATGGTTGTGTTCATTGCCACTGCACTTGTAGACCATCTAACTGCATTTAATTGGCTTGCAGTAATGGCTGTAATCCATTCAACCAGCAGCAGTGGAAGTAATTACATTGTTCAGAAAGAAAAGTTATGAAAACTTTCTGAAAATGTGTTTGTTCTGAATATAATATAGGATGCATTGAAATGAAACACCATTTTCAGTGCTTTTTCTTATCGTATAGGCCCTTCACAACATTTTGCCTAATGTGAAACTTAGCTTCTGTATACAAGACTGGAGTTCAGTTGAATCAACACTTGAGCTTACTTAGAAAATATTTGACATGATATTGCTACAGGATGAATATTAGTCTTCCCAAGTTATGAAACATAGATAACAACTTAGAACACAGAATTATTCAGAAAAGGCTCTTTATCCCATGATACCTTTGTCAATCATAATAAGATTTTAAACTAATCCCATCTAACTGCAAGTGATCTTCTGCCTATAGAAGTACCAATCTAAATGCCTCTTAAAGCGTACTATTGTATCAGTGTCCACTAACTCCCCAGGCAGACATTTCAGGCACCTACTGCGCTGTGTTAAAAAACATATCTCACAAATCTCCTTTAAACTTCCCTCTTACCTTAAACCTTTTTCTTCTAATATTTGACAACTCACCTGAGAAAAAAAGTCTCTGATATCCAGCCATCTGATACTACCATCACATAGTTTGTTCATGAGTAATATAAACTAAAGAATGTTTCCTATATCTCTGAACCAGCATGCAAGTAATTATGTGCAAAGCTCCCATTTGCATTTACTAAACACAAGGATGCACGAAAGCAAAAATAAATTTTTGAATAAAATTGGCCAATGAATTCCAAAAATCCAATATTTGCAGATGTTTTACATTATGTTAATTGCTTCAGTATCTGTGAGCCATATGACATAATTATTCTTTACTTTGTTTATGAGTTGAAGAGCACAGAACAGACCATTTGGCCAATTCTGCCCATGGTACACATTGTACCTATCTGCACTAATCCCATTCATTGTATCAGTTGTGGTCATCAAATTGTAGGAAAGACATGAAACTTTGGAGAGAGTGCAGAAGAGATGTTGCCTGGATTGGAGAGTATTTGCTATAAGGGGATTGATTTTGCAGGAGTATGGGAGGTGAAGGGGTGACCTGGTGGAAGGATATAAAATGATGAGAGGCATAGATAATATAAGATAGATCGTCTTTCTCCCAGCACTGAAATATCACATGCTCGATAGCTTTAAGATGAGAGGTGTGGGTGCTTGGTAGGAGATTTGTGAGGTAAGATTTTGTTTTACACGAAGGGGTGTGGGTGTCTGAAACACACTGCCAGGAGTAGTGGTTGAAGCAATTACTGTCGCAATGTTTAAGCTGTATTCAGGCAGACACATGAGTAGGCAGGGAATCAAGGGATATGGATCTTGTTCAGGCAGATGGGATTAGTTTAGACTGGCATCGTGGTCAGTGGAGGCATTGAGGACCATAGGGCCTGTTCCTTTGCTGTACTGTTTTATAATTGACCTAATGTTAATGAGGGTAATTATATTAATACTGTAAGTTAGCATCGATTAACCTTGAAATAATTTAGATCCACTCCACGTTAGTACAGCAGTTAGCTGTCAAGCCAGCTGGAGCTTTTCTTGGAGGTTTTATTTTACCTTGAAAGATCAAATGCTGCTGATAGAGATTGGATCATGTATGTCTTAAATTAATGCACCATGTTCAATAGGACTGGCATTGATTCTACTGCTGGAGGAAATAGAATTCAAACTAAAATTGTGAGAAATAGGAGAAAATAAATATTTTCTTCTATTATAACTTATATTGTAAATCAGTTTAAATGTTAAAAATGAGATCCTGAGGTGACCATATAGATTCAGCAGAGCATTACCAGTATTATTGGCACAACATTTGCTGCTAAAAATAGTGTCCAGGTCTGTCTGTAAAGTAAGGCATGTCATGTCACTGGGTTTATATTAAATACAGGTTGTTAGTTATACTGGATGGCAAGGTGGAGGAATGTCTCTGCCAAAGGAGATATAAAATGCTCCTTCCCTCCTGTAGCCTGCAGGTCACCCTTGGGCAAGATGTATCATCTGTTTAGCTCCATGACCAGAGTCATGTGAAACCAAGGGAGCAAGTGGTGCATATCACAAGTCCTGGTTATGCGACCACTAACACCAGGCAGACAATCTCTGAAGAGTATTGATAATGGCTGAGGTCACCCATCTTGTACAGATGCTACCCAGAAGGCAATGGCAAACCACTTCAGCAGAAAGATTTGCCAAGAGCAATCATGGTCATGCGACCATGATCACCTATGTCATTCAACATGACAAGTAATGATGATGATGTTGAGTTACACAGAAGACTGGGACAAGATGAAGTTCTTGTTGGTTTGCAGAAAACATCCATCATCATTTGGATGGGAAAATTATGCATGGACAGGGGCCAATATTGATCATATTCTTCCTCCACCTCCTCTTAGTTTGCATTCTTCTGCATTACTCCTCCTCATTATTATTCTTCTCATCCTCTTCCTCATCAGCTACTCATTGGCGTGCCCATCATGGTAGTGAGATAATACAACAGGCCACACAGCCTAGATTAAGACCCATTCTACTGAGTATTTCAGTGCTCCTTCAGAGTGGCCTTTCTCACCCACAAATGGTCCTTTCATTTGTTGTGGTAACAGACACACGCACAGACAGCTATGAAAAAGGCTTCACGATTTCTGTCAGGAGACCAGTCACACACAATGAGAGTAGCATGACTTCTTTCTGGTACAATTTGTATGTTATCAGATACCAACAACAAAGCATCACATCTACAGTCAATTGCACCCATCGCTGTCACCAGATTACTTGTCCCAAAAGAAAACTTTTGAAGGCAAATTAGATGAAAATTAGATTCGTTTAGATTAGATTAGTTGAAAAAGAACAAGGGTTCATGTTCTTCTTCTGCATGAATTCTGGGGAGATTTTAAAATATGGGTGGTTGGGGAGCTCTTTCACAGTTCATCATTTACATAATATGCTTAAATAAATTCATTAACTCCATCTATTTAGTTGAAACAACTAACAGAACATTTTCTACCCCACAGCATTTGCAGTGCTAATCCATCATCAACACCAAAGTTTGTGACAACCTGCTAACACAAGAACATAACAAATGTTCCTTCCAGCCAAAAATCTGCTAGAAAAATCCAATACTGCTCAGTTTCATGTAGTGGTAAATTCCAATTTACCAATGCTTTCTTGAAAATTAAATAAAACTGCATTTCTAACTTTGATTCCCTCAGAAGGAAAAAAAGATGAGCTTTCCTAAATTCCACTAAAAATCTGGAACATTTGTTTTACTCACATGCATCAAAAAAAAGAGTAATTATTAATGTAGGAGGTAAATTCTGGAAGGATTGCAGCACCAATTACATTTGCAAAGTGTTTGTAAATAAAAGAACAACACAAGAGAGAAAATGAGAAAAGCTATTAGCAACATCGTGATACTGAATACAAAAAAATAAGAAAACCTTATTATTTTAAAAAGTTTTTATGCATTTTATAGTCCTCTCTGCAAACACTTGTGCTCCCATACTGTCCAATGTTAAAAATAAGATTAATATTTTAAAAGAATTAAGGCCTTTTGGGAAAGAGCATGTATCATATATAGAAGTAAGTCAGGATCTCAGTGCATGGTAGAACAGGTTCAATGGTTGAAATAGCCCATTCTCTTTCAATCCCTATGTAGTCAATCTAAATCTACAATTGGAGGAAGCTATGTATCCTTTGTTTATGGAACCATCCAACTGATAGACTAATGCAGAAGTTATAGAAAGGAAAAACAAATGAAAGAACACGTTGAACTGGGAAATGAAGGTCAGAACTTTGCTAAGATCTGAAACCAAAAGAGATAAGATAAGAGAGCAGATTTATGGTTGACTGCAAAATTCCATGGTGTCGATGGACTCAGAGTCTGGACTATGTATTTTTTTGTATCTTACTGATATCCTATATGTGCTTGTTATCTTCTACATGCGAGGACTAGGCCTCGAGTCATGCTGTCGCCTGATTACAGTTGCCAGGAGAGAGGCTTCAGAGCCGGTGCACTCCACCAGAGGCAGCGTGGTATGGCAACCAGATTGGGGTCATTGCTGCCCTCCAGTGTTCGCTCAGCAAAATGCCAGCTCTATTGCGGCTCGAGTCTGGACTTTTTTATTGCGTGGCTGTATCCTACTGAAATCCTTATGTGCTTGCTACCTTGTACACGCTATGTATACTTTGTGCTGTGTGTCTGTTGGTACTATGTTCTGCATCTTGGCCCCAGAGGAACGCTGTCTCATTTGGCTGTATACATGGGTACTCGTGCATGGTTGAATGACAATTAAACTTAAATCGAATTGATTACCTACCAGGCTGCTTGAAGAATATTTGAGATTTAATCACACTGCTGTTGATATGGAATCAAATATAGGCAAAGATCTAATAAAGGCACAGATTCCCACACAGCAGATCGTTGGTGAACTGAATGAGAGTTTTATAAAAATCCAGTAATTTTCATCAAATGTTGAAAGGCCTCAATAGAGTGGATGTGGAGAGATTGTTTCCTATGGTGGCGGGGAGGTTATGTCCAGAGGACACAGCCTCAGAATAGAGAAACGGCTTTTTAGAACGGAGATGAGAGGCAATTTCTTTGGCCAGAGAGAGGCAAATCTGTAATATTCGTTGTCACAGGTGGCTGTGTAGGCCAAGACTTTAGATATATTGAAGGCAGAGGTTGATAGATTCTTGATTAGTCAGGTCATGAAGGGATACAAGGAAGAAGGCAGGAGATTGCGGCTGAGAGGGAAAATGGGCCAGCCATGATGAAATGACAGAGCAGACTCGATGGGCCATATGGCCTACTACTATTCCTATATCTTATGGGATATAAGATATAGGAATCTTATAGGATTAAGTATCTGGTATTTTTTACCAGAAGGAGAAACGGTGTTTATGCCAATTAAAATACTTAGATTAAAGCACTTACCATTCTCACTGCAGCATACCTCTCACTTTATCCATGGCACTGTTCACAACAAGCCAGTCGGTGAGACCCCAAAAAACTACTCCCAAACCCCCACACCACTTTACTTTTCTACCCTTTCCATTGATGTGAAATGCTGCAGTAAATGGACCAATACATTAGCACCATCTCAAATTGCAAAATCAGAACCGATCATAACTTTCAGAACTCTTCAGAAGTCCCATCCTTGTCTTCACCTAACTGTCATGTTCCATGGCTGTACCCACTGTAATATTACATTGTCATGGTTGTATTTCCATAGTAGTAATCAAAATTCTGTGACATTAAAGGCCACAGTAGTGGTGGGACATTCAACAAGCACAAAGATGAACTCTTTACAATACATTCCAACCCTTCAAATGCCAAGGCCCACAGGCTTTAACAAAACCCTCACAGATGATAGTTCCACCATATTACAAGTAAACTGGCACTATGTAGCACGCCAGGCCCCTGGCACTCTAAAGGGCAACTAACTCACTACTAGGGTATAATAATTATGGAACTGATCTCTCAGCTTACCTATCTTATCTACCAACCATTGGACATGAGCAGCTAAATCTGTTATATTCTCTGTCTTAAAGATGTCTATACTCCATTCCTGACTCCCTTTGATAACTGGGCAGCACCATACAGGTGGGGAGGTTGGGATAGAGTAAGACATCATCCAGAACCAATCAGCTTCATTGATACCCTTTTTCTTAACCTTTGGATTTGTGTATTGGGTGATCAGCCAGATGATCAATGCTTGGTGGATTCTGATGTTTATGATTCAAGCTTCTTTCAGAAGTCAAGAGAGAAGCATTAAATGATCATTTTATTATGCACCAATAGAGCATAATAAAATTAATTGGAAATGGAGAGTAGCAAGAAGCAGTAGTGGAAGGAGAAGTAGAAGCAAAGATAGCAGGCCAATGTGCTCTTATTATACCATAGATAAGAGACATTCTATTCAAGTTTGTAGATAAGAGTTAACCAATCAGATAGCAATAATCAATACCAAGGAAACTTCCAGAAAAATACAAAGAACAGTAAGCACTGGGGGTAAATTGCTTGCACATACTGTGACCACTAAGGAATTATGCATAATTATATGCATAACCATCTCACAGGGACTTGTATACAAACTTGGCTCAATAGCTAACTCCGTTGACAGCCACATGACTCAACAGTGAGAAGGCCACCTTTCATAAGCAATATATGTCAGCATTGGGATGATTTTGGGTAAAACCAAACAGGAACTTTGGGAATTCTGATTAAAGGAACCTCGATTTGACCGAATGCTGTGCAAATACTGACCACGCACAATTATCAGTTGCCAAGAAATAACAGATCGTACACCAGCATAAAATTATAAAGAAAGTATATTTATCAATTTTAGCTTTATTGATTGGTTAATAGGGAAAAGAAAAATGCCCATTACAAATAAGCCAGTCTAAATGTGCACATAAACAATGGAGCTCGTGTCTGTATTGGTCGGGTATACCGCTTTACTCTTGCCGCTGAATTCTCATCACCAATCACAGGTGGAACTTCCCTTCTTGGACTCCTTCATCCCGTGAAACACTCCTTACATTAAGGATTTCCCTTCGGATAGGATCATCCAGGCATCTTCCCTGATCCTCTCTCCTCCACATCTCCCGCCAAACGACCATGAACCTGACTGCCAGAAATCTCTCTCTGCCTAGATCTCTCTATATATCATGATTGGCGGACACAATATTCCTAAGCTGATCATCATGGCTCCTTACCTTCAGCCGAAACTAAATCACTCTCACCAACAGACACACTGATTTTACAGAAAACTGCTAAAATAAACCTCCTCACAGTATAGCTGTAGAAATCTTAACCAAGGGAATTACACGTGTAAGTAGAGTAATTATATAAAATACAAGAAGGCATAAAACAGTTAAAACAACAAAGAAATAATGATTTGCAAACAAGAGAAAATCTGCAGTTGCCGGAATTCCAAGCAGCTCTCATAAAATACTGGAGGAACTCAACAGGCCAGACAGCATCTATGGAAAAAAGTACTGTCGACGTTTTAGCCAGAAAAGTTGACTGTACTTTTTTTCTATAGATCCTGCCTGGCCTGTTGAGTTCTTCCAGCAGTTTGTGTGTGTGTTGCAAGAAATAACATATAGCATCTATTCCAACATATAGCACAACATATCCTAGGTAGCAACAGCCAGACCATCCTGTGGGGAGCCAAGGGTAGGCCTGGGAGCTGCACACCCAGTATGTGCCATTCAACATGGAAAAAAACAAACATGCCCTAAAACAGTATATCCCACTGTAGTAGTGCCATTAAGGTGCATAGAGGTAGACAAGTCGTTCCTCGTTGAACCTGCCCATCACAATGACAATGGCAGTTCTTCCTGGATCATGGTATTACAAACACATTTAGTGTTAGTACGTTGTTCTTGCTCTGAACAAATGGACCCCATTTTACAGTCCCATTAAATTCATGACGAATTCATTCCATCCGCAGTTTTCGGAGTCATTCAGAGGGATGGGATCAGTACTCCCTTGCCTGAAAGCTTTGGATTCCAGGAGTTCACCCAACACTACAACATGTTCAGACAATAAGCATATTCATACAACATTCTGAGAAAGGTATTAGTCAAGATCACAGTCATAGGCACTTCTGCAATGTGGGGAAGTATGCTATCACTTCCTTTTAGATATTTATCGGGTGTTCAGATGCACTATTTCCTGTTCTCCCAAAAGCGCCACCTGCAGCATATTGCCCGGCCCCTACATCTCTCTCATATCCTTATCAATCATATGGTAATGGTCCCCCTGATTTCTGTCTGTGCAGATAATTCAACTAAATCAATTCCTTGTAGGAGAGGTCCGTAGTCACCAGCGAGGTGCTCACCATTTTTGATCTCCACTCCTGCTCTTCCCTTAGCAGGATGACACGTTGTCCTAGGGTGCACGGTTGAGCAGTTGGCTGAGGGCTGCATGGAGAGAAAGATCTGTCAGAACACGTTTCCGTGGGCATAGTAGCCCTAGTTTGTTGTACTTTCAAGTGTTGGGGGCATTGGGAAAAGAGCGTCTGTGCACCCCCTTCTCCCGAACCTCACCGCCAAACTAAATATCTCCATCCCAGGTATCAGCATCATCACCCTGTAAAATAAGAGCCTGGATCTTCATTGGGTCCAGCTGCCAATTAACCTTTCATGTAATTCCTGCTGACAGACCTTGGCCAGGTGGCAGGCAATGTTGACTCTCTTTGGCTCCACCTGCTCAGCCCAGCTCTGCACAAACCAGGAGGCCAGTGCCATGATTGTGCAGCAGTGATTCAGTACTTGCACCTTGTGTTTAAGATTCCCCATTTCCTCCTCTTTTTAAGAGATTGTCTCATTTCCTTTCATGATGGTCAGCAGCAGCCAGAAAACCCTCTATGCCCGGAAAACCTAACCTTGTTAATACGGACACAAGATGGTGCCCCATCTTTAACTTTGAGGTGTCCAGATTTTCCATCCAATCCACCAGTGCACTAAAATCTGTGACCTAATTGGCCAGGCTCCCAAATCCCACAGAGTTATTGGCCAATCCCACAGAGTTATAATCCCAGTACTTGGTATTCTTCACATGGGGCTCTTCCTCCTGACTCATACTTCTAAACATTTTTGTAAACATTCTTGCTTTCTGCTGCGCCTGCCAAATCCTTTGCTGACTATGCCAAATGTAGTCGTGTGCAGGCCCCTCTCACTGCAGCACTCCTCCCACATGATCCATAGCACAATTCACAACCAGCCCATTGGTAAGACCCTGAAAAACTACCCCCAAATCCCGGACCACCCTACTTTTATTCCCTTTCCACTGATATGAAATGCTGTACTAAGCGGACCAATGCACAGCACCATCTCAATCCATCAGGTACGAACCAGTAACCACTTGTCACCACGCTTCACAAGTCCCATCTCCGTGTTCACCTAACTTTCATGTTCCCATGGTGGTACTGGATTCTCATGGTTGTAATCCCGTTGCAGCAATCAACGGTCTGTTACATTCAAGGTCAGAGTGGTGAGAGATACAGCAAGCTTGAAGGTTAATGCTTTACAGGACAAGGGGTTATTAGTTTTTCTGATAGACTGAGGAACTTTTCACAATTTATTGTTACCTTGGACAGACCAGTGACAAGGATGTTTCCTCGATTATGGTGGCAAAATGGAGAAACAGAATTACTGATTGGTGCTCGAGGATAGAGAAGAGTAAGAGTTTACTTAATAAATACATTTACTAATATTAAAAGCATAATATTTTAAAACTTTTCAATATATGGTAGTTAGAGTTTTGAGACTAATGACTCAGAAGTCTAATCTATCAATGCAAAGTTAGATTCCCCCTACTGAAGTTGTAGAGATAAAATTCAGTTAATAAACTTGGACTTCAGAAAACTTTCTTTTCCTAGTAACAATGTCCACATATTCACCACCAATTTAACCTGCAAAGTAATCTTTAGGGAATCCTGCACAAGGACTCCCAAGCCTCTTCAGATTTTTGGATTTTCTCTCCAATTAGAAAATAAGCTATGTGTTTACTTGTTTTACCAAAGTGCATGACCATACACTTCCCGATGCTGTATTCCATCTGCCACTTACTTGCTCATTCTCCTAATCTATCTAAGTCCATCTGTAGCATCTCTGCGTCCTCAGAATTACCTGCCCCTCCACCTGTCTTTGTATTGTCCACTAGCTTGGCCATGAAATCATCAATTCCATCGTCGAAATCATTGACTTATAACATAAAAAGTAGCGGTCCCAATGCAGACCACTGTGGAACACAACTAGTCACCAGCAGCCAACCTTAAAAGGCTCCTTGTGTTCCCACTCTTTGCCTCCAGCCAGTCAGCCAATACTCTATCCATGCCAGTATATTTCATGTAATACCATGGGCTTGTAACTTGTTAAACAGGCTTATGTGTAGCACCTTGTCAAAGGCCTTCTGAAAATCCAAGTACACCACATCCACTGATTTACCTTTGTTTATCTTGCTTGTTATTTCTTCAAAGAATTCCAACAGATTATTCAGGGAAGATTTTCCCTTAAGGAAACCATGTAAACTGTGGCCTATTTTACCTATTTTTAAGGATGTGCCTCTGATAGCACATCCTTAACAATCAACTCCAACATCTTCCCAACCACTGAGGTCAAACTAACTGGTCTATAATTTCCTTTCTTCTGCTTCTCTCCCTTCTTGAAAAGTAGCGTGACATTTGTAATTTTTCAAATCTCAAGGACCGTGCCAGAATCAAATGATTCTTGAAAATGTTTTCCCTTCCCCTTCTCTCTTTTTTATTACCCACCCTGGCCACTTGCCTCTTCTCCTTACCTGCCTATCACCTCCTTCTTCCCTTTCTCCCATGGTCCATTCTCCTGTCCAATCAGATTCCTTTTGCTCCAGCCTTTTGCTTTTCCCATTCATCCGGCTTCACCTATCACCTGCTAGCTAGTCCTCCTTCCCCTTCTCCGACCTTTTTATTCTGGTATCTTCCTTTCCAGTTCTGAAGAAGGTCCTTGCCCAAAACATTGACTATTTATTCATCTCTATTGATGCTACCTGACCTGCTGAATTCCATCAGCATTTTGTGTGTGCTGCTAAGTGTTTTAATGCTTAATGTTGTCCTAATAAACAGTTTTGTAGTTCTATGTAGATAATTGGACTTTTTGTCTTTCTGCCTTTTCTGAGCCAAATCCAAGAACCTATTGTTTCAATAAAACACCTCTCCATGAACACTGTCTACACATCTTACTGCCAACCCAATCAAAAAACCACCCGTGACATTCTCTCTACCCCCATCCCAAATTCCATCAGGCAGAAAAGTTTGAAAGCATACACCACCAAGCTCAAGGACAGCTTCTAACCTACTGTTAAAGGACCACTGAAAGGACTCGTTGTACATTAACTTTTACTCTTCCCTGTCAACTGAAAATATTTCTAACGTTCTCTAAACAATATTGAAATTATATATTGCCTTCAGATGATTTTTGTGTTTATGCCACATTTGCAAACAGTTTAGCTAGAAAAAGATATTCCCTAATGCTGGCACTTTCAGTTTTAATATTCCAATGTTCACTGAATTACAAAACTCATTGGAAAAACACGATTACTTTGCCCTTTTAAGCTTCTCTCTTATTCTGTAGTTTGTCACTGATAGCAATTCAGATGCTGCCAAATACTTAAGTGAAAGGCAAGGTACCATTGTCTAATTCATCTGAACTATTAAATCCATCAAAGGAACTGCAGCAGCTGTTGCTTTCCTTAGCATTCTCTTTTGTTACTTCGAATGGTCTCATTGTGAAGAGTTTTTTCATTTATAATACACTTGCACTGTCCTTTCTTGAGGCCTTTGCCATCCACGTTTTCCTTATTCAATTCAACTATTGAAGGAATTTGTGGCCTTTTTAATATTTTGCAATTTCCTTTTAGTTTTGCGCATTTGTGTCCTTTAGAAATTTGAATTATCATCCTGCAAATTAGATTTTTCTCTACGTTTACTCAAAAGAGTATTTTAACCTCTTGAAACTACAATGAGCAAGCCTGGATATGTTTTAATGAAATTCAGAGCTCAACATCCATGTCAGATAGAGTACTCATTTCACAATTCTCATGGAATTTAGAGAACCTTTGTAAATTATCAGGTATGGACATCATCGATAGCCCAAGCATATGCTTATAATACTTGAATGAAGAAAGATGTTATCAGGGTAATTGTTCTTTATATCACTTGAATCTGCTGAACAATTCTGCACACATAAAATATTAGTTACTGCAGATCCCCAAGATGAAACTACAGGTTCTGAGTGTGATCAAATGCTCACAAAGCATTTGATTAAGATTATTAAGGTTTAATGTTGTAGCCTTGCAGAAAACAGTTTGAGGAGACTTTTATGTCCATGTCTAGGCTGAATGCAAAGCTCAGAGATGAAAGTACAACCTCTTCAGCTAATGAATTCCCCAATTGTTCATTAATAATGATGAAGTATACTTTAAAGAGACATATTGCAGATATGCAAATATCATACAGTTATTAGAAATCTTTAGGGCATAAATTTTGCACATTTACCTTATGTTTTTCTTAGGGTTGGTAAATCAAGAACCAGAGGGGTTTAGGTTGAGAAGGGTGAAACTTGTGAGGAATGTGAGGAAGAGAAAGTCGGCAGGTGATGGAAATCCAAAGTAACACATACAAAATGCTAGAGGAATTCAGCAGATCAGGCAGCATCTATGGAAATGAATAGTCAACATTTTAGGATGAGATCCTTCGTCAGCACTGAAAAGAATAGGGAAAGAGATTCAAATAAAAAGGTAAGGGGAGGGGAAGGAGGATAGCTAGAAGGTGCTAAGTGAAACCAGGTGGGTTGGAAGATAAAGGGCTAGGGAAGAAGGAATTTGATAGGAGATGAGAGTGGACCATAAGAAAAAGGAAACGAGAAGGGAATCCAGGGAGCGGTAATAGGCAGGTGATGAGGAAAGAGGCCAGAGTGGGGAATAGAAAGAGGGGAGGGGGAAGGGATTTTTTTTTACCAGAAGGAGAAATTGATATTCTTGCCATCAGGTTGGAGGTTACCCAACCTCGATACGGAATGTAAGGTGTTGCTGCTCCACCCTGAGTGTGGCCTCATTGTGGAGGCCATGGACTGACATATTATAATGGGATTGGGAATTAAAATGTTTGCCCACCAGGATGTTCTGCTTTAGGCGGATGGAGCGGAGGTGCTGTATGAAGTTGCCCCTAATTTACTACATTTCAGCAGAACTAGGGAAAAAAAAGTAAATTTATGATGAAGTAATCCCCTAATTTAGGAACATGAGGCGCAACCTTTTCATTCAGAGTGTGGTCTTTATATGGAATGAGTACAGAGGAAGCAGTTGAGGCAGGTACATTAACAATGTTAAAAAACAGGTACAAAGAGGAAAGCTTGAGAGCGATATAGACAAAAGTTGCTAACTTAAATGAGAATCTTAGCTGGCATCAACCAGTCAAAGCCAAAAGACCTGTTTTGTGTTATATGACTAGTTGACTTTTTTGAGACATTGAATTGGCAGAGTAAGCTAAACTATAGATTCAGAATTTAATAATGTACCTTTCAAATTAATTTAGGAGATGACATTGCTTGTTTCAGACCTCATAAATGAGCGAAGGTTTTGGACCAATGACTGACTTCTGAGGATAAATAATTTGCGTGTTAATGTACTTACTAGAACGTGCCACTTGGTATCTTGTGTGGTAGTATGACATGTCATTCAGATCTGAGAAGAAATCATGTTAAAAATCCATCCTAGTCCGGAACATAAAGAAGCTGGTCTCAATTGAAACCAAAGTTATTTAACCTTAATTTGGTATATTCTCTCATTAGTAAAAGTCATTCTCATCAGTCAAAGAGACTGAAGGGTGATAAATACCATGCCTTGAAAGCCAGCCTGATAAACTGTTCTTCTGTAATTTAAAGTTAACTTTCATGTCAAGCTTGACATTGGAACAAGAATATGAGAAAATCGGTGCAGGAGTGAGCCACTAGGGCACTCAAGCCTGCTCACCATCCAGGATGATCATGGCTGCTCTAGCCTTGGTCTGGACCTCTCCCCTCTACCAAACCATTACTGGCTTGTTTCATGACACTCAGGGAATACTAGCTGAGCACCTCCTGGTGAAATTTCGCAGCAGTTCCTGGCAGTTGGTTGTCATGCTTTGTACAATGCTCTTTTTGGAATATTGCAGCAGAACTTTAGAAATGTACAGTGCAGGATTGGTAGCTTTACAGTCTCAGACAACCGGTTTCTCAACATAAAGTGGAACACCAGTCCTGTTGGGGCTCAGTAACAAGCTGAAGTTACAAGTTAAAATTACTTTTGCCAACAAATTTCCAGAATTAACTCTGCAAATGAAATGGTCATTGTCCAGCTGGTCATTTCTGGACACTGGAGTTTCTAAGCAACAATTTCATTGTCTCCTTTGTTCTTCCTGTTCATAATAAAATTGGTTTGGTGGCAGCATAGGTCTTCATTTGTCAATTTCATAGAAATATTTAGCTGCATCCTGAAAATAAGTTATTCGGTGTGAATGAAATGGTATCTGTCTGAGCACATATATTTCAATACATGTTGTAACAGTAGCAGCATAATTTTGGAATTAAATCCTTGTCTAATGCTAGAATATATTAAAGCCAAGCAGTGACATACATGCCACAGAATACTTTTTCAGTGTTGGATTAAGATGTTTAATTCAAGACAAGTATAATGTAACATCATTAAAAATAACTCAAGTGGTTCATTGCATTTGCTCTGCTGTTTTACATATTTTGCATTAACATGGTTTATAAATTTTATGAGCAAACTGATGGTCACATCCATGCTTTCTTAAAGGTAAAAGGTGGTCACTGTTGAAGGAGAACTGCGCACGATCATCCCAATGCTTCCCAGCTAGTAGAATCAATTCACAGAATACTATATAACTTGAGTTTGGTTAGCTGCAAGCTGCAGGTTGCAGCTATCAAACTGTGATGAGTAATGCAGTCTGATTGCAGTACCAAATTGAAGATTATGATGATGAATAAGAGAGTGATTTGAAGACATGGTGTACAACGTGTTTACTGTGCACATATGCAGTGTTTTTACTTGGGACGTAAACCTGAAACAATATATGACATTATTATATTCAAATATTAGACCATAAGACATAAGAACAGAATTAGGAGAGAATACAAATTTAAACCAAAAGACTCGACATATTAATAGAAGTTATCAGCACTACGTTTCATTCTCATCCAACTCAGCCATACTTCAAATGGGATAGTTTAGTAAACCCAGATGAATATTTATTTCAGACATTGTATGAATATAATGCATTAATGTGAACATGTACCTTTATACTTCAGAGTTTAAATATTCTTACACTAATTCCACACTCTTAGAATGTTCTGGAAGCACTCATGATTTTTTTAGTTCACCAACGTGTGTACATGAAACTAATTGATCTGCAAAGCATCTTTTCCAGTTTTCAAATTCCCAATTAACATCAGGTGAAAAGCCCTAGAGGGAAGCTCTGAAGCTAAGAATGAAAAATTAATGAATTCATAAATATAACTTAAAATTTTTGTTAGTCAAGTATTTTAAGAAGTGAATCACAGATTGGAAAGTCCCCAAAGAATATCTGTTCTTAGTTAATGAATAAAGGACCAATTTTGAGACACATGCCTTTGGGAAAATTTAATACTGAGAGCTTAGCCCCACTACCTCCTCTAGCTATGACAACATTAGGGAACCCAATTGAGGTTTAAGTGGGTTAAACCTTAAACTTTTAATTAATGTGAAAAAAATTAAAACATTTGCCACTTATTAATATTAACTTCTTGCTTCCATTTCTGAATAATTCAGTAGATTATTTTCTAACTATTTGTTAGGGTGCTGCACTTGATGGAAGCCACCTCTCAAATATTGTCCATCACTAGTTGCTCTGTGGTTAGTGTGGATTAACCTAAGCTTGGGACGAATCACTGTTCAATAAGAAAGCTCCAAGTAAGGAGCTTGAATACAAGGTCATTCCTTTCCTAAATTTCAGGCATCAGCTTAAAGGAATAGTTTAACAACAACCGGCTACATAGCCTAAAATCCTTAAAAGTAGCAAATGAGGTAGAGGGAGCACAAAATGAATTTAACATGTTCTTCAGTGAAATTCAGTGGGTTCCTTAAGGCTGTCATAGCTGGGGGAGGTAGTGGGGATCAGCTCCCACGACCTATTAAATGTTCCCAACAGCATGCATCGCGAATAGCCTCTGACAGCAAAGTCCAACTCCTGGTCTTTACTTGTGGCTTAGCTTCTAAGCCCAGTGGAACCATTTCTACTGACAGTAGAAGGGGCAAAGGTGAGTTACTGGTGCCCTATAAAACCATTCATTTCAGGCAGATTGAGCTTGTCAGCCCTGATTGCCAGCTCATCTAGGAGAAGGAAAACTCTGATCTCAAACCTCTGCTGCCTTGTGGCTATACCCACTCATGGTGAAGACTTTGGGTGCAAACCCTGAGGAAAAATATGGAACTGGAATCCCTAAAATAGTTCAACGTTAACTGGCAACTCCTGCAACGATGCTGGTGTCAAACTGCATCGGTCTCTGTCGTTCCTTTGGAATGGGGGAGCCTGTTGCATGGGCAACTGCTTGCTGTCCATATTGTACTGCACTTGTTTGGGTACTGGCTTACACATGACGGATAGAACATAACATCCGTGGTCAACCATGACCAATGGAGGGCCTCACTATTCAGTGGAATTAAGATTGTCAGGTATGAGCACAGTTGAGAGAAAATGAAAAATTCTAAACATTCTCGCTTTTTATAATTTTGCAATCCATTATATTTTGAAATTTTTATTTGAGGGGAATTATAATCTACTGACATTGAAATTACTTTTTAGCTTTGGTGGCCTGTAAAGCAGTAATTATGGCCAAACAATATTAAAAGCTTGAATCCATCTTATTCAACAAAATATAATATCTTCAGAGTGTTTCACAGTGAGTCTAATTCATAAATTCCCTGTATTCACATCAGCTTATTGATTTTCCTTGATGATAGTGGTAAACAATGCAGTAAGTGGAAAAACAGGGAATTGCAGATTGCTGTTCAGGGATTGCTCCAGTTAATTATGCGTGGGCATACCCCAGGACAAAATGCTTCAGTTGTCCCATCATTATCACTGCTGAGTGTGCTCTGTAGAATTAAGGATTAGTGTCACATTTAGACAAGACATAATCATGCCCCTGTCAATAGCAATTCCAATATTTTCAAGCTATTTTATTTATGGCAGAATGCTGGGATCAATATCCTAAATTGTTAGCAGCAAATCAACCAAAATCAAGTAATTCAAAAGGACTAATTAGCAATATAAGCATCAATATTTACAAAGGCAGATCAGCTATTGCTGATACATGGTTGAGATTAGCATGTAAGTTCTGGAGAATGGTGTTGGAGATTACAGGGCGATAAACTTCCAACTGTTGTTCTTCCATTCCAGTCAGATTCATTGCTCCAAAGAAGCTGGTATCTGTATCTTGATCCAATATCTTATGCTGCAGCAACCTGCTTATCTCTGTGATGCAGAAATATTTACTGGACAAAACTATATTATATATCAGTTTCTACTCGAGGTGCATCTTCAGTTTTATAAAGAGGATCTTGAATATGAATTGGATAGGTATTTCTCTACTTTCTGCAAGGACTAGCACTAAAACAAAAATTAGAAGGTACTAAATGTGGAAAATTCTGGAAATACTTTGTAGGCATACCTCCGTTGATTCTCACCAGTTCTTATAGATGATCTTGGAAAGCATCCTAACCAGTTGCATCACAGCTTTGTGTGGAATTGCTTTGTTGAAGCTCGCAAGAAATTCCGGAGATGTGGACATAGCCCAGTTTATCACAAAAACTGTGATACAAAAAAGCTGTCAACCTTTTGTGGACTCTGTCTATACATCTCACTGCCAAGGTAGTCAAAGGTGCATTCAGGAGATTCTCTCTTCCACCTCAACTTCAATCAGGCATAAAATACAAATGCTTGAAATCACATACCAGCAATCTCAAGAACAGCTTCTATCTCACTGATATAAGACCATTGAATGGACTTGTTGTACAATAAAGATGTAATCTTGATATCACAATCTACCTCTCCCCCCCCCAGAACAATACAGCATTTATACAGCCCCTTCAGCCGAATAAGTCCAAGCTGACCATCGTGCCATTCGCCTAATCTAGTCTTAGTTTCCTACACTAGACCAATAACTTTCCAAACCCTACCCCTCCATATACCTATCTAAGTGAATCTTAAATGATACTATTGCACCTGCCTTAGCCAATTTTTCTGCTGTTTGTTCCATATATTCACCATCTCTGTGAGAAAGATGCTCTTCATGTTCCTTCATAGTTCTTTCCCCTCTCAGCCAAAATCTACGTCCCTAGTTTTGGACTCCTCTACCCTGAGGAAAAGACTTGCTGTCAACCTTATCTATGTCCATCATTATTCCTTTTCCACACAAGACTTAGACCCAGATATTCACTTGGAGACTCCACGTGACACAGGGAGCCCTGCCTATGGAGAGCAATAACTCCACTTACAATCAGTAAACACACCTTCTTTGTGGTATTGATTCTAATGGGTATGGTTTGTTCAACATTGTTCTAACCAAGCTAGAGAGAAAAACACCTCAGTCCCATAGCCTCGTGGTGTACAGCTGTGGGCTAGCGGGCAACACCAGGAAATTCTGCTGATCCAAGCATTAAGCAATACAGGCACACAACTCCATAATCTTACAAAGGTATTTACCCGACCTCGCTGCCCAAAATCCTTCACAATAATCATCGAGCAGGTCACTCCTCATTCTCCTGTGCACCAAGGAATAAAGACCTCGCCTTGCCAAACTCTCTAGTTTTATTTCAGCACTCTTTCCGGTTGAACCACAGCTTATCTATTACAGAGTGATCAAAATAGCGTGCAGTATTGCAAATGTGGCCTCACCATGACTGTCATGACTACAACATAATGTCCCAACTCCTATACTCAGTGTCCTGACTGATAAAGACCAGCTTGCTAAATGCTGTTTTCACCAATCTGTGTACCTGCAACTTTGCTTTCAATGCTAGTGTTCCTCTGTCCCCCTGCTCCATTCCATATCCAAGTGCCCTACAATTCATAGTACAGTCCTACACTGGTTTTACTTTCAGCCTTTTCACACAAATCTGTACTAAAGTCCGCTTCCATAACTGATGAAAGTCCCCCTTTGATGTTCTACGATATCCTACCTTCTAATAACACCACCTATTTTGGTGTCACCTTCAAAAGTTACCGATCAAGCCTTGTGCTTTTGCATCTAAATCACTTCGCTAAATACTGAATAACAAGAGCTTTAATACGAACCCCTGTTACACACCACTAGTCACTAACCTCCATTCTGAGAAATAATCTTTAACCATCGCCTTCTGCTTCCTACCACAAAGAACCAAAACCCAATTACAAATTTCAAAGTCAAGAAATGTCTGTGGAGAAGACAGCTCTAACATTTTAAGCCAATGTCCATTGGGAAAGAAGTGTGCAAGGGAAGGAGGAGTGATGGCAGCAAAGGAATACATGTGATAGGGCAGACTTCAGAGTTGTCTAGGCAATAATTTAGTTTGTGCCTTTGAAATAATAGAAGAACAAAGGTCAAGCAGGCTGGAAATGTGAGCTGTGATTTTCAACCCTTGCTGAAAATCTTAAATGTAAGGAAAAGGTGAAGAGACCCAACAAATCAGGTGGTATCTGTGGAGAAAGAAAAACAGTCATTTAATATTACAGTTTGATGACCTGGCCTCAGACTGCTCAGTTCTGACACCACTGAATTTAGTTTTGATTACAAAGGGCTATAGATTTTTCCAGAAATTATTAAAGGTTCTGGTGTTCGAGACAGAAGACAGATCTGTCAAAATGGGAATTGGATGAAGAATTAAAGTGATAGGCAACCAGAAGCTTGGAGTCCTCTTTGTAGACTGGAGAGAAGTGTTCTTCAAATTGGCCGTGTAATCTGCTTGTGGTTTCTCTTGGGTAGAGGAGACCACATCATGAGCATTGAATGCAAGACATTAGACCGGAAAACGTGTATGCAAACTGTTGCTTCTCCCAAAAAAAAATTTTAGGATCCCAAGTCTATGGAAAGTATCAAAGTGAAGGGGCAGGTGTGATACCTTTTGAAGTTGCATAAGCAGAGCAGTGGTTGGAGGAGATGAAAGAGCAGACCTGGAGCTGTGAAGAAAATGGAGCATGGAGAAGTGGAACTGTTGATTAAGGCACATCTGATGGCATATTCTTACTGAAGATGGGAGAAGTTATGGAAGATAGTGAGGATAAGAGGAACCCTCTCCTAGCTTTGGCCAGAAGGAGGTTTGAGAGTGTAAATTCAGGAAGAGGATGACATGTGGTTGGGAGCTATTCCAATTATTATAGAGGGGGAAACCAAGGAAGAAGGGCAATGTGTCAAATGCACTGGTGTGGTAAGTTTCATCATCAAGACAAGTATGATTGGAACATAGATACTGGAAGGTTGAATGGAATCCTTAAGGAATCAGAATGAGAAGAGCCAAAGTCAATGTAGAGTATTACATTCAGCTAATTAACAGCAAGCCTTGGACTTCGCATTTGTGAGACAGTTACTCTCATTTGCAGTGCCGTGGGTGCGAAGAGAAAGATACTTTATTTCAACACAATTCAATGAAGAGGGGTAAAATTCGTTAAAAATAGCTAATAAAGCATTATGAATTTTCTTGCATTTTAAAACAGAATGACATACAAAAGCCAAAATGTTATATTAGACTAATGAAAAACATTAGTTCAGCCCCAGCTGGAATATTGTGTTCATTCTGGGCTCTATACTCTGGTAAGGATGTGACTATTTTGAAGAGGATGTACAAGGACATATTGAATAGTCCAGGGTGCTTCTCTTAAGGCAGAGGATCTTGAAAGGGCTTAATTTCATGAAGGATTTAGATAAACAAGAAAGCATTTCTAGAGGTTGATGATCGATAACCAAGGTTATAGGTTATTGGCAAAAGAAGTTGAAAGATGAGAAAAAAATTAGAAATATGTTTTAGAAATATTTGGGTTTGGAAATGATACAGAAAGTAGAAGGATCTGAGAATGTAGTACGCAGAAAAGAGAAAGAACAAATTAATCATGTTCAGTAGATAACTGGATTCATTTTTATACACCTTCAGCGGAGTGGGTCTAACATTATCAAAGTATTCAGTAAGAATTCATAAGCCATATGTAGTCCTTCAATGACATATTACTCAATGATTATATAGTTCTAACTGAAACAATGCAACATGATGGAAACTAAAAACTTTAGTGTCAAAGCATACTTATATGCAGTGAGAGCAAGACCAAGCTGAAAAGTGGCAAGTAATGTTTGTGCACCAGAGAACCAGGCAATGATAAGAGAGAATTTACTCATCTATTCACAACAGTCAAGGGTATAACCATTGCCCAGTCTACTACCATCAATAGCCTTCGAGACACCAATGATCTAAAATTCACATGAATACTGTGGCTGCAAGAGCAGATTAGAGGCAAAGTGCTGACTCCTACCTCAGAGCTTTTCCACCATCTACAATGCACATGTAGAACGGGATACTAGTCTCTTGTCTATGTGAGAGCTGCAATAATTTTTAATAATCCAGATAGCGTCAAGGACAAAGCAGTGCATTCAGCTGTGATCTGATTTCAACCCTCAACATTCACTCTGTCCACCACTGGTGCACCATAGCTGCAGGGTACATTTTCTCTTAAATGCTCTGCAGTTCCTCACCAAGGCTAGTCCAACAGCATTTCCAAAATCTTCCTGTCTCTACCATGAAGGAGAACAAGGGCTTCAGGTTAAATGGAAAAGCACCAACTGCAGATTCGCCTTCAGGTCTCACTTTGAAATATATCTTGGCCCCTTTATCATCATTGTGACTTCCCTACCTAACAGCTCAGTACAAGAAGAGCCACAGTGCTTGTAGATGATGGCCCGCCTCCACTGCAAGGACATTTGGTGGGGCAGCGGAGTGGAGAAGAGCAATAAATATCCTTGCCAGTGATAACCAGATCCAAAAATAAAAGATTAATAAAAAAACTTGGAAAACTTTAATCTTCACAAATACATTAGCTGATCTGAATGACAGATATGCCAGAAAGATCAAGCTCCAATAAGACAGCTGCTCCGAAATGATTCCAGATAGGCCAAATGTGATTTGATAGGGATTTTGATTGAAAAGTCAGTGACACATGAACTTTACATAACTTAACCTGCAGTTGTAGCCAAAAATTCAATTATTTATCGCAGGGAGAAGGATGTAAGGCACATAGAGTAAGTGAAGTTCACTGCAGTGGTAAATTTAAAAACTGCTGAAGCATGAGAAGAGGAGTGTTGGGAGTTTTACTGTCATCAGCACAAATGGTTGCCTGAGTGAGTCAGTGCCAGTTTTATGCTGTGATAACTTTTATCCCCCTTGTTGGCTGCAGCAAGCAATCAAACAGAACATAGAACACAACAGCACAGCACAGACCATTCAGCCCATGATATTGACCACTGCAAACCTACTCCACAATAGTCTAATCCTTCCCTCCTACATAGCCCATCTTTCCCTTAATCCTACATTTTTCTCACATCCATGTGCCTTTTCAATGTCCCTATTGTAACAGCCTCTACCACCGTCCCCATGGTGTATTCCAGGCACCCGTCACTCTATGTAAAAATACCCTTTCCTCCTCTCACCTTAAATCAATGTCCTTCGCTATTGACCATTGACACCATGGGGAAAAGGTGCTGCCTGGGCATTTTGTCTGTTTTATACTTCTCTATCACTCCAAAGCCCTAGCTCAACCTTTCCACATAAGTCATATTCCTTAATCTAGGCAGCAACCTGGTAAATCTCCTCTGCACCCTTTCTAATGTTTCCACATCCTTCCTATAAGGTTCCGGTCACCTCATTATTGGAAGGATGTGGAAGCTATGGAGAGGGTACAGAGAAGATTTACCAGGATGTTGCCTGGTTTGGAGAACAAGTCATATGAAGCAAGGTCAGCAGAGCTGGGACTTTTCTCTTTGGAGTGTAGAAGAATGAGAGGGGACTTGATAGAGGTTTATAAGATTACGAGAGGCATAGACAGGGTGAATAGTCAGTACCTGTTTCCCAGGGCACCAATAGCAAACACCAGAAGGCATATGTACAAAATTAAGGGAGGGAAGTTTAGGGGAGACATCAGCGGTAATTTTTTTACTCAGAGGGTTGTGAGTTCCTGGAATGACTTGCCAGGGATGGTGGTGGAGGCTAAAACATTAGGGGTATTTAAGAGGCTCTTGGACAGGCACATGGATGAAAGAAAAATAGCGGGTTATGGGGTAGTGTGGGTTTAGTACTTATTTTTAAGGATTATATGGGTCAGCACAACATGGACCTATACTGTTCTGTAATGTTCTATGGTTCTATAATGAGGTGACCAGAAATGAACACAGTACTCCAAGTGTTGTCTAACCAGAGTTTTATAGAGCTGCAACATTTCCAAATAGCTCTTGAACTCAATCCCCCAAATAAGGCTAGCACACGCCAGGTCTTCTCAACTGCCCTATCAATTTACATGGCAACTTTAAGGGATCAACGGACTTGAACAACAAAATGCCTCTTTTCCTTCACACTGCTAAGATTCCTGCCATTAAACTTATACTCCACCTTCAAGTTTGATCTTCACACTTTTCTGAATTGAACTTCAGCTGTCACTTCTCTGCCCACCCCTGCATCCTGTCACTGTCCTGCAGTAGCCCATCCCATTGTAACCTATACTAGTCATCGCAGCTGCAGCCTTTGCGTCATCTGCAAAGTTGCTAACCTCATCCTCACTGAAGTTGTTTTATGTGTAACAAAAACAAAAAGAGCAGAGGTCCCAGACAGAAACACCTAACAACTTCCACCCCACCTAAACCTTCTGCACCAAGAAGGTTCCAATCATATCAAAGAAGTTGAAGTCACCCATGACAACGTATTATAATATATATTGATATATAAACACACACATAAATACATCTTAAAAATGTAGCACGTTTTCATAATGGTGTCATTAGCTGGTCCTATGTTGTATATTATATAACATTAGGAGACTAATTACACCCCCTGGTACCTATATTTTCTTGTAAAAGGAACGGTCTGATTGAGGGTGTGAGGGAGGCATGTACTCACATATTCCCCAGGAAACTAAGACTTAATTTCTTTTCACTCTCTCCTGATATTTTCCTCTAATTTTGTGTTTTTTTCCCCCCAACCTGATTCTTTCTTAAGCAGGAAGAATGTGCTACGTGCTTTGCAAAATTCATCTGTATTTGTTAAGACAGCTGTACAATGCAAAGCCATATATCAGGATTTTTGTATTTCTTCGAGAATAAGCTTAAAAGAATGAAGCCCAGTACCAATGTGATTAAGTGACAGGACATTATCCGGAGATATGGATTTGAATCTCACATCGCTGCTGTGGAATTTAATTTAAAATAATTAAATAAAATGTCTGGAATGAAAATCTGATATCAGTAAAGGATTGCTGTAAAATCCCCTCTGAACTACTAATGTCCTTCAAAGAAGGAAACCTGCCAAGCTGATCCATTTATTTCACTGTTGAAGTGGCTACTTTCTGAGATCTTCTACCAAAGTGTATGGTATGTAAGGTAATGAAATTTATTGATCTCAAAATAGCTTTTAGTAATATTTTCAAACTATATTATGTTTGCTTATTATGAAAGTTAATGCATGAATACTGTACAAATTCTTCCAATGCATTATAATGCCTGCAAAAGAGATTCTACCATTTGCTTTGGAAGCTGAAATGACATTCCGTGATCATGACTGCTAATAAATTTTAGGTAAGTGCTTTATTTAAAGTCATTGTACCAGCTAAAATTGTAACAGATATTCTGCCCCATTTATCATACACAATCTCGGCTCATTGTAGGTTGGATAGGTTTAACCATGCAGTTGTCATCCTCATTCAAGTAACACTCACCTGGAGTTATTTGGTTTGGATCTGTGTTTAAATTTTGTGTTTGTGCTATTGAGGGTTCATCATATTTAATTTCTTTAAGTTGGAAAATATTCTTATTTTAACTTCATGGCCTATTTTCTGAAGCAGTGTCATGGCAAATGAACAATTTAGATGCAGAAGAATTTGATACAAGCAAATTTCTCCAGTTGTTCAGAACAAAAATCACTGAGGGATTTCATTTTGACTTACTGTAATAATATGTAATGAGTGATGAATGAATGGACAGCATATTTTACAATCTTTTTTGTTTTGACAGGAAAAAAGCATTGGTAAAAATATTAAACAAGCCACTGACTTTCTCATTACCAGTTTTACATTACTGAACATTGCTGAAAGTTACTCTTTATGTCTGACGTGGCATTCCTACATCTGCCACATCTGCACATCCACTCGACTACTGGCTCAACGAGTTTCACTGCTTTATACAAAGTTTATCATCTAGTATCAGACTAGTAGTTAATACCTGGCTAATAAAGAAACTTACCTTTGTTCATTTTTGTATTTTGGTAAGCCGAGGGCAAGCGCTCCAGTTGAAAGAACATCATCCCTGTATGTGGCATTGATTGTGTAGGCTGGTGGGAAGAAGGAGGAAAGCTGTTCTTGTTCTATGAGGCAGAGGTGAATGCAGAAGATTGGGTAGTGTACTAGAAGCTGTTGAGGGTCTTGTAAATTGTAATGGAGAGGGAGCCGCAGTTGAAGAACAGGGAAGATATACCAGAAGTTCTGAGTTGGTAGTTGGTGGCGTCAGGACAAGATGTGACAGAAATGAGAAACCAGGAGAATGATATGGAGTCCTTTTCGGATTCTGGTTGCAACCATCACCAAACACATTTTTCCTCCCTTTCATTCTGCTTCTATCAATTTGAAAGATTGCTCACCCCAGGTTCCTTTGGTTATGTTTTCAACTCCAGCAATAACCATTCCTCTTAGTTATGGCACCATCACTGGAATCCACTGCAAAGGTGACATCTGACCTTTTGCTCCTGTTACGAACCCCGTAACTGGGTCACTTACCAGCAAAGATAGAGAGGTCCGTTGAAGTCTGATGGTACTATTTTTAACAGTATTTATTGGTAAAAATACACAAAAAAATATCAATGTAAACATACAGATAATATACATTGTCAATACTAAATCTAAAAGTGTGGGTATAATAATAAACAATAAGAAATAGCTCTATCGTTGTCTAGGGGATAATGTATTGTCCGATGGAAATATAAAAGTCACTCAGTTCATTCAGGCTGCAGCCTTTTGGTTGGAGAGAGAGAGATTTTAGAAACTTGCCGGCTTTCCTTTATCCGATCTTGATCCGTATTCATCCTTTAGCAAGGCCGTTCCGTGGAAGACTTGTCATCCGGGCAAGGATGGACACACACACAAGTCCCCACCGGTCTCATACGTTTCTCCTGGTGTGTCTAAAGGGGTTGTTCCCCAGACCCTCTTTTATCCTTACTCACGGGGTCTCAGATGTCAGTCAGGTTGGGATGATGCAATCCCTCAACCAGCCCACTCTGGTCATTCCCTGAGGGCTTCAATGAATAGTACAGTACTCAATACACAATTCCGTTTCCAAGAGACAATGGCCGTTATCAGTGGTTCCATCTTGCTGAGGCCAGGACACATTCCAAACCTTGTGTATTCTGTGTGTCTCTCTCTCATTTCCTGGGTCCCAGACCTGAATTAATAGCGATCTTGCGATTCTCAAAAAGGAGGGGGCTACTTTGTACCCTTCAGCCCCTCAGAGTTGTGGCACATTCGTAATACTCCTTTTCGCCTTCTCATTGTGTGTGTGTGTGTGTGTGTGTGTGTGTGTGTGTGTGTGTGTTGGCCATAATGGTTAATGAAAAATCACGGCTGTGGGAAATGCTCCATTTCCAGGGTCATCAAATGAAGCACTCTGATATTAATTAATAAAATGAAAGGATAATTCTTCTTTTGGCAGAGTAGAGTAGATCTGTATACAATTCCAAATAGCTAGAAGTGCAAAAACACCAGGGCATAAGTGGAAGATTTTACTCAGATATTAACTGGAATATAGTCATTGTTAAAGGTACAGAGGATATACAAATGTGTAAATTATATTTAAGATTTTTTTTTGTTAAAAAATAACTTCTAGCTTTTTTTCACAGATCTAGGAAGAAAGGGGTTTCTCTCTGGATTTAGTTGCAGGGAATGAAACTGGAAAGGAATGGTCAGAGTGAGGGCCGTTTCATGACAATGATCGTAACACTGTTTGATTCAGCACTGTTATGGCAGAGAATAAAGTAAGAGGAAATGTTTCTAAGTTGAATGAAGGTTAATTTCATCAGACAGGGAAATAATTATACAAAAGTGGACAGGAAATACCTTTTTGGAGGTAAACCAGTCTCAGTACAATGAGAGGCACTCAAGGAGGAGATTCAATGGATTTAAGGTCAACTTGTTCCCATACACAAAATAACTGGGACTGCTAAATTGAGAGACCCCTCTGGATGACAAGGAGAAGCTCATGTGAGACACATGATTGCAGAAAGCCTAGAGTGCAGAAATTGAATGAGAGAAATTAAAACACAAGTAAGCCATGCAAATAAGTAAAATAACTTGAAAAAATAATACTAAGAAAATCCGCAATGGTTTTATAATTACGTAGAAAGAAGAAAATAAGTGAAAAATAAGAACAGAATCTTTTAGACATCTGTGGTCACAGGGTAAAGAGGATGTTGGATTTGATCAATACGGGCACTTTGCAGCTATCTTCATATGGGAGTGAGATGATACTCTTGTTAACATTGGGTGATGTAAACGAAGTAAAAGAGGAAGCAGAACTTTGAAAAGCTAAAATGACCAAACCCAGAAGAAATACATCCCAGGCTATTAAAAAAAGAAATGGAGAAAAAGGTATAGGTTCTGATTCCAAATTTTCAGATCTCTCTGGCTGCAAGAGTGTTTTGGCAGAGGACTGGAGAACTGCCAACATTAAACCATTGTTTAAAAAGGGAAGAAGGGATAAACTGAATAATTGAGTTAGTTTGATATTGTGGTTGTCAACTTATTGAAAGAGAGTTCTATAATCTTCATTTAGAAAGGCAGAGATTAAACAAAAAGAGACAGGGTGGATTTGTTGAAGGAAGTCCAGTCTAAATGGATTCTTTTTTTTTTGAGGGGGTGCAAGAAGAGCTAACTGAGCTAGTGCATTTGATGTAGTCTTTGGGTAAGATGTTTAAGCTGTAAGAGGACAAAAACTGTCCAGTGAGTTCAGCAGAGAAGTTTGACTTTAATCTGGGGAAGTGTAAGATAATACATTTGGGGAGGTACAATCAGACAAGAGAATATACAATAATATGTAGATACACAGTGATGTGAATGTACACATATCCTTAACATTTATGTGATGCTTTCAATTAAGAGCCAAACTGTTAAAAAGCCGAGAGAGGTGAAAAGTATGAGAAATGCTAGTTATACAACGACTTGCAAATGAAAGCAGTTGCAGTCTTTTTGGAGGAAATCTCATTACAGAAGCTTATGAGGATGTTAGCAGCACTGGGAAATTCTAACCATAAGAAAGATTTGTTAGGCTGGGGTGGCTTGCTTTAGAGCAGAAAAGATTAGGGTAGAAAGTGAAGTGTATGAATGACCTCAACCGTTAAGCAAGAAAGAACACTTACATTAGATAAATGTTTCCATTTATCTGCACGGTACCCAATAAGGATTGTAATAGAGTGGTCAAAACCAGGGGCATAAATTTACACCATAAAATTTAAACTAGTTGTTAGAAAATGTAAGAGAGGATAAGAAAATTCTTTCCCCTCAGAGCATGGTAGGGGTCTGGAACTTACAGACAGACAGACAGACATACTTTATTGATCCCGAGGGAAATTGGGTTTTGTTACAGTTGCACCAACCAAGAATAGAGTAGAAATATAACAAAATAAAACCAGAAATAATTAAATGATTATAAGCAGATTATGCCAAGTGGAAATAAGTCCAGGACCAGCCTATTGGCTCAGGGTGTCTGACACACTGAGGGAGGAGTTGTAAAGTTTGATGGCCGCAGGCAGCAATGACTTCCTATGACAGAATGAGTCTCTGGCTGAATGTACTCCTGTGCCTAACCAGTACATTATGGAGTGGATGGGAGTCATTGTCCAAGATGGCATGCAACTTGGACAGCATCCTCTTTTCAGACACCACCCTCAGAGAGTCCAGTTCCACCCCCACAACATCACTATCTGAAATGTGGTCAAGCCAATAATTCTTAACACCGTTAAAATATTTGAATGAATAATTGGAGAACAGTTATTTGAAAGCCAATGGATCCAGTGCTAGAATGTTGAGACTGGATAATGATTTTTCCACTGACACAGAGATGATGTGCTGAAGGGCTCATTTATAAATTACTGATAATTTCTGAAGCTGCTGTATAAATGCTAGTTTCTTCTTTATCCTTTTTTTTAAATATTTATGTGAAATAGATTGAGGAATTTTCTCTAATATAAAGAATTTTTATGTTAATAGATTTTCTCTGAACTGGATCAAACTGATTGTTTTTGTTTTTCCAAGATCAAAAGGCATATAACATGAATGAGGCAAAATCGTTATATTATCAACCAATGCCTTCTGCATTTGACAAATAGTTGTGATTCCTTTGGGAATGATTAGGGACAGTAAATGTTCCAATCTTTTATCTTCTCACTCTCCTTGATGAGGGAAACAATCAGCTTAATTGAGTGGAATTGTTTTTTTTATTTGGCATTCTATTACAATCCTTACTGGGTACCATGTAGATAAATGGAGACAGCTCTGTCATAAAAGAAACACAAGTCAAGTGCTGGCCAGGTAAGTGGCTTCAGCCAATGCAAAATTTAATTTTCCATGAAATTCCCATATGTATGCAATCTGCCGCGTACCCGTTAAGAATTCCTTGTATATCTGAAATATGAGGTGTTTAATAGAACTTTATAATTGATAACCTCATGATACTTCTCAACGTTTCCTCCAGTTTGTTCAAATATTAATCTGAAGGCCCCATGCACTAAATTACATAAAATAGCTATCTAATAAATCAGAATTGTTCAATGAACTGTAAAATATCAACCAACTCCAAAGGAATAAATTTCTATTTTCAGATTTAACTGAAGAAGCATTCCAGTTTACTAAATATGCCTAGATACAATACTATATGGAAAGGAAGAGATAGGAGATAATCATTTGAATTATAAGCTTGAACTTTACTCTTGTTCCATTGTTGGAATACAATACACAGCTGATAAGTGACATTTACCGGATTCGCACGTCAAGCATCCTCCATATTTCTCAGACATACGTTTACGATACCAAGCTAAAAGAAAGACTAAATACTATTCACCAAAAATATCTTGCATATCTTAATTCGGGGATTTCCTGGAGGAACTATAGAATAATCTGATGTAATATTTGTTAGTGATACTGAACTTTGCAAGGTTCTCTCCTCCTGACTTGGTTGGATAGATTTTTTTCCCCAAATTGATGGCATATTGTTCATTATTTTACAGCCAACAATGTTACTGGTAATGTACCTGTTCTGTCTGCAGTACTATCTGTGACTTGAAGCATCTTCGCTTCCATTTTAACTTTCTAAAAAATCATTTACTATCAATCTTTTAATGTCATTAACTATTCTGATTTTCTTATTGGTAATGAACTATGTTGGCCAAAGTGCATTTAATGCTGCAGATTTTATTTTAATGCAAACAAATTATGTGCTGTTAACTAAAATTGTTTTGCAAATTCCTTCTGCCATTTTTGATTATTAGGAAGTATATAATTTGTTCTAACCTTGAGTTCTAGCTTAAATGTTAACATGAAATGGGCACATTAGTGAGAAGCTCTTAGATTTAATGATATTGTATACAGTAAATATCTATAGAAAATCTATAAATACCCAGATTTTCCCATCCGAAATAAAGCAACTGCATTTGGAATGCATGCCTTTTAAAGGTGGCCAGGAAAGGCAATGAATGTGCAATTTACTTTTCATAAAAACACTTTAGTAGGCTTGGACTTGAATCCTCTCTATCTTGCATCTTATACTAATGAAAAAAAAAGCTAAAGATTCTGGAAATCTGAAACAAAATCACTCAGCAGATCAGGCAATATCTGTGGAAAGACAAACTGTTGAAGTTTCAGATGAAGAGTTTTGGACCTGAAACACGAGTTGTTTTTCATTCTACATATGTTGCCAGACTTGTTAAACATTTCCAACATTTCCTGCTTAATCTTAATGGAGACTCGCCTTATCCCTAATTTCTCACATAAACCAAGATTTACATTTCTAATCTATCAATATAGCTGTGCATTAATATAAACTAACAATAAAGGTGAGCATTTGTAAGTACATTTATAGTATAATGTACTTCAAATTCTTGTGATAACTAATTTACTTATGAGTATTAAAGCAGATTACACTGAAACTGCAGGGGCTTAAACATTTTCAGCACCTACAGAAAGGTGGATATGATTAAAACAGGTTTTAATAAGAAAATTGAATATTATAACATGAAATTATTTCATCTTACAAGTCTGTTTGCAAAAACATTATCAAGCATCTTGCAGAAATTTTCCTTTATTTATATAAATATTCATTGAAAATCACTATCTTTTTATTAGATTTAATCTTAATTTATGTGAAGATGGCAACATTTTATCAAAAATTGATAGAATATTGCACTAAATTAATCGTTGCACACAATACACAATTAACAAATGAGTAACATTAAAGATATTGCTTTATCATTGTAATCTTCACAACAATTTTCTAAGATCCGGTTTGCTTGTTCTCGATTTTATCAATTTAGCTAACACAATTTCTGCTTGTGAAAATTGTCCCAACGCAAAGCTATAGAACCTGTTAATCAAATAACTTTTTATTGTGGTACATAGCACAGAAGTAACACAAAAGTGCAATTTTACAAGTTACTTATCATAAAGTAGACTGAAAGTAAATATTATTAATATCAGTATATCCTAAATCAGTTCAGTACTGTATTTGATAAGACAAGACTTTGCTGTTATAGCAGCAACGCTGCTGACAAAAAAAAGCCTCTTATCTATAGTCTTAAAATGTAAACATTCCAATATCAGTTGGTGACTACAGCTAACTCATTTATTGTTGTTATTATCTTTTGTAGAACATTTAACAGAAATATCTAGCTTTTAAAGCATTGCTGCAATTGGAAAGATGTTAAGAAAGCCTGATGCTGCATCAAAGAACTGCATTCAAAAGTTACAGTGAAATTTTTCAGGTGACCAATGCTTGAAATATTGACTAATTTGGAAACTGCAATGTCTATACAGAGTTGGATCAAATCAGGGAGTTGATCCCATATGGATCACTGCAGCAGTTATGAATGCTGGTTTAAGTATTTGTTGATGGAGTTGTTTAGGGATTAGCTTTAGCGGAAAACTTCTGCTTCAGATCGGTTTTGTTACCAATAACACCAATAGTAAATTAAATTATTTAACCATATATTCAAGAGACATTGAAAGAAAGAGCTGCATATCGTGTATAAGTTGGCACACCTATGCAGGCAGAGTCAGCAATAGCATGCGGACAACTCCTATATAATTAAGTTAAGATCGCATTCTGATGCACCTTCAAAATCAAATTTGCATTTCTGCACATTTTTTAACTCTACTCACCTTCACCAAATCAAGAACTGCAAGAGTGGGAAATCACATGGCCAAGTCTTTTGTTTGGAAGGGTATGTGGAACACAGTCCGTGTTTCTGCCCTAGTCACATCTCATCTCTTTTTCTGAAATGTTGATTATTGTATTGGTGATGACTCTTTCTGGATTCACATAGAACTCAGAAGCTTCATCATCTTTGCTGCAGATTTTCACACAAATCCCAATTCTATGAGATCCTTATGTGATGCTTCTTCTTGAATTCTCTATCACCATCTGAGACGATTGGTCGGTGATTGGAATCCCACTGCTGCAGTATGTTATCTTCAGTCCTGCCCTGCCTACTGTAAGGGCTCAATTCCATTGTCACAGCTTCCAAGATCCATCACTATTGTTCTCGCCCCTGAAGCAAGGGTAGGGCTCCCCTCACTTCTCATCCACATTGGATCACTCTCTGAACTTCAGCCACCATGAACCACCATGTTTCTTTCCATCTCTGAAACATCTTTGCATCCCATCCCCTTTCCAATATGACCATTCCCTCTTCAGCTCCCTTCCATCTGTCTTCTATTTCTATGGCATTTTCGCAGACTACCATAAACGAAACAGCATTCCTCTGGGACTAATGTGCAAAACACAGTACATACGGCCACCCACAGTACAAGGCACATACTGTATAGTCATAATAGCATATGCACTCACAAAAACTATTATTATATGTCCCTGAGTTGCATGGCCTGAAGATTGATGGTGCTTGAGATGTTGTCCTGAGCTACATTTCTGTAAGAACAGGCACCCGGCAGTTCTTCGTTTCATACTGGGTCAGCTGCAGACAAACACAATTGTGCTTGTTTTACACAGAGCAAACACTGAAGAGCAGCAACGATGGGAGGGTCCAGCGCACAACCCAGCACAGATTCCAGAATGCTGACCACACCGCTGTACTCTCCCACACCACCACCAGCACCTCTCACCCTGGAACAGGCAGTGTCGTGGCGTGAGGACACGGTCTGCGTAACATCTGAAGCCACATAACTCTCCCAACGTATAGCAAGCCTGCCGCATCTCTATACTCTCCCACACCACTTCCGGTGCCTCCTCCTCCAAATGGCTGAAACAGGCAATACTGCGGCAGGAGGACCTGGTCCCTATGACAACCAACGGCACACAGCTGCCCCTCCAGTGGTCTCAACAATGAACCAATGTACCAGACCCAAAATATTTTATATTACCAATATCCAACAAGATCTGTATCCACAAGAAAATGTTTTAGACACATATTTGCACCATTTTTTGGCCAACGAGAGGCCACTACAGCCAAGCGCACTGTCATCCTACTGGAAGCTGACTCATTGTGGCTCAGCAGCATAACCATTAAGCCTGCTATCTCCACCCGTCTGGGGTGAAACCTGACTGCAGGTGGTATTGCTTGGAGCTTTCATTTTCCTCCCACATACCAGTGGTGAATACATCCTGGTCCATCACAGGCATAGTTCTCCCACCATTGAGCACACCTATGTGGAGATTTGCCACATCCATCATCAAGGAACCCCACCTTCTCACTACTACCATTGGGCAGGAGCTACAGGAGCCTTAGATCCCACACCAACAGGTTCAGTAACAGTTATTACCCTTCAACCATTAGCCTCCTGAACCATTCACATCAACTCTGAACAGATTCCACAACCTACAGACTCATTTTCAAGGACTCCACAACATATGTTCATGGTAGTGTTTTTTTTTCATTATTTTCATAATTTGTCTTCTTTTGCACATTGGTCATTTGTCAGTTTTTCATAAATTCTATAGTACTTTATTTTTCTGTAAATGCCAGCAAGAAAATGAACCTCAAGGTAGTATATGGTGACATATACATACTCTGAAAATCAACTTAATTTGACTTTGATCTTGAATACAAACATTTTAATGCAAGTTACCCCTTTGGGTTAATAACTGGTGAAATGAATCTAGAGAGTTGTAAACATGTACCAGAACAAACTGCAGGGCCACAGGGAAGTAAGGGAAGAGAAAACAGAACTAATGGGATTGTTCTGCTGGATGCTAGCATGGGATAATAAGGCAGATGTTCCCCTTCCTTGCCATAGTAAGAGGATTACAATTCTTCCACTCAGATTCAGTGACTGCTTTACATAGCATCTCCATTCATTCTACAGGGGACGACCATGACTCTTCTGATTTCTTCTGTTTGTCAGAAGTGACCAGGTTGGATGTAAAGCGACGCTTTATAACAATAACTGCGTTTTCTTCTCCATAGGTTCTACCTGACCTCACTAGTATTTTCAGCATCCTCTTTCATTACTACAAGTCACAAATGTAGTATTGTTATTTTATTCTCTCTCCCATGTCCTCACTCATCTGACCTATTCCAGGATTCATGTCACCTGGGTTCTCCGGGTCCCATTCACTTTGTTCACTCCATATTCCCTTTAAGTTAACAACATGCTTGTTTCCTTCCTTTTCTAGTTCTGTTGAAAGGTCACTGACCTGAAACATTAACTCTTCGACAGAAACCACCTGATCTTTTCTTTTATGCTTACGATGCAGTAAAGAACATCCTGCCCATTGAGCCCAGTCTGGAACAAATCATTAGTCCAATTCCCCCTGTAACCTTCCAATTTGCTCCCCTTCACACGCCTTTAGATTCTTCCACTGAGTGGTAATTCTCAATGGCTGAATAACATACCACAATACATCTATGATATGGGATGAAATGAGAGTATCCCGAGGAAGCCCATGCACTCACAAAGGGAATGTGTATATTCCACACAGACAAATCAGGTACAACCTAGGCCCAAGAGCTATGAAACAGCTGCACACTATTCTGTCCATTTCCAGACTTCTCTACTTTAGAATCCAACCTTGCTTGCCTGCCTTGCAGTTTTTATTTGCTCTCCGCTGCTTGTCTCATAAACGCTAATGCAGTTCTTTGAAAATATTTCTGCTCTGTCATTAAGGCTAACATAAAAGAACATCCAAAACAGATTCAAAGAGTTCCTGCTGTGAGTCTTGAATGTAGTGTTAAAGAGGAGAACATTGCTAATGAGCAAAAAACAGGTAAATGCTCCTGCATTATTGATAATCAGTCTCCATGAAGTTTGCGTGTCTTATATATGGGAATTCAGATTAAAAGGGTCAGCTGACCTGAACTACACTAAACAAGATCTCATCACGATGCTCCATCTGGAGGAAAAACTCTGGAGCAGAAAGCATTTTTAACATCAGAAGAAATTTTTTTAAAATAATGCAAAAGTCAGCTTGTACCTTTAACGGAGACATAGTCTGAACAACAGTACCAATATTTCTACAAAGACACACTGTTCTAGGATGCACCCAGGGTATTAAAGCCAACACGATTACCTACAACAGGTCACACAGACCATACTTTCTGACAAATTACCTACTCTTTCAATCCACCCACTTTGTAGGGCTCTACCTTCTGAATCAGACTCCCTATCTGAAAGTTTCCAAACCCTGTGAGAGCATGAATGACAATTTACATTGTTTCTTAGTGGCAACTTTGGAGACTGAAGGCAGGGCACCAACTTCCTGATTTCTGCCAGCAGTCATGGGGACAAGTCATGCACTAGGTTACATCACACTTCGTTTAAAATTTAGGTCATCAAAAATTTTAGTAATAATTTAAAAGTTAAAATTATAAAGAGTTTTGCTATACTTGTCCACATGTGCCAAGGGTGTCATTTATATTTGGAGGGCTCTACACGGTGGGAGATCTTGTCAGTCAGAAACTTACCCCAACTAAATGCAGAGGCATTACTACTCACTGAAGGTGCACAGACACAGATCTCCAATGTTGAAAACTTGCCACAAACAAGACGTTGTGCATCATTGCTTTAATTTGTCAATCAGGCAAAAGTTCTTCTAAAAGAAGTGCTAGAGCTAACTTCTACAGGGTTCAAGAAATTAACTCTGCCAGTCTTTGAACTGCACAAGAGCAAGCCTTAACAGAGGCCTCCATTCTCTGTCTGGGATACATTAGATCTTCTTGGGTTGCAAGAGCTCTTTGTTATCTGACAAAACCTGCTCAATGTTGTGGTGATATCAGAAGTAGTTCATTCAGTGCTATTAATTTTCAACTGGCGAGCATAACTTGCACAATAAGAGGCAGGATCAAATCCTAGCCTTACATAAGAGGAAAATTTTAGTTTATCCTGCCAATTTCATACTATTGCCTCCTTTAGATGAACAGCATTTATATTTTTAGCAACAGTGAAAGGACAGGGTACACTCTGGCCTATCTTATTGCAATGACTCCCAGGTCAGACTAACTCTGCTCCAAACTGAGCAACTCAGAAGACCAGGAACAGGATACACATACAATCGATTTCTTCAGCAATTAAGATGGATAGAAATTATATCAGGATACAGTATCATAGGAGACTCTAGATTCATTATAAGGTTAAACAATTAACAAAGCATTGACCAAAAAACCCCCCACAAAACTTGGATGTTAAAGTTCAATTTTTCTAAACAACATTGGATGCTTATTGAAGCAATCTGAACAGGATCAAGAGGTGAAAGTTGAAGTTTGGCTGTAACTCCTGCTCTTTAAAATATTAATTTTCCCATTATTTATTTAGCATTTTAGTACCTTTCTTTAAAGGAACTGATTAGTTGTTGTAATGGTCCTCAGCCCTTAAAGTTCAACTGAGAGTTGTCAAGAAGTTAAAAATTAATTCTTTTCTGGAACACTATAGATGAATTCAACTCAATTGGCACACGTTTCTAATCAAAAATATCCTCTCCAATAGTCTGCTCTTTTAATTAGAATTCTAGTTACACATTTGTTTGCCCAATGAGTTACAGGTTGATTAAAATGCACAATGCAATAAACCAGTACTTTTAAATAATTGAAAAATTCTGAGTAATTCAAAATTTAGGACTTCTAAGTTAACATGTTAATTTGTCATACATGTTTGAAAAACTTTTTTTTTTCATTTCTATCCATCCTAATAGCTGAAGAAATCGATTGTGAGTGTTATAAGTGGAAGAGAGTACAATTAATGTATGTATTGGAACATCCAAGAGCCAATCGAGATGCAGTTTTCTAGATATTTTTCAAGCATATTATGCAGGAAAAAGCATGCAATTACTTTCACCCTCATAGGTCAAGTATTGAAGGTTTTAAACTAAAGCCCTAAAAATTAAGCACGAGCATGGTCATTTCCTTGGAGAATTCCCTTTTGAGACATTATCCAATACCAAAGGATTCGCTGGGCCGGCTAGGATACAAATGAGCACAAATGCCCTCTGCGTGTTAATAGACTTGTACGCACGAGCCTATTTCCTTTCCTCATTCTCTATTTCATTTGAAGTCAGAAATGAAGATTCACCAATGGCCCCTTCAATAAAAGAAAACATGTAATCCAGTTTGCTAACTGCCACATCCCATCAAGCAAAATAATTTCAACTGAGTTAAAAAGAAAAAAGCAAGTTAATAAATGGCATCCTACCATAAAGTGGGGAATAATACCTTCATCATGCATTATCGTCAATTGTTTATGTAGAACAAATGGAAAAAAGATCTGCTCAGAAACTTACAGAATGAAATATCAGTCTAGTGACCTATACTCAGTGTTCACCATGTGGGCTTCTCTACATTGGAAAAACCAAATGCAGAGCGGTTGACGGGGATGAAAAGCATCTGCATTCAGTTCATAAGAGTGACACTGAGCTTTCAATTGTCTGCCACTAATTACTCTTCACACTCCCACTCTTATCGTATCTGGGTTTCCGTATCTTCCTCTGCAACTGGATCCTCAATTTCCTAACTGGAAGCCCACCATCTGGGCGAATTAGAAATAACGTCTCCACCTCACTGATGATCAACACTGGTACATCTCAGGCATGTGTGCTTAGCCCGCTGCTCTACTCTCTTTACACCTATAACTGTGTGACTAGGCAAAGCTCAAACATCAACTACAAATTAGGTGATGATATTGTTGGCAGAATTTCAGATGGTGACAAGAGGCAAGACATAACAGCTAGTTGAGTGGTGTCACAGCAACAACCTTGCACTGTGTCAGTAAGACCAAAGAATTGATTGTGGACTTCAGAAAGGGTAAGGCAAGGGAACATACACCTGTACTCATTGAGGGAGCAGAAGTGGAAGAGTGAACAATTTCAAGTTCTGAGGTGCCAATATCTCTGAGGATCTAACCTGGATGCAACATATCTATGCAGATACAAAGAAGGCGCGACAGCTTTAATGTATGGATCTACTTCTTTCTGTGTGATGACTACCCTTGGCACTGCCTATGGACTGATAACTGTCCGCATTGATCTGTTGTCTATACATGCACATTGACCTCTTCTCCCTCCCTCTCTCTCTCTGCAATGTGAATACACTAGTTAACCTCACCTCCCTTTATATCATTGATATGTAGTTGTACAGACACAACAACAGCAGCTATTCATTGGGAGCTTGAGCAGATTTGGTATGTCACCTGAAACACTCACAAATTTCTATAGACGTATCGTGGAGAGCTTTCTAAATGCATCGCAGTCTGGTATGGGGGTGCTACTGCACAGAATCATAGTAAATTGCAGAGAGTTGCAAACTTAGCCTGCTCCACCATGGGCACCAGCCTCCGTAGCATCCAGGACATCCTCAAGAGGCAAGGCCTCAAAAAGGTACCATCTGTCATTATGGACCACAATCACAGAGAATATGGTCTGTTCTCATTGCTACAATCAGGAAGGAGGTACAGAAGCCTGAAGGCACACATTCAATGACTCAGGAACAGCTTCTTCCCCTCTGCCTCCAACTTATGAACAGAGACAGAACTCATGACTTTTTTTATTTCTTTTTGTTACTTAGTATTTAATTTAGCTATTATATATATATATATATATTTACTGTAATTAACTGTTTTTATGTATTATTATGTTTATTATTATTTATGTTATTATGTACATTATTATGTATTGCATTGTATTGCTGCTAGAAAGTAACAAATTTCACAACATTCGCCAGTCATGTTAAATCTGATTCTGATTGTTTGTTTGTAGACCTCCTGCACTATTAAAGAACCCAAAGCAGCAGTAAGGATCAGCATCTCGTCTTCTACCTGGGTGTATTACATCATTCTATCACTTCAGGTAACACAATTTCTCCAGTAACAGTAACTTCTGCAATTCGTCCCTGCCACCACTGAGGTATCATCACTCAGTCAGCCAGCTGTGTACTTTTTGCTGTACTGCTTTCTGTTTACTCTTTGCCTGTGATGCACACTACACATTACATGAATTATATTTTATTAACTTATATATGGTAATATTTAGTTTTTTTTAATTTATTTATCTGCAGGTGCAAAGCGTAACAGGCCCCTCTGGCCGAACGAGCCACACTACCCAGTAACTGACTTATTATCCCTAGCCTAAACACAGGACAATTTGCAATGACCAACTAACCTACTAACCAGTACATCTTTGGAATGTAAGACTAAACTTGAGAACCAGGAAGAAACCCATACACTTACGGGAAGAATGTATAAACTCCTTACAGACAGCGCCGGAACTGGACTCTGAACTCTGACACCCTGAGCTATAGCAGTGTTGAATTAAACGCTACGCTATCATAGTGCCCCAAATGTGCTGTGTGTGATGTAGGTTTTGTGGGGGCGCCATGTTCTGGAAGAACGTTGCTTCATTTGGTTGCACATATGTGCAATCAAATAACAATAAACTTGACCTTGAATTTGAAATAGTAGTGTTGAATATTATGTCTGTGTAGAAGGCAGAGTCTTACTCCTATTTATAATTGCATCTCTGACAATGTAACAAGCTCTCTGAGCTATACAGACATGTCAGCTCTAATTTTTGCTTGTGTCTCCAGGAATGGGTCTCGAAACAAGTGTATTATTGATTAAAAAGTTAGTAGTAAGGGAGGCTGAAGCACTTGAAGCCAATGCAATCAGAACTAATTATTAAAACAAGATTATGACCACTATTTTAATTGAGAAACTAACCAAAACAAGTGCATCATCTACTTAGCAAGGCCTTCTGGGTCATATTCAGCAGCTTGACAAACCGCATGTTTAATACTGCCTGCTGCGCAAACAGAAAGGGATCTGATGTCATCAAAGAAAAGCAAACCTATATATAGCTGTTCTGCCCAGCATAGGATATCAACAAGATAAAAGTATGAAGCACTCAACTTTTGAGTAAGGAGAACTCTAAACAACTTTCAAAGCAGTTATTTGTCAAGGAATTTCTCAGTACTCCCTGAAGAATAACATAGTTCCTCCTGGTTCTGAGTATTTTTTTGAGAGAACAGTGGAAGATGCACATCGAAATATCTACCTCTTGGTCACTTTGCTATGCATGGCAAGGATAAGTTAGATAACCAAGAAAAGGCTATTTCTGGCTTCCTAACACTTCCTTTCCAGTTCTGATGAAAGATCATGGCTCAAAACATCGACTGTGTTCATTTCCAGAAGCCTGTCCTGCTGAGTTCCTCCAATGTTTGGTCTGTGTGTGTTGCTCTGAATTTCCAGCATCTGCAGAATCTCTTGTATTTATAGCTAAGAAATACCTTGCTGCAAAAGCTAACTATGTTGATTAAAGTAATATTCAATAAGTCCATGTCACTATTGGCCACCAAGATCAACCTGAGTCTGGTTTTGCCTGAGATGGAACATTTCAGCTAAGAGATTGGATAGCCTGGGTTTGTTTAGTTTGGAAAAGAGGACACTGGGGAGAGGGATTAGAATTATGAGAGGCAACAGATAGAGTGGAATAAGAAGAATAGAGTTGATCAGAGAAATTATTCTTTTCCTTCCCCCTCCCCCACAAGGAGAATATGCTGCCCAACTAGGTAATGTAGGTAGATACTCTCACAACATTTATTAAAGTTCTGGAAGAAGACTTGAATTGTCAAGTCATAGACAAAGTAAGGGAAAACAGGATTAGAACAGATAGATTCTCAATAGTCTGTTGAGAAACAGTGCACCAAGAGACTTGCTTCTTATTGACAGATCTACGACTCTTTCAGAAACTTGAAAAGCAAGGGATTGATATGCACCACCATCCCAACAGCTCCTAACACACCTGAACCCACAGTCACCTTTGAGGACAGAAGATCTGTTTTCTGGAAAGTGAACCTAAGGAATACATCTGGTCCAGATGGTATTTCTCACCATGTCTTTAGGTCCTGTGCAGATCAGTTGGTGGGGATACTTTTAACCTCTCCCTGCTTCAATCTGAAGTTCCTACCTGTTTTGAGACCACTATCATCCCTAAGAGAAACAAAGTAACCTTAATGACTACTGCCCCGTATCTTTGATATCTACCCTTATGAAGTACTTCGAGTGGCTGCTCATGGTACTCATTAACTCCAGCCTCCCAGACAACCTACACCCATTGGAATTCACCACAGCTGAAAGCGATCTATGATGGATGCCAACTCATCTCTGGAGCATCTGGATAGTAAAGACATCCTCATTACACTAATGGTTAATGGTGAAAGCTCTGTCTTCAGTACTAAGCCTCCAGGCAAACTCATCACCAATCTCCAAGAACTGGTTGTCAGCATCTCCCTCTGCAACTGGATCTTTGAATTCCTCATGAAAAGACTGCACTCAATAAGGAATATTTGTCACAATTATTCTAAACATAATCCTCAGGTTCGGCCGGCTTCATTCGTCTAGGGAAGACAGTTTCTAGCCCCACCAAACATGTGAAATCTGAGGTGCAAAACCTCTTGTTTGTGTGGATGCTGCGTGATGTGTTCCCCTGTTACAAATCAGTACCATGTAATAACAGTACACCATATGCAATTAAACAATTTAGCTTTATACTTCCTAATTTGACTAGAGGGTTAGTAAAGAAAAGCAAAACTAAAAGGGCCCATTTTAATGACTCAGTCTAATGTGCACGTTGGAGCTCACAGTTTCCCTCCGATAGTCCTCCATTGATTTCCCCGGGCGTCGTCGACTCCCAGGCCCATTCCAAGTCCACTCCATCCTGCAATCTATGACCTGGCATCTTCTCTCTCCATCTTCCTTTGACCAGAGATCTCGAACCACTCACCCTCAGGCACACAAGAAAAAACACTTCCTTCATGGGACGGCGCACATTCTAAAGTTGCCGTTATCTCCAGTCATAACCCAAACATGGCTGGTGGAGAACAACCATTACATTAGCAGTGAAACCTTTCCAAGGGCATTACACTGGCATCCCACATGGCTCTGATCTCAACCACCTACCCTACTACAATTAAAAGCATGACTGCATAGCCAGATTCTGCTCAAACTCCAACAATAATTTTGCAGATAATACCACTACATTAGACAATATCTCAAATGAGTCAGTGATAGGAAGGAGAAAGGGTGATTAGTAACATGGTGTCATAACACCAGCCTTTCCTTTAAGTGTCAGAAAAGAAAAAGAGCTAGTCATTGACTACAAGGAGGAGGCAAGGGTCAACTTTACAGATGCTGAGAGGGTTCAGAGCTTCAAGTTCCCAGGACTAAATATCAACAATAGCTTGTCCTGGCTGAACCATGTAGATGCCATGGTCAAGGAAACTCACCTTGCTCTGCAGGCTAAATCAAGTTGGCAGTCTCTGTCAATCCTTACCAATTTTTTTTCAATGCACCATGGAAATATCCTGTCTGGATGCATCACAGCTTGGTATAGCAACTGTTCAGCTCATCACTGCAGGAGACTGCAGATTTGTGGACAACCCTCAGCACATTAGAGAAAACAGCCTACTGTCCTTGGACTTGTCTCTACCTCACCGAAGCAGCAGGCATAATCAAAGACCCCCACATACCCCAGACATTCTCCCTTCTCCACTCTTCCATCAGGCAATGTATACAAAAGCCTAAAAGCACCTACCACCAGGCTTAAGGACAGCTTCATTCCTACTGTTAAAACGATTGAAAATCCCTGGTTCGATAAGATGGCCTCACAATCACTTTTTTATGATCTAACACTTTATAGTCTAACTATGATGCATTTTCTCTGCAGGTTTTGCTCTGTATTCTACATTCTATTATTGTTTTGCCGTGTACTACTGAATGTACTGTGTAATGATCTAATCAGTATGAACAGTTTACGAAACAAGCTTTCCACTGGACCACAATATATATAATAATAATAGCACAATTCCATTTTTGCTCAAATAATTTATCAGGTGAAACTGAGTATGAATGTCAATGGAAAATTAGCATGTCACAGTTAATTCTTGAATTAATTGCTTTCATTGATAATAAAAGAAATATACAACCCTATATTATGATCAAATTTGATACACATTAGTAATGATTTGGGTATATGAACGCTAAGTTAAAAATAATTGGTCTTAAATACATTATAAAATAATACAATGAGTAAGAAAATATCATGTTGTATGTTACTTGAAACAACTAATTATGTAGCATTTGGCTCTGAGATAACTTACATTTAAATTAATAAATTCAACAGGTATGAATTACATGATCAGCTTGAAAATTTGAAGAAAGCTTAGTTGATCACCAGAGGATTCAGAAATCAAAGCTCCAAATATTGGGAAAATTCTGAATTCTTAAAATATATTTTTGATTATGTCAAATCTTACATAGCAAAAATATGAGAACTATAAGTTACAAACCATGTTTTGCTATAATGTACATATTTCTCATAAATATTTCACACAACTTTAAATTTACTCCAGAAATGGATGAATAATTACATTGGTTCCATTAATCTATTAAAGTATTTATTTTTGAATAAAAATAGAGTTTTGCAAAATATGGACACATTCATTTTCCCAAAGCATGTGGTTTTATCAGCAGAATAATTTCCCATTCAGTAAGATTATCAGATCTGTCTGATGGGAATTGATGCCAGTTCTTGCAGAACCTGGAGACAGAAAGTCATCAGCTATTTCTTTCTACAATAACATAGGGTTCAACAAATGTGCAAGACCTTCAGTGAAGGAAGACAGAGTAAACACGATTAACACTGTAAAAGAGTTCAAAAGTTCAAAGTATTACCTTTTCTGTTCAAAATTCAGGATGCAGGTAGCAAAACGACAATGAGTATATATATGAATTCATGTCTTAAGTTGACGCCATGAGCTCCATACTAGTAGAGGAATAGAGAATGAATGGATTCTGACAACAAATCCCTTCTGGTTACAGAGTGCAGCCTTCCAGGTAACACCCTGTCCAAAACATGCATAGGTAAAAAATAACAGGAAGACTAGCCTTTATTGCGGTTCAAAGGGTATTTAAAGAAGTGACTCACTTCCTGACGTCCGACGCATTCCAACATTTCACAGCAAAATTCAGGAATGTGATGGAATCTATTTGCACGGATGAGCGCAGCTCCAAGAACTCAAGAACCTCAGCACCAACCAGACTGGGCCACACCTGAAACATTTATTCCCTCCACTGGCACGCAGTGGCTGCGGTATGTAGCATCTGCGAGAACGACGGCAGTTAACAATTCTGGCAGCAGCATTCAACCTTTACTCTGAGAAGAACAAGAATGGAAGATGCGCAGTTCCTCCAATTGTATGAATTCCAAACTGGAAATTATAAGCACCCTTCTGCCATCAGTGCTGGGTTAAAATCCTTCAAAATCATGAACCTTCCTTTCTACAGCACTGAAGGAGCAATGCAAATAACTTCACCAGAAGGACTGCAGCAGTTCAAGTTCTCCAGTTCATTTAGGAATGGGCGAAGAAATATTAGCCTTGTCAGCAAAGGCAAGTCTCATTATAAACCACTTGCACATTAATTAACAGTTGATTTCTTTTGCTTTTGCTAAAACTTTATAACAGATATTTTTTCAAGGTACTTACAGCTGCAATAGTCTTCAGGGACTAACACTAATTTTGAGTATTTTGCACTATCATTTGACCCTAAGAATAAGACATAGGAGCATACAGGCCATTCGGCCCATGAGAGTCTGCTCCTCAATTCCATCATTACTGATTTATTATTCCTCTTAACCTCATTCTCCCTATAACCTTTGATGCTTTGACTGATCAAGAACCCATCAACTTCCACTTTAAATATACCCAAAGACTTGGCCACCACAGCCACCTGTGGCAATGAATTCCACAGATTCACCTCCCTCTGACTAAATAAATTTGTCCTTATTTCTGTTCTATAGGGATGTCCTTGTATGCTGAGGCTTGCCTCTGGTCCTAGACTCCCCCACTATCGGAAACATCTTCTCCACATCCACTCTATCTAGGCTTTCAATATTCAATGAGTTTCAATGAGATCCCCCCCTCATTCTTCTAATCTCTAGTGAGTACAGGCCCAGAGTTATCAAACATCCTTCATATGTTAACCCTTCCATCCCCAGCATTATCATTCCCAAACCGTATATTAGTAGGCATTCCTCCAGGAAAACAAGAACAGATGAATGCAGAGACCAAGCAACACTGGAGGACTAGGGTACTCAGTACAAGGTAATCTCTTCCCCATGTGCTCAGACTACAATGGTATTTGAGTCTGGTTCACTCTTCACAGATGCTGCCCAACCTGAGGAGTGTCTGGCATTTTTATTTCAATGAGTAGTATAATTGACACTGGATGGAGAAGAAAGGATTATTAATAATATGGGATTGAGATGTTGCACTTGACACGGAATGAATACATGTTAATTGTTCACTGCGATTCGCAATGGTTCAATTTAATATCAGAGAATGTATACAATATAGAATCTGAAATTCTTACTCTTTGTAGACATCTATGAAACAGAATGAAAAAAAACAAGAATAAATGACAGAAAAACATTCAAACCACACAGCCATCCCTCCCCTTCCCCACCCCCACTTGCACCATCGAATGCATCAACTCCCCCCCCACCACCACCATCCACCATACAAGCAAAAGCAAGTCCCCAGGGAGACCACAAAGTAGAGTCCATCAGAGAACTACTATCCTTTGACATTTCAAAACAGGCCTCCTCTCTCAGTAGTGAGAGAAAGAGAGATATCATTCCTGCCACAGTGAGAGGGGAGGCCAACAACTCGATGTTTCGATGTTAAAGTCTGTAGCGTTGCTTATTCGAGTTCTCCCCAACTCGAAGACCAACGGACTCATTCTCACCATCAAGAGGAAGAGAGAGATACTACTCGAGTGTGAAGGCCTCCGACAGTTGTGCCCGCTGTCTTGATTTTCAATCCCCCCCGCAACACTTCAGTCAGTGACAGTGGCAATGAATCGGGTCCTCCACAGGGCCACACTCCAAAGGCTCATGACTTCCAAGCCGCTCCTGGAGATACCCAAGGGCCAGGCCACTCGGCAAATTCCAACAGCGAGAACCCACCACATGTGAAGAACGTAGTTTGAGCACAGCAGTGAATCACAGACTCCAACAGGTCCCCAGCCACCTAAAAAAAAGGGAAAATAGACATGAGAATAGAAGATTTAAACTGTTTTGCAGATGAACTGGAAGAAGTCATCCAGGCCTGAAAAGCATCTAGCTCCACCTTTAATTCCTTTCACATTTCAAGCGGCTACCAATTTAGTCCATCTTTTAAGCATTATTTTTCCATGGGCTAACATCAATCTCAGGCATTGTTTTTTGGTGTTCTTAAGGGATTTTCAAAGAGCATTCTGAAACTGTGTAAACAATGGTTCTTGTAATTCTTATAATTTTCCTTTTGGGATAAACTCAGATTCTATTTCATTTGCAAACTTACAGCCCTTGTAATTTAATGAAACACGTCACTTGATGTGTAGTTCTTAAGGAACAATGGAATATGTTTTATAGTTTTATTGACAATAGCAGCTCCAATTATAATGACTAATTTTTATCTCTCTGATAACTAATTCTCTTTTAAGTGGCAAATACAACAATTTAGTTCCATTACTCCCTGCAATAGGTCATCAGTTCCCAAAGCTCTGCTCACATTATTTAGCTGATTAGAAATCAGGGACAAGTTGTTAAGGATAATATTTTAATTAAATAGAATTACAAATATTATTTGCTGTTGCCAAATTTTCCACTTCCTTTAAGAGGGTGAATTGTTGACTTTGAATTAGACATTTATGCTCCTGTTTCATCTCATCGATCCACTTCTCTATAATAAGGTGAAATCCTGCATTTGATAAATTTGTTCAATGCTCTGAAGTATTTATTATTATTACATAACCTGATTTCTATGTAGTTTCTAATAAACCATGATTTCCTGCAGCAAGTCAATCAAAATGTTGGAAGAATCTTGGATTATTACTGTCAAAACTTCAAGGTGCACCATGAGAGAAAGAAAATGAGATTTATACTTGATATATAGCATATTCCCTGAATCTAACCTGTACCAAACTTCATTCCAGCAAATAAAGGAATATTGATAAAATAGGTTCAATAGAAATGTTGAGCACGAAGCCCAAATAACACAATTGCAGGAAAAAAAAAACAAGATTTCAAACTGATAGTCTTTCATCAAACTGGAAAACCCTCTTGAAAACTTACAAGGACGTTGGTCCTTCTAATTCTTTTATTTCTTTCTTTCACATACATTATAGCTTAATTATAGACTGATACTGAACATAGAATTTAACAGCATAGGACAGGGTCTTCAGCCAATGATGTTATGCTAACCTTTTAACCCACTTCAAGATCAACCTAATGTTGCTCTCTTTTTATAGCCCTCCATTTTTTGAACATCCATGTGCCTACCTAAGAGTAATCTTTATCCACTTAATGTCTGACTTCCTTTTGAATGTCAAGTAGATATATTTAGTTACAACATTTATTATAATAAGCCTATAATTGCCAAGGTTTTTTTCACATAGATTTAATTGGCTCAAGATCAAGAGCAAGTCTTAAAGTGAGATATTTCAGCGAGATAGCTGTAGTCTTCTCGTGCAGGGTGTAGAAACTCTGAACTAACACCAAGTTAAACCGAAGTCAATGAGGACAGGATCGCAGTAAGATTATCCGCTTACTGTTCACTCTTCCACATTAACATATGGTGAAAGCTGTTGATAAAATTATATAAAATATATACTGTATCTGACGATAAATTATCAACCTGGAACATTAACTGCTTCTTCCTCCTATCCAGACAGCTCTGAATCTGATGAAACTGTCCAACCATTTTATTTTCAGTTTAGAAGGATCTTGAATCCATTCATATACAATAGGGTTTATATAGATATAGCAGTGTGACTATAAGTGTGATCATTTGTTTTTCTAATAATATTGATGAGGGGCAAATATTATACAGGGTACAAAAGCATAAAATCCCATCCACAATGATGTAAACAAAAAATACCATGACTTTTTTAACATTCATCCAAGAACAGATAGGATTTTGGTTTAATATCTATTCTGAAAGAAATACCTCTGACAATATGGAACTCACATGAAAGACATAAAAGATAGGAACAGGAGTGAGGTAGTCAGCCCTTTGAGACTGCATCACCGTTCCATAAAATTACAGCTGATCCAGTCTTGGCCTCATCACTTTTCTGCTCACTCCCCATGCCCCTCAACCCACTCTAGCTGCTGGGAGATATTCCACATCCCCACCCACTGTTCTAGGTGAGAGAATTCCAAAGATTCAATACCTCAGAGATGGAATTTCTTATCTCCATCTTTAAAGGGTACAGTGTCATTCTAAATGTTTGGCTTTGTTGTAGATTTCCCACACCTTTTCCCAACCAAGGGCTTGCATCTATATTGCAATAGGATATTAGTCTCTCTGGAGGTCATCTTGACTTCTAAACCTCCCAACTCAAAGGCAAAATGAGTCACAATTGATTAGTCTATTCATCCAACTTCCTGCAGGATTACATTTGTTCTTGTATGCATTTAAATTCAATCCTACATTATCAAAATAGGTGAAACAGAAAGCAGTTACCGTCTAAGATCCACTTTTTAAACACTTTGTGGAGGAACAGTTATGAATAAACAATAAATGCAGCTTTATTAGAGTCTACAAATTCCAATTATTCTTATTGAATAATTATCAGCTTTTCAAGAAACAAAAATAATTTCTAAAATGCTTCAAGATTTGCTGTCATCTTTCCATTAAATAACCCAATTCCATATTTTTTTTAAAGGGTAAAATGTATTCCCTTGGTGATACACCCCAAGTCAACTTTGTCGTAAGAGGACTCTGGTCTTGTCTCATCAGCAGAGCTGGATCATCCAGAGAGAATGAATAAATTACAAGGACGCATGCATAGGTATGTATATCTAAAACGATCTCAGAATATAACCATATAACCATATAATAATTACAACACAGAAACAGGCCATCTCGGCCCTTCTAATCCATGCCAAACACTTACTCTCACCTAGTCCCACCGATCTGCACTCAGCCCATAACCCTCCATTCCTTTCCTGTCCATATACCTATCCATATAAAGCTATATATATATATAAAATGGTAATGGTAATTATCTCATCACCTACACCTAAGTCTTAATATTGGATCACATTTCTATTATTAAATAATAATTTAATATGGAATGGCAGAAAGAGTATTTTTCTGCTTGAAATGTTGACACATGCAGTACTAGTGTAATACTTTAGCAAATGTTATCAATTAATTCTCCAGGAAAGTACCCCTGTATGTTTACTTCTCCCAGTGAGGACTGTAGTTAGTAGTATTTATGTAGACAGAATCTAATAAGGAGTTAGTAAGGCTTTGTTGGACAGTTGCTTTTGACAAAGCTTTAAGAGACTTTTGAAGGGATAGCCAGCAGGGTAGATGAGATTCAGGTGGTGAATGTTGACTGTTTGAATTTTAGTAAAGCCTTCAACAATTCGGCTGGTCTGCAGTGTTAGATACCATGAAATCCAAGGAGAATAAGTCAAGTGCATTCAAAATTTGGCTCAGAGGTAGAAAGTAGAAGATGGTAGTTGAAGGTTCTTTCTCAGAATGGAGACTGGTAACTCATAGTGTGCCACAGGGATCTGTGTTAGATTCATCGTGTTTGTTATTTTTATAAATTATTTGGATGCAGATGTACAAGCTAATTTGTGGATTACGCTAAATTAGAATGTGTTGACAGGTAATAAGGTTATAATTTTTACAGGAGAATGTGATCAGATAAGGAAGTAGAGCAAGCATTGGCCAATGTACATTAATATAGAAAAGTATGAAATGATACTGTTTGGGAATTCAGATCAGCGTGGGACTTGAACTGTAAATTGTAAGGCACTATTGAGTGCATTAGAACATAGAGAGTTAGATGTGCGTGCATAGCTTGTTGAAAGCAGCATCACAGCTGGATAGGATGGCAAAAAAAAAGGCACTTAGCAGCCTGGCGCTCATCATTCAGAGCCCTGGGTATAGGACTTGGGACATATTGTTTCAGTTGTACAAGTCTTGGAGTGTTGTGTTCAGTGTTAGTCACTCTGTTACAGGAAATACATGGTTAAACTGGAAAGAGTGCAAAGAATATTTACAAGGATGTACTGTGTGTTACCTGGGCTAGAGGGTCTGCGTTATAGAGAGAGATTGGCCAAGCTAGGCATATATTCCTTGGAAAACAGGAGAATGAAGAACAACCTTAGAGAAGTGTTTAAAATAATGAGAGAATAGATAGCTTGGATGATATCAGTCTGTTCCTCAGTATAGAGACCAAAACTAGGGGACTTAAGTTTAGGGTAAGTATTGAAAATCTTAAAAGAGACCTGAGGGGTGACTTTATTTCACCACACATAGGGGCTGGCAATAAATTTTTGACGTGAATAAAAGAAAATCAATTATGAAGTACTTGATAAATACATGGAGGGACGAAGGTTAGAGGTATGAGGACCAAACACAGGAAATTGGGACTAGCTAGGTGGCACTGTGGTCATCAAGGATTGGAACAAAAGCTTTTATCTGTGCTGTATTATCTATGACCAATAATTTTTGTTCATCTTAGTAAAACGTATACTGCCTACTTGACATTTTATATCACAGCATTGTTTATCCACCTTTGCGTTATATGATACAAATAATGTGTCCAGCTTTGACATCTGGAAAGAACTTAACTTTCATATCCATGTTTTCAAAAGAAATTAAGGAATTGCAACATTTGTAAATTATATTGAGAGAGGAAAAGTGCACATGGCAGTACGTGATTACTAATCAGATGGTTAGATTTCATATCAGTTGTGACAGATGTTAGATGCAAATGAGGAAAATATTGCATTCAGTCTTTCATAAAAAATCATTAGCATTATTGATAATATGCAGAATTTTTTTGTAGTTGAATATACATGACAGCAGAGCACCAATCAATGCAATAGAATCCTATTTTAATAAACATTCAACTTAATTAGAAAAATCTTAGTCCAGTATAAATCATATCTCACTATTGTAAATTCCATCTCTTATTCTCCCATGTTTACTTAATAACAAGTCATATATTAGTCTGATGTAGAGCACATATTAGCTTCTAACTACCTTAACTGGATGTTACTTTACCGTGCCAAAATGATTATTAAAAGTGACTTTGACACTGTGCTGACAAAACATGGTATGTGATGGTCAGCCACCTTGACTGAGAACACAGGAAAATTAGATTGAACTGTGTTTCCAGTTACTCTCTGATTAGTTGGTGATGGAATCAAGGTGATGCCAATGCAGGCACCAGGCCAAATTCTTGTTGCCCGCTCATTATAATATTTCATTCTCCTGCCAGAGCTAACTAGGCAGAACATCGGATTATTGGATTTAAGCATTTCTGCACATAATAAAGCAAGAATATTTCACCTAAAGTGAAGATGAAAACAGCAATTTCTTGATAGCATTCTGCAGTTGAAATTGGCCTGCAAGGCATTTAAAAATGGCTGAATACATGATAGAATACCCTTTATAAATTCCCAATGCTGCACTGAAATTAATTTAGTGTTCATCACACCCAAACAACAAGTATCAGAGAACTAAGAGTTATCTGAGGTTATAAAAAGATCTTCTGTAATTTTTTTAATACTCTTATATTCTTATGGAAAACTGATGTCAAACAAGGCTGTCTCATTGCCCATTATATTTCTCAATTTTTCTTTCTACAGTGTTATAAGTCATCTCCCACAAACTTCTGCTGGTAGTAGAGATATTTTTCAAAACTAATAAGAACCAATTGTGGCCTCACCCCAAATCTCAGATGACTTTTATATTTTGACACACTTGGGGTTGAGCACCAAACCAAATTTGTAGTTTTCATTGGTGGAACTTAGAGGATGGGCCATTCACTCAAAACTCAGAAAGCAAAGGTCTTCTGCTAAACTTCCCCCTCTACGACTTCCTTGCCTTCCAACAATAATGGCTCATGACAAAACTCAGGAAAACAAGGACCACTTCCCATATCTAATCTACCTCATTATGACCTTGCTCCTTATTGTTTTCCAGCACTGCACTTTCTCAATGATTGCAAGAGTTTATTCTATACTCCATTATTGCATAACATGGTAGGACTACCTCAATGCACTGCTGTAGTTAACTGATCTGTATGAACACTATGCAAGACAAGTTTCCCCCTCTATCTTGGTAAATATGTCAATAATAAGAAAAATACCAATCTTGAAGAACCCCCACTATCAAAGGCAGACTGCAGTTATGAAACTCATTACTGTCTTTCATGCACTAGTACAGCCCTTGATCAATTGAGAAAAGGGATATTTGAAGATCAAACTTCCAAACTTGGCACAAAACTTTTGCTCCATGAGGCAGCATTGATCCCCGATGTACTTTCCAGACCTGAACTATCTACAACAGGCATCTCAATTCTATTTCTACAAAGCCCTCCAAATTCAAATAAACAGAAGTCAAGGTTCTCTCCCGGGCCAATGTTCCAAGCTTTCAGGTTCTAAATACATTCAGTTGGCTCCAATGGACAAACCAGATTATGTACATACACTGATTAATGGAAAAACATCTCAGACAGACTGAAGGAAAGATTCAAGGACATGCTCATGCCTTCCTTGGAAAAAGTGCATTTCTATCATTTGATTGTGAGAACCTCTCGTAAGGCATGTATCAAAGTACAGCGGCCCTGCAAAACCAGTGGAAACTAACTACCTATCCATTCCATCAGCAATCACATGTCTCTGTGGAAGAATCTGTAGTTCCCATGTCATCTTAGTTTGCCATCTCAGAATCCATTAGATTAGAAGAATCTTCTTCTTTGATCCTTACACTATCACTCCCCCAATCCAAAGGGACTACCCAAGGAGATATTGCAGTAAAACAGAGAAATGATCTGTCTTCCTAACTGCAAATTCTTTTGAACGATCATTTAATGGTTATTTTTGTATATTTGGCATTCTTCATAGAACATATTGGATTAGTCAGATGGTTTAACTATTGACAATATTACAATAAACCCCAGAATTGCAGGATTTGAACTTGTTGATAATCCCGGTTACAAAACTGGAACAATTCATTCACTATTGTTTCTTACAAGTCTGGATTTGCTGCTAGGAGTCCTTTGGTGTCTCTTGATGTACCAATTCAATGTCTCTCCAAACCTACCATAAACTTTCCAATTAATCACAAACATACATTAGATTAATGATAGATTAATTTCTGCCTTTCACTGCTTCAAGACAATGGATGTGGGGGTGGGGGGGGGGCTTATGTTAAACCTCTGGCTAACAGCACAGGAGCAACATCAATCTTCACATTGCGAACAGATATCCACAAAGTATTCATGATTTTTGAGTGTGCAGTTTTGATTAAAACTAGTAGTTATTTTAATGCCCCACAATTTACAAGTAAAAAAACTGTGTGTGACTTCAACTAATCAGATAGAAGAACCAAAGGATTTGCAAAGTTCAGACTAAGACAAGGAAAATGCACATAAATACGTAAATTAAATCATAACTAAAAGAAGGGTGGGAAAAAACCATAGGAATATGAGATAGGTACACAGTAGCTAGAATAAAAAAAAACATCGTCAAATATTTTCCAAATATGAATGAGAATCTGTGCTTGTAAAATTTTAATTTTTCAAAGCTTGAATAAAAGATGCAACAAATGTTATCATTTAATACATAATTAAAAACTTGCATATTATTAGATGCACTAGCTCCAAACTATTCAACCATTTTAAGTAAAATTAGTGAACATTCACGTGTTTACTCTGATGCAGTATATTCTGGGGAAGAGGAGGGAAGCAATAGCTGCAACTTTTGTATTGGTCGAGAGGCCAGAAGCTAAGTTCCAATGTACAGGTATTAAAGCTGTTAGCACCAATAGCAAAATGCAGTCCATTCTCATCAAATAAATATAATTGGGAAAAAAATCAGGGGAATTAATGTCAGTTTAGCCTAGTTTCCTCACTAGACATAAATGCAAGGGATAATATTTTTACATGCTCTTGCAATAAGAAGTGGACAATAATGGACATACAGGATTCAGGCTTCATTGTATTCAGGAGTCCAATCATCCTTGAAAAATTACATCTGTAAACTTTAAACAATTCAAGCTATAATACAGAAAAGAAGAGAAATGAACTACATTTAAAAGACTTCCGAGTCAAACAATAGTATAAAAACATAAACCTGTCAGGCAACACAGTGAGATAGTCAGAGCTGATTTAGATCATCTGGATTCTGGACTGCAAGTAGTAAGATCCCAAAATCACCACTTATTCTAAGCATTTGCTTATGGTCGTAATGCTTTAATGAAAGAATATTGCATGGCCTAAATGTTGTAGCGTTTGGACTCCTAGCAACTAAAACTAAAAAAAAACATATACTAAAATTTTCTGAATTTCAAAATTAAACCATAGATATTTTCACATCTCCAGCATTCGATAAGTAACATGGGTTAATGTAAAATCAAAAAACTGTGATTAGAAAAGATAAATACAGTTTCCATTGTTGAGTTACTAGTTTATTGTCCCAAAGGTGTTCTATTTTAATTCATGTTGAGCAGGTTGGTTCAAATTCCAATTATTGTGTTCATCTTGTGCACCTATTTAAAGTTCAGGATCAGAGGAAGAAATGGGTCAGTTCTTAAAATTACACCAGACTGATTTCTGGACTAGTGTTTTTTTTTTATTCCCTTACTAAGGAAACAAACAAAAAGCTTATATATCATTATTCTAAACTATTGAGTATGCACTTGATCTTGCTATGACACATAAAATCTTAAGTGGCTTGATGAATAATTGCTGAGGGTTGTTTCATTGGCTAAATAGACAAGAATAAAGAATCTGTCTCAAAATAAAGAGACAGTCATATAGGAATAAGTTGATAAATTTCTTTGTTCTGTGTATCTCTATCCCATATTCCCTATGTATTCCACAAGCCTGTTTCACTTTGAGCTGAATATATTAAATATTTGAGCATACCATTAAGAGATGATAGGTTTTTCCAATGAAGCAATTTTTCACCTCAGTGCTAAATGGCTGAAGCTATTTTCTGAGGCAATAAAACCTAGCTCTAGATTCCTGAGCCAATGAAATGTTTGCTAACAAAACCTCTTGCAAATCTTGTGTTTCAATAGCTCACGCTCCTACCAATTTCCTAAATTATGACAACTTTGCCCCCATAAATGGTTTGATACTAACTAAACATTTGGCATGTTCGTTGAAGTATATGTAAATTTTCAACCATATTTCTATATTTCCTTGTGTTACGGAAAGAGGTTATTTTGGTCTATTAATCCTACACAGGCTCAAAGAGCAATCACATTATCCAATAATTTCTCCTGTATACTATTCAATACACATTTCCACTGATTTCCACCAGTTTTCTATATGCTTGATGTGATTTATATAGGCCAGTTAATCTACCAAACATCCTTGTGATGTGGTGTGGAACTGAAGCAGCTAGGAAGAAGTCACAGGGTTAACAATCAAACTCCACTCAAGACAGAATTGAGCCCAATAGCTGGATTTGTGATCTTTCTCAACACTATGCTGCTCATAAAACGGAATGATGTCTTAATTACTGCTCACCAATTTCTCTGGTAATGCAAGATAATTGTCTACATGGTATCTAAGTTCATCTCACTTTAATTTTTTTAATGAAGCTTAATTAATGTTTCTTATTTCTCTTTCTTAAATTCTTTCATCACTCTCTTTATATGGATCTGCATAGATGTTGCAATCCTAAATTAAGGTTCAAAAGAGTGATATCTGGCTAATTTCACTATCAATTAAGCACAATGACTATAATCCTGTAAGTGACTGCAATTATTCTGATAGAACTACCCTCTTCTCTCTGCATCCTTATTTGCTAAAGTTAACCTGCCTTTTTCTGGGAGAAATTCCTATAGCATCTGTCATGCTCTAATTCCCGTTTTCATTTCAATAGACTCTGGTTACAGAGTAAATTCATTTTGTTTGCTGTACAATCAACAGTTTCTTCTGAATCTTGACTCTGTATCAAAGTCAAAGTTGAGTTTATGCACAAGTGCATATAAGCACAGGTGCAATGAAAAACTTAACTGCAGCAGTATTACAGGTGCATTGCATCATATAAGCAGGCTTCACAAGAAAAGCAAATTAAACAAATTATGTTCAATTTTACAAGAGAGAACTTAATTAAAACAAATAAAACAGAGTCAGCATCTTGTTGCAAACTGGTCATAATGTTACTAAATTGCAGTATTGGGTGTTTTGCCATTACGTTCAAGAACTGAAGAGTTGTAGGGAAATAACTGTTCTTGAACCTGGTGTTGTGGGACTTGAGGCTTCTGGATGCTACGGTCCAAATAGTGTAGGGGGAGGGGTGTCTGATGATGGATGCTGCCTTCTTCAGTCAATGCCCACCCCCACCAATATTATTAATGGTGGGGAGGGATGTGCCAGTGGTGTGCTAGGGGCAGAGTCCACTACTCTCTGCAGCAGCTTATTTTATGCAGTTGAATTATTGTACTAGACAATGCAGCAACTAGTTGGGATATTTTCAACAACACATCTGTAGACATTTGTGAAGAGTGCTCAGTGACAAGCTGAACCTCTTTTACTTCCTAAGAAAGTAAAACCATTGGCATGCTTTCCTAACGATAGTATCTATATGCTGCTCCCAGGACAGATCGCCCACCACATTAACATCCAGGAATTTAAAGCTGCTGACTTGTCTCCTCTACTGATCCCCCAATATAATCTGATGCACTTCTTTCACCTTCCTGATGGCAAAGATTATTCAGTCTGATGAGTTAAGGAGTTAGGTAGTTGATTGATAAGTTCTACTTCAGAGACACTTGTTCTACAACAAGTGATTATGAAGATTATGTATAGAATAATTATACTCTTCCAAAAATTCTTAGCTTCCAGAGAAATGCCAGAGGAAACAGGTATCAGGCAATATGACATCTTTATTCAAAAATATAACAACCATAAAGTAATTAGTCTAAAGCCAATTATCAGAAAAATATTAGAATTAATTATTAGTAGTAATGACACATTTGGAAAGCCATATTGTTAAGAATCAGCATGGCTTTATGAGGAGAATTAAAGTCTCGCTAATTTATTGGATCTTTTTGAGGAAGTCTTCTGGGATTATATTTACTGGAATTACTGGAAAGAGGATCTTACAGAAAAGCATAACATTATGAATGGAATAAGAATGATAGAGACAATAAATTTGTTTCCGCTGGTAGGCGAGACTAGAACTAGGGGACAAACACAAAATTTGGGGATTTAGATTTAGGATGGAGATGAGGAGGAACTGGTTTTCCCCAGAGAGTAGAAAGTCTGTGGTATTCTCTGCCCAGGGAAAGGGGAGAGGGTAGATAATTAAATATATTTTAGAGACCAATAGATAGATTTTTGCATATTAAGAAAATTAATTGTCCTGGGGAAAGGCAGACAGGTGGAGCTGACTTCATGTCCAGATCAGCCATGACCTTAGTAAATGGCAGAGCAGGTCCAATGAGCCAGATGGCCGATGTTTACTCCTATTTAAAGCTGAGATTAAATATTTTAATCAGTAAAAAAAGACGAGAAAGGAGGTGGAAAGTAGACTTGAGGAATGGTGGATCACCCTGTTGAATAATAAAGCAGCAGCAAAACCTATATGGCCTACATCTTAAAGTATGGCAGGTGTGTTACTGTTTCACCTATATACAAGATTTTAGTCCTTGGTATATTGCATTACAGTTTGCCAAATATGCATCCAGGCAGCCTGTCGCAGGTGATGAAGGTGAATCTCCATCACCATTTCAGGCAGCAACTTTTAAGTCCCTGTTTACCCTCCTTGGGTAAAAAGATATTAACTCTTTAATATTGCTACCAACTAGTTTACAATTACTGCCCCTGATTATTGACCTCCCTGCTTAGAAAATGAGGCCCTACCTATCCATCCCACCGTCATCTGAGGTTCCTCATTTTTTTTTTCTCTCTGTGTCTTCCTGCAAAACAGGTCCAGCTACTTACATCCAATATTTTCTAGCCCTGGCAAAGTCCTGGCACATCTCCTTTGCACCACCATCAGCTTCTGCAAATTTATGCATCTTTGAATCCATCCTTCAAGATCACAACAATTTTCATACCAGATGTTAAGAGACTGAGCAGGAGGTCCCTTGATCAATAGAGAGCAAATGGTAATTACTTTTGCATATCCTATTATTGACCAGATGCCACATTCCAAGGCTGATGGGAATACCCTTCCACTTACTAAAAAGAAAAAAAAATTGCTGTAACATTTCTCATGACACTTTTTTTTTAAAAAAAGAGGTAACAAAAATAAAAGCTATCTGAATCTTCCTCAAAAATGAAGATATTTGTGTCGATAGTGCAAACTTTTCCTGAAAAAAAACTGGAACAGTAATGGTAACGTGATGAATAGATATTTAAAAAACAACTAAGTGCATCCAAAAGCATCCTTTATGAGGTAAGGATTAGTTTTCTTTCTGTTTGATGATTAACAGGACTGAGGCCAGAGATGATATGGAAAGTTTTCATATTCATCCCTCTTTACAAATAAGGGGCTTAATATATACAAATATCAATTTAATATAGTTTTGGGCACAAAAAGAATACTTTGGTGAGGTACCCAAAAATAAACCAGTAACTTGGGAAATGAAGGATAAGCATGTTTTAATCCTAGTGCATGAGAAAACTTAGAATCAGCAAATGACCAAGAAATCAGAAGTGCCATTGAACTTTCTTGTTTATTGGCTTAACAATAAGGTTTACTAAAATTGCTTCACGTTCCAAAAATCTTTGCAGGAAGCTTCCTTTTTGGTAAATTTATATCTCCAAACATCATTCCTGACCAAAGATGAAAGCTCTTGGGGCACCTCTTCAACAAAGCATAGCAGGTTATGCATGTGTCTAATGAGCTCTCATTGGTTTTCTGGAACTCTTATCCCAAACAAACATTTTCTATTTATAACTGGATTAATCCAGAAGGAATTTTCTTTGGAGGACCATTATGTAAATAGGAGGGTAAATTAATGTCCAAGTAGCCTCTCTTGACAAGTACTTACACTGGCTTCTTGCAACTTCCTTATACAAAAACTATCTATTAATTCATCTGTTGCAAGGATGAGGCTGAGGATGAACCCATGTGCAGGACACAGGCACGGAGGCAGAGTCATGAGGCATTAGTATCATCGCAAACGGGGAACTGGTATCCAGGAGAGTCTTTGCATGGAGACAAGGTTTATGTAGAGTATCCAGGAAATGATGCGGAGCTTAGAACTAAGAGCCCTAAGGAATCAGGAAAAGAGGTTTACTCACACTAGAGTCAACCAACAAACTAGCAAAGCAGGGCTGTGATACCCGGGTTTTATTGTATGTTCACTAATGGGAACCAGGTGTGTTGTGATTAGCTGAACTGGGAACGACTGGAAATCAGGCAAGGGGATTAAGGCCCAATTAAGGAGGTGGGGAATTGCCAGATGGGACCATGATAGTACCCCGCCCCGCCAACGGGAGCCTCCAGGCTTGTCCGGATGGTCCCAATGGAAGTCAGATGAGGAGTTCCAGGATGAAGGAGCAGGGAACCCAGGAACGCTCTTCTGGGCCGTACCCTTCTTAGTCGACCAGGTATTGGAGGCCCCTGCCCCGATGGCATACATCCAGTAGCCATTGGACGGTGTTTGCTGGGTGGTTGTCCATGATCTGGGAAGATGAAAGGGTTTCAGTTGGAGGACACAAGGGGCTGATGGAAACTGGTTTTACTTGCGACATGAGAAGTAGGGTGGATGTACATAGACTTTGGTAGTTTAAGCCAAATTGCTGTGGGGTTAATGATACTTTTGACCTCGAAAGGTCCCAGGAAGCAAGGGGCGAGTTTCTTAGGCTCATTTTTGAGGGAAATGTCTTTGGACAAGACACACACCTTCTGCCCAGGTTGATACTCGGGTGCAGGAGTCCGTTGGCGATCAGTAATCCTCCTATTGCGATCGGCTGATCGGAGCACAGCCATAGGCTTCTCCTCCCAAATCCTGTGGCACCTATCAATATGGGCCTGAACAGACGGCACCACAATCCCCTTCTTGTGCAGGGAACAGTGGGGGTTGGTACCCAAGGGAGCACTCAAATGGTGACCTTCCAATAGCAGTACTAACCAGACAGTTGGGGGCATACTCAACCCACGCGAGGTGGTCACTCCAGGTAGGCGGGTTATGGGTTGTTATACAATGTAGCGTTGCCTCCAAATCCTGGTTGACCTGTTCCATCTGCCTGTTCTTCTGTGGGTGGAAGCCAGATGACAGGCTGACCAAAGCACCTAAGGCTTAACAGAAGGTCTTCCATTCCTACCAGACAAATTGGGGACCTCAATCGGAGGCAATATCCACAGGGATTCCGCGGAGGACGAAAAGATCTGTAGTTTCCTCAGCAGAAGGGAGTTTAGGAGCACTACAAATTGCACCGTCTTGAAGAACCAGTCTAACACAGTGAGTACAGTGGTGTTTCCATGTGAAGGGGGTAGACTGGTGACAAAATCTAGGGTGATTTACGACCAAAGATGACCAGGGACAGGTAGGGGACAAAATAATCCCACAGGTGGCCGATGGGAGGCTTTTCCACAGGCACAGACGGAACATGCAGAGACACAGGAACAGGTATTCGCCTCCATGGAACGCCACCAAAAGGGTCTTTTCAGGAGAGTCAGTGTCTGATCACTCCTGGGGTGGCAGGCGAACCGAGATGTGTGCCCCCACGAGAGAACCTGAGATCTGACGGAATCAGGCAGAAAAAGGCAATTGGCGGGTCCATTGCCAGTGTCAGGGTCATCCCGTTGGCTTCCTTTACTATGGACTCAATCTCCCAAGTGAGGGTTGCCACCATACAGGATGGTGGGAGGATAGTCTCTGGGATGGAAGTGTCCTCCTTGGAGTCGTACTGGCGGGAGAGCGTGGACGGCTTCCTGTTCTTGGATCCTGGATGGTATGTGAGGGATAACTTGAACCATCCAAAACATAATGCCCAACGGGCCTGGCGGGAGTTCAAACGTTTGGTGGTCTGAATAGATCCCAGGTTCTTATAATCTGTCCAAACAATAAAAGGGTGTTCCGCCCCTTCCAGCCAGTGCCTCCATTCCTCCAATGCTAGCTTGGCCGCCAGTAGTTCCCGATTCCCCGCATCGTAAGTCTGCTTGGCGGGTGTCAGTCGGTGAGAAAATAAGGCACAGGAATGAAGCTTGTCCTACAGAGTTTATCTTTGGGACAGGACTGCTCCTACCCCGGAGTCAACATCAACAATGAATTGATGAGAGTGGTTGTGAATCACCTCTTCAGGTCAGTGAATGCCAAATCAGCCTCAGAGTCCCAACAAAAAGGTTTTGCAGACAAGGTAAGTTGGGTATGGGGGGGGCCGCCACCTGACTGTACTCCCTGATAAATCGGCGATAAACATTTGCAAACCTCAAAAACCACCGAAGCTGCTTATGGGTCGTGGGGCTTTATCATTCTTCCACTGCCCAGATCTTCTCAGGATCTGCCCTCACCTGCCCACTCTCGATGTAGCCCAGGAAGCTGACCGAAGTAACGTGGAACTCACATTTCTCTGCCTTCACAAATAACTGGTTCTCCCACAGTCTCTGGAAGACTAGACAGACATGGTGAATGTGTTCCTGGGGGCTACAAGAAAATATTAAGATATCATCTAAATAGATGAACACGAAGCGATTAATAAAATCCCTCAGCACATCATTGATTAGGGCTTGAAAAACAGCGGGGGCATTGGTGAGGCCAAACGGCATGACCAAGTATTCAAAGTGGCCCAAAGGTGTATTAAAGGCAATCTTCCACTCATCTCCCTCCCTCGTCCTGACTAGATGGTAGGCACTACGAAGGTCCAACTTCAAGAAGATGGTGGCTCTGTGAAGTGGTTCAAATACCAAGTTAATGAGTAGTGGGTACTTATTTTTTTTAAACTATTATATTGATTAGCGTGGCCTAAACAATACAGGGATGAAGCGACCCATCTTCTCTACAAGGAAGAAACCGGTGCCCACCAGGGAGGATGAAGATCGAATAATGCCCGCCACAAGGGACTCACTGATGTATTTCTCCATGGCCTCTCTCCCTGGTCGGGACAAGTTATACAGGTGACTGGGGGGTAATGAGGCCCAGGGGAGAAGGTCATATCGCAATCATACGGGCAGTGCAGAGGCAGGGAAAGGGCCCATTGTTTGACGAATACCTATCCCAGGTCATGATATTCTGCAGGGACTTCGGACAAGTCGAGGGTTTCCAAGACAGGCGAGGTCACGGTAGCCTCCCTAGGGGATGGAGCCGACCGCAGACAGGTGACGTGGCAAAATGGGCTCCAGCTGGCAATACTCCCTGTAGACCAATCGACAGAGGGGTTGTGGTGGTTCAGCCAGGGATATCCTAGAACTACAGGGGCTCGAGGAGAATGGATGAGATGAAATCATACCTCCTCTCGATGGTTTCCGGACAGAATCAAGGTCAGGGGTGGTGTACAGTGGGTCACCTGAGCCAGCAGTTTTCCGTCCAGCGCCGAGGCCTCAGGAGGGGTACTTAACGGCTCCTGAGGTATTCCGGCCCAGGAGGCTATGTCCTCGTCCAGCAGATTTCCCTCGGCACCGGAATCCACCAAGGCGGATAGGGACAGGGACTGTTGTTGATAGATCACTGTAGCTGGGATCTGCATCCAGGTCTGGGGAACTGAAGGGAGTGTCATCCGGCTCACTAGGACCCCTCTTTCTACTGGTGAGCCCTCCCTTTTGGCCGCAGAGGACAGGTATCCCGGAAATGTCCCAGCTGGCAGCATTAGTAATAATCCTCAGCTCGCCACCTCCGAGGTCGTTCGGCAGAGGAGAGACAGTTCCGTCCCAGCTGCATCAGTTCCTTCCCCCGGGGCAGTGGGGACAGGCAGAGCAGGAGCAATACTTGGAGCGACTGGGCAAGGGAGGCTGGCTGAAGGTGGTAAGGTGGGACGTGGGCTGTCCCAAGGAGTGGGGCGGCTGGTCTTTTCTCTCAGATGCTCTTGAAATTGATTATCTAGCCTGGTGGCGAGAGAGATCAGACAGTCCAGGCTGTCCGTGTCATCTCTCGCTGCCAATTCATCTTTTATCTTATCTGAGAGGCCCTGATGAAACACTTCTCGTAGTGCCTCGTCCTTCCACCCAGAGCCAGCCGCTAATGTTCAGAACTCGGTGGAGTATTTTGCTACGCTTCACGAGCCTTGACAGAGAGTTAGCAAGGGCTTAGCGGCATCCTTACCGTGAATGCGCTGTTCAAAGACCTTCCTCTTTTCGGAGGCAAAGGAGGGGAAGGAGGAACAGACCTCTGATCAGTTGTCCCAGATCACAGTGGCCTATGCCAAGGCATCCCCTCATAACAGCCCCATGATGCATGCAATTTTTGATCTATCCAAGCTTTACGTACATGGCTGTTGCAGAAAAACAGAGCATTGTAGTAAGAAAGCCCAGCACTTTTCTAGGTCCCCAGCATAAAGTTCCAGTTCAGGTACATACGGCTCTCTAGGGGATTGTGCTTCCGACCCAAGGAGCGTAGCCATCCCAAACTGTGCGGTTTGGTCAGACTGTCTTCATGGAAGGGACAGAGTAAGGGAAGCAGAAACACATCAATCTACTCACTGACCTTCTTTATGTTCTTGGACAGGGCATGAAGGTTTTCCATGACTTCTCAGAGCAGTTGATCATGGGCACCCAGTAGGTAGCCCTGGCTGATGAGGGCCTGTTGCATAGGGTCCATGTCCACTGGGTTCATTCTTGGCCAGTTTGTTCTGTCGCAAGAACAAAGCTGAGGATGAACCTGAGTGCAGGACACAGGCGTGGAGGCAGAGTCATGAGGCATTAGTACCATCACGAACAGGGAGCCAATATCCAGGAGAGTCTTTACATGGAGACAAGGTTAACATGGAGTATCCAGAAAATGATGCGGAGCTTGGAACTAACAGTCGTAAGGATTGAGTAAACAAAGTTTACTCACACTGAAGTCACCAAAGCAGTGCTGTGACACCCAAGTTTTATCCTGTGTTCGCTAATGGGAACCAGGTGTGCTGTAATTAGTTGAACAGGGAACAATTGGAAATCAGAGGGGATTAAGGCCCAATTAAAGAGGTAATAGCAAGATGGGGAATTGCCAGATGGGACCATGACATAATCCTATAGAACTTAATAAGCATTTAACAAAAATGCACTTTCTTTACTAAATGTAGAGGCGATAGAAAAAAATTAAAAATCTTGGATTCATAAAATAATCTTCATTGTAAAAAAACATTCTAGTATATCTCAAAGAAATTTTTAAAAAATGAAGTAACTTTTGCTCATCAGCCCTAGTTTCTTCTCTGGATTGGACATAGGTTGATAACATTCCTGTATATAATGCTGAAACATTTTACTATATTACGGGAGCTACATAAATGCAAGTTGCCATTGATCTATGCAAGAGACTAAAACCCCAAGAATAGGGATAGACTTTGAAAGGAGGGCAAGAATTTCAAAGGGAAGTCGAAGTGTTCTGTTGTTTTAGGAGGATATTTATGGACCACAGCATCCCATTTAATTACTGGAGGAAACTGGTAATATTACCAGGTTTTAACAGTTCTTAATGTAGTTATACCTGCAGAAAAGTTCTACACGGTAAGTGAAAGTTATTCCTGGAAAGTCCCAATTTATCAAGAGGTTCCACTCTATGAAATCTGGATGTACTTTGCAGGTGAACAGCTGATCTTTGCTTCACTTAACTATCCAGAAGAAAAAGCACACATTTCACAATTTTATTTTGTCAATCCACAGAACACATTATCATTTATTTGCCCTGTGAGTATTTAAACACACTTTGGCATCCTCTACAAGGGAGCATGAAACAAAACACTTTTGTAGCAATTTTTAAAAAAACACGCAAAGCTTAGTCATTCAAAAATTAGTGACCGAGACAGGATAGAAGGTCATCATCATAAGGAAAAATAACACTGAAATACGGTTAACAAAGGAAAGGAATGACTCCAGTACCAAAGCAAGTAGTGACAATGCAGAACTTATTCTGTTGTGTCAGTTAATTAAAAAGTTCATTGTCTCATAATATTAGCTAAAGACAAAATACTGGCAGGAAAGTGTCAGGCCTACACAGACAGGCACCTCCCAGTCTCCACCCTGCTAACAGGAGCAACCTACCACTCATTTCCAAATCACCTGCAGCCTATTTAACCTCAGATCTCATCCACTATCCTTGTTCATTCATATGAACCAGCCAACCTCAACAGCTGTTCCTATCCTTCAATTACTGAGTTGCTTTGTTATGAAAAGTACTGTTAGAAACATAGAAAACCTACAGCACAATACAGGCTCTTCGGCCCACAGAGTTGTGCTGAACATGTCCCTACCTTAGAAATTACTAGGCCTATCTATAGCCCTCTATTTTACTAAGCTCCATGTGCCTATCCAAAAGTCTCTTAAATGACTCTCTCGTATCCAGCTTCACCACTGTTGCCGACAGCCCATTTCCACGCACTGACCTACCCCCCAGCACCTTAAACCTGGGTACTCTTGCGGCAACCATTTCAGCCCTGGGGAAAAGCCTCTGACTATCCACATGATCAATGCTTCTCATCATTTTCTATACCTCTATCAGGTCACCTCTCATCCTCCTTCGCTCCAAGGAGAAAAGGCCGAGTTCACTCAACCTATTCTCAAAAGGGATACTTTCCAATCTAGGCAACATCCTTGTAAATCTTCTCTGCATCCTTTCTATGGCTTCCACATCCTTCCTGTAGTGAGGCGACCAGAACTGAGCACAGTACTCCAAGTGGGGTCTGACCAGGGCCCTATATGGCTGCAACATTACCTCTCGGCAATTAAATTCAATTCCATGATTGATGAAGGCCAATACACTATACGCCTTCTTAACCACAGAGTCAACCTATGCAGCTACTTTGAGCATCCTATGGATTCGGACCCCAAGATCCTTCTGATCCTCCACACTGCCAAGAGTCTTACCATTAATATTATATTCTGCCATCATATTTGACCTACCAAAATGAACCACTTCACACTTATCTGGGTTGAACTCTATCTGCCACTTCTCAGCCCAAGTTTTGTATCCTATCAATGCCACGCTGTAAACTTTGACAGCCCTCCACACTATCCACAACACCTCCAACTTTTGTGTCATCAGCAAACTTACTAACCCATTCCTCCACTTCCTCATCCAGGTCATTTATAAAATTCACGAAGAGTAAGGGTCCCAGAACAGCTCCCTGAGGCACTCCACTGGTGACCGACCTCCATGCAGAATATGACCCATCTACAACCACTCTCCCCATGCCTTCTTACTTTCTCAATAAGCCTTGCATGGAGTACCTTATCAAATGCCTTGCTGAAGTCCATATATACTACATCTACTGCTCTTCCTTCATAAATGTGTTTAGTCACATCCTCAAAAAATTCAATCAGGCTCGTAAGGCATGACCTGCCCTTGACAAAGCATGTTGACTATTCCTAATCATATTATACCTCTCCAAATGTTCATAAATCCTGCCTCTCAGGATCTTCTCCATCAACTTACCAACCACTGAGTTAAGACTTACTAGTCTATAATTTCCTTGGCTATCTCTACTCCCTTTCTTGAATAAGGGAACAACATCCGCAACCCTCCAATCCTCTGGAACCTCTCCCATCCCCATTGATGATGCAAAGATCATCGCCAGAGGCTCAGCAATCTCCTCCCTGAACTCCCACAGTAGCCTGGGGAACATTTCGCTCAGTCCCGGTGACTTATCCAACTTGACGTTTTCCAAAAGCTCCAGCATATCATCTTTCTTAATATCTACATGCACAAGCTTTTCAGTCTGCTGCAAATCATCAATACAATCACTAAGATTTTTTCCATAGTGAATAATGAAGTAAAGTATTCATTAAGAACCTCTGCTATTTCCTCTGGTTCCATTCACACTTTCCCACTGTCACACTGGAAATGTCCTATTCTTTCATGTCTTACCATCTTGCTCTTCACATACTTATAGAATGCCTTGGGGTTTTCCTTAATCTTGCCCACCAAGGCCTTCTCATGGCCCCTTCTGGCTCTCCTGATTTTCCAGCTCTCTCTTCTTTCGTGGTCCCTCCTGGCTTGTTATTTTGCAGTTTACACTGCTTACTGCTAAATTGTCTCTGATGCACTGCTTTTGAGTGAAGCCTCCTCTACATTCCCTGACAGGATGAATGAACCAACAGTAGACCCAACAGAGTATGTTTATCTAAAGGAAGTCAACTGTTGACAGGAACATATAAACCTGAAGCAGTAGGAAACCATTGACCATCTGCTCACCACTCTCAACCAACTCTCTGTCTTGTTACAGCAACCCTATGCCAGTGAACTTCCCCAGATTCCAGTGTTATGACGGAACCCCAGCCACAACCTCCTGTTCCAGTGCATCTTGCATTTCGAGCTCCAACCATATGTTATGGTTGAGCCAAAATTACCTTTGCCATTTCTCTCTTGACTGGGTGAGCACTGACCTGGGCCACCGCTAATTGGGACAATAAAATCACTGTTTTCAATTTTAGTGCTGAGAAGTTCCGGCAGCCTTTTGACCATTTCTGAAAAGGACGGAAGGCAGCGGATCGAATACTTGGCCTGCATCAAGGTTCTAGGCTGGTGCTGGATTACACTGTGGAATTCAGGACCCTTCCCAGCAGAGTGTGGCTGGAAAGCAGAAGTGCAGCTGGGCCAATTACCATCACGGCCTCTTGGAGTGCTTAAGAGACAAGCTACCTACCGAAGAAATACTCACCGATCTCAAAACCTTCATTACTCTGGCCCTTCGAATTGACAAGTGTCTCTTAGAGTGACTCTCTAGATCATCAGCCAAAACTCCAGTTCCAATCCTAGAAACATTTTATGCAGCAGGACCCTCATCAGGAATGCTCCAGCACCCAGGCACTTACAGGGAGCTCCCTTCACTCTCCAGGAGTGTGAGTGTCAGTGGAGAAACAGCTTGTGCACTTACTGCAGGGCTGCTGACCACCCACAATTCCAATGCCCGCTGTGTCTGGGAAACTGGCATCATCAGGTAGAGGCATGTGCTTATTTACTGCCCATCATGCCACTGCTGTTTAGGGCAGCAATGAAGGTGTTTCTTCGCTGGCGGTGTTCAGGGCTTCCTTCGTCGTGTCAGTAACTTCCTCTCAGTCATGCAAGTGCCGATGCAGACTCAAGTGTACCATCACACTCAGATGTAAAATGTGTTTCTTCATTGCTGTTTCAGTAACAATTTTGTTTTACTAATCATAGCTGTTAGCCCTGAGCTGAACCTGTAGGACCAGTGGAATGCTTTTAGTCTGGCCTTTCGCTTTGACCTGTTTGGCATGGGTGACCCTACCAAGAGCTGAAGCATAAAACCCTCACTCCGGCCGACAAAGCTCTCTGGGTGATTGAGGCACAAGCAGCCTGTGCACATGAGCACTGGGGAGACCAGCGAGCCCATCCAACTCTTCCTCCGGCTCCTCACTCTACTCCCACTTCGCCTCGGGGGCCCACCTGCCAGCAAACCCGGTTGACTTCACCCCGTAAGTCTGTGGAGATGGAGGAAACTCTTGACCTCACCAAGCTGTCACAGGACTGCCACGACTTAGCCACAACCTTCAGCAAATGGAAGCCAACACCATGACTGTCCGCCTCGAAGACGCCGTCATCTTCTTCAAGGACCCCCTTAAACACATCTGTCACATCTGTTCAGTCTCTTTAGCTTCTCCCAGAAGTTGGAGAAATGCCAGTTCCACATTGCAGGCGTTTACTTCCTAGGTTACGTCTTTCCACCCCAAACCATAACCATGGACCCAGAGAAAGAGAGCACTCAACTGCACTCCCTCAAACAGCTGAAGCATTTCTTGGGTTTCTCCTACCTCCACCACTGTTTCAACAGGAACTACAGCCAAGTCACTGCTCCCCTCACCTCGCTCAGCGAACCACTTATCTCACAGGTAACATAGTCTGCTCCTGCAGACCATGCTTTCAAGGAGCTCCAGAGATGCTTCACTACCACCCCCATTCTCCACCATACAAACCCCTCCAGACCTTTTGTGGTAGAGGTGGATGCGTCTGATGTGGGTGCCAAGGCCATCCTCTCCCAGTAAGGACCAGACAGAAGGCACACCCTTGAGCTTCTTGCGCAAGCTCAAGCTTTACACAGCACCGTTATGGAGTATGAGACAGAGAGCTGCTTGCCATCAAATGGGCCTTGGAGGATGGGAAACAGCAAGCCTTTCCTGATCTGGACTGACCAGTAGAACCTCATCCACTCACGAGCCCTGTCAGCTCCACCCACATCAGGCTCAATGGGCCCTCTTATTCAAGCAATTCTACTTCACCATTTCCTGCTAACCTGGTTCCAAGAACATTAAGGCAGACACCCTGTCACAACAGTTCAACCCAGCTGAAATGGAGATGAATCCTCAGCCTTCATTCCATCCTCCTAGATCCTCGTCGCGATCATCTGGGACCTTGAGAGCCAAATCTGCCTCGACCCACAGCATGAGCATGTTCCGGCCTACACATTTGACAATCAAATGTACTTGCTGGTGGCCGTACATTCTGAACCGCTCCAGTGGGCCCACATTTCATCTCTCTCCAGCCATCCATGTCCACAATGGATCCTGGACTTTCTGCAAGACCAGTCTGGTGGCCCACCATATCGCACATGCACATCAGTTCATCATTTGCCTGCCTTTGATGTGCCCAGTCCAATTCCTCCAACCAGAGGCCCTCTGGGCTCCTGCTGCCCCTGACAGTCCCTTGATGACTGTGGTCCCAGATCACCATGGATTTTATCACGTATTTGCCACCTACCTATGGGGCTACGGTGATCATAATAGCGGTAGGTCATTTCTCCAAGCTGGTCCACTTCATTGCTCTCCTCAAACTTCCATCAGCCACTGAGACAGCAGACCTTGTTCTCCAATGTTTAGTTTGCCTCCATAGCTTTCCCCAGGACATTGTGTCAGACCAGGACTCATAATTCATCCTCTGTTTCTGGTGCATCATCTGCTCCTTCCTCTACATCTCAGTGAGTCTGAACTCTAGCTATCATCTGCAGACCAATGGACAGTCAGAAAAAGCCAATCAGCAAGTGAAGGTTCTGTAATGCCTCACTGCCTTAACCTTTCCAATATTGAAGAAATATTTGCTCTGGGCCTAGCTGTCGGTAAGATCCACACACTTCCTCATGTCAGCCATGAATCTTTAAAGTGCTTTGTAGCTACCAACCTCCCTGCGGAGGAGCCAACAGTGGAGGTCCTGTCCACCAGGGCTCTGGTGTGCTGCTGGCGGTATGCTTGAAGAGGGTACTGTGGGCCCATCCTAGCTGCCAGCCAAGCCAAATGCCACCAGTCTAACCACTGTTGGCACCCAGCTGGCCACATCAACTTGAGGACTGCCTGGTTGTCCATCTGTCTCTGCGTACCGACTCTGTCTCTACGTATCTGTCTCCGTAGGCTCTCATCCCAGGTCCACTGGTCCCCTTAAGGTCACTCATCGCATCAACCCAGTCACTTACCATCTCGAGCTGCCACCATCCCTCAGGATCACACCTACTTTCCACGTGTCCTGCCTCAAGCCCGCTGTTCATGGGCCACTCAACTGATCTGAGCCTGCAGCTCCAGAACAAAGGATGGTGGATGGCTGCACACGGTTCGCCGGCTAATGGACTTGTGAACAGGGTGTGCAGTACCTTGTCGAGTAGGAAGGGTGCAGCCCTGAAGAGAGGTCTTGAGTGCCATCGAAATTCATCCTGGATCCATTACTTATCAAAGAGCTCCGCCGGACCCATCTGGGCCCCCCTGCGCCATTGAGTGCTGTCTGTAGTACTTTGGGAGTGACCTCACAGACTCAAACAAGAGAAAATTTGCAGATGCTGGAAATCAAAGTAACACTCACAAAATGCTGGAGGAACTCAGCAGGTCAGGCAGCATCTATGGAAAAAGGGTAAAGAGTTGACTTTTCAGGCCAAAACCCATAATCAGGACTGGAAAAAAGAAATGAAAAGTCAGAGTAAGAAGCTGGGGGGGAGGGGAAGAAGTTCAGGATAGGAGGTGATAGGTGAAAGAGGGAGAGGGATGAAATAAAGAGCAAGGAAGTCGATTGGTGAAAGAGATAAAGGGCTGGAGAAGGGGAACTGATAGGAGAGGGCAGAAGACCGTGGAGGAAAGGAAGGTGGAGGAGCACCAGAGGGAGGTGTTGGGCAGATAAGGTGAGAAAGGGAAATGGGAATGGTGAAGGAGAGGAGGGTCAATTACCAGAAGTTCGAGACCTCCCAGTTTCCACAAGCTGACAGGTAACCTGCCACTCGTGTCCAAATCATCACCTTCATCCCATTTAAATCCATCTCTCATCCACAATCTTTGTTCCCTCATACGAAGCAGCCAACGTCAACCAGTTCTTCCTCGCCTTTTGTTACCCTGTTGTGTTAAGTATCTGTTCTTGTTTTCGTGGCCCCTTGTGGCTTGTTATTTTCAAGATTCAAGTATATTTGTTATCAAAGAACGTATAAATTATACAACCTTAAGACTTGCTTGCTCACAGATAGCCACAAAACAAGAAACCCTGAATGAACCAAATTAAAGAAAAAAAAGAGTAAAAATGAAAGATCTTGATGCGCAAGAGAAAGAAAGAAAATACAAATCATGCAAACAATATTCCGCACCAAAACTGAGTCTTCAGATCCAAACCACAGTCCGGCCTGGAGTAGGCCCAAAGCCTCACTTACCAGTTCATTGAATCAGTTGGCACAGAGCAGGGCAGCTGGGGCAGTCTTCACAGCCTCGGCGCCATGGAGATGGGAGTGACTATCGTAAAGCGAGAGCAAAATCAGCTCTTGTCCCAGATCCTGACACACTGTCTTTTCAGTCTATCTGGGCCAGCGTTTAAATTAACTGAAAAACAAAACATCAAGAGGCGCCAACACCCTGGAGAGAGGAGTGAACATTGCGCAATTTATTAGTAAAATATCATTTACTGCAAAATTGTCTCTGCTGCTCTGCTTTTGGGTCAGACTCCTGTACAGTCCCTGTCGGAAATAACACTGATGTGACAGTGCTGTAACACAAAAGGTGCACAGTAAAGCTGAGGTAAATAGAAAAGGCAGTAGTATATTAGGAATTCATAGCTGCATTTCTCCAGTGATTAATAAAAAGGTTCAAGTTACATCTTTGGTGTATGATTGATTTTATACAAAACCAGACAAGCAACTTATTTTCTTATAGGTGAACTGTCTCAATTAGTTGTAACTGACCAATGCAGGTCTTTATTTAAAGATCAAAATTTCTTTCCTGCAAACCTCCTTGTCTATATAGAAGCTCTGAAACTTCAAATTATATACCTGGGCTCTTCATACCCTCCCAGCACATACACAAATCTATTCATAAATCACAAGGTAAAGTCACTTTCTGTCAACTTTGCAGGAAATGACTTCTTTCAAAACACAAATTGTAGATCAAAATTACTTGACTTTAATATTACATTGGATTTCAATAAACTGTTGACCATCAGATGTATTTTAAAATTTTTTGAGATTTCAATATTTCTTGAATGTCTTGACTATTCTTAATCAATGACCTCAATACAGTATACTGATTTGGAGAAGTGTGATTCTTTCTGCTCTGCAATCTAAACATTAACATTTCTACCTTAAACAGAGCAATAATAAATTTTAGCCAGTCTGGAGCCAACCAATATGAGTAAAAAACTGCTTGAGTCAAACCCAGCATGATTTCTGATTAGTATCTGTACTATTTTTGGAGAGTTTCCTAAGTGTCACTTTTGCTGTTCTAAATATCTAAACAGGTGCGACTTGAATAAAATCTAATTAAATTATATCTATGGCATTGATTTCTACTGCTGTATAATTCCAATTTATCTATTTGTGGTTTTCACATCTTTAGCTATACAATCTCATTTGGATTTAATATGCTTTTGAACGAATACAAGATTAAACCAGTCAATTCTAAGAAATTATGCTCCAATCATGCATTTGGTGAAAGGACAATGCAGCATTTTGTAATTGTGCATGAATTTTGTTATCACTGCAATGTGAATATACCAGTTAGAACCAACCCATGTGTGTGCTTTTATTTAAACTATATGTACAGGGTCAATAAATTGGCAATAAGCACGAACTTGAATGTCAGAGAATATCACCAACTGCACGGCAGATATGGGACAAAATAGCAGGAGATAAACAGCATGAAAAGGCCATCACAGCCGCTAACAAAGAAATGTGTGAGTAACAATGAAAGATGCACTGAGTTCAAAGTGAAAATAACGTGGTGATGGGCTTCAGTCGGGGAAGTTGCCAAATTTGATAGCATTAATGAAGGCTGGGACTTGGATATCAAGCGGGTTGAATTGTATTGTCATGCCAACAACGTGCAAGAGCAAAAGAAAGCCCCTACAGTTCTTACCTTAATGGGTGCAAGGATATACAGTCTCTTATGCAGCCTGGCAACCCCCAAAAAGCCAGCAAGCAAGAGGTTCAATGAAATTTAGATTTTACAAAAGGAACCAGTCAAAAGTTCAAAGCATTTCTGAATACATCAGAGAACTGCGCAAACTTTCCCAGTACTGTGGCCTTAGAGATAGACTTTCTGATGCACCTATGTGGCATGCAGTCAAGGCTGGCACAGCAGCTTACTGCTAATGAGAAGGCGTTTGAGAAGGGGATTGGTAAAGTCAAAGGCATGAAGGCTAGAGCTGAACTGGATGAAACAGCAGCACCACGATTCCATAAATCACGTCCAATGCCTTATGCACTATGTCCTAAAGTAGATACTGAACTACAGAGCTGGGTGACATCGAGAATTCTCTCCAAGGTTGAGTGGTAATTGGGCCATGCCCATTGTCCTGAAGATCAAGAAAGGGAAGACCAGAGCTGTTCACATATGCGGGGATTTCAAGGTGAGCATCAACTTGGTTCTGCGTACTGTGCAGTAACCCCTGCCATGAATAGAAGACACTTCTGCATCTTTGGCAGGCGGGGAGAGGGTTTCAAGCATTGATTTGTCACAAGCCTATCTGCAAATGGAGAATGAGGAGACAAGCAGGAAGTTCCTCACAATTAACACCTACAAAGGACAGTTGCAGTATAATTGTCTTGTGTTTGGCATCCCATCAGCTCCAGCGACTGGGCAAAGAGCAACGGATCAAGTGCTCCAAGGTATCTGAGGAACTCAAGGTTACCTTGAAGACATCATCGTGATGGGGAAAAATGATGACGAGTACCTCCAGAACCTTGGTAAAGTGCTTACCAGGCTGAGTGAGTATGGTCAGTGAGCAAAGAGAAAAAAATGTGAGTTTTTCAGGAATGAAATCTCATATTGTGGACAAGCATGACTTACAAGACTTACAAGTCACACAAGAAGATTGAAACAGTGCTAACAGGAAAATGTGTCACAACTCAGGTCATACTTGAACCTTGTAAACTGCTACACTGGTTTCTCCCAAACAATGCTACCGAGCTGCACCCATTGAATGCACTGGTGCAGACAGGAGCACAGTGGGAATGGTCAGAATGATGTGAAAAACCATTCAGAGAAACAAAGAGACTAATATTGACCCAACCCTGCCTATCAGACTGGTGTGCGGTATGTCCCTTTATGGCATTGCAGCTGTTTTGTCACACATTATGAAAGATGGATTTGAATATCTGATTGTGTTTGTTTGAAGATCACTGACAAGTACAGAATGCAACCAACCACAGATCGACCTAGCAGCCCTTAGTCTAGAATGTAGAATAAAGAAGTTCCACCACCAACTTTACGGACAAAAGCTTATGCTTGTGACAGATCACCAGGCTCTTGTGTCCATTTTCATTTCCAAGAAGGGAATTCCAGTCATGACTGCTACCAAGTTATAGCATTGGGCCAAGTTATGACTTGGAGTTCAAGGGTACCAAACAACACAGCAATGCTGATGGCTTGTCATGTCATCCACTATTGGCAACAGAAGACGAGATGTCTTCATACTGTGACCCAGCAGACATGTTCCACACTGCATTGAGAAAATGTCACTGGTAACAATTTCTGAAATACAAATGGAACAAGAGCCATTCACTGACTCCATGCTTCTGATTGCTGTGAATGTTCATTCGAAGTGTTCAAAGGTTATACCAATGAAGTCAACCACCTCAGCGAAGACTGTCTCCACTCTAAGGACTACCTTCCCCAGAAACAGCTTACCAGAACAAATTGTGAGTGACAAAAAGGACCACAATTCATGTCAGAAGAATTCTGACTGTTCATGAAGAAAATTGGCATCAGACATTTCAAGTCAGCTCCTCCCTACCCAGCAAAGAATGGGTTAGCTGAAAGGTTCACCCAAACCTTGAAGAAGTCCATGAAAGCGATGGACGAGGAGGACCTTACTCTACAGCATAAGGTGGACAACTTACTTTCTGTGAATCAGAATTCTGTTAATGCGACGATAAATCAGACACCTGCTATGCTGTTCATGAACAGAAATCTGAGATCTCACAGAAACCTCCTGAAGCCAGATGTATGGAGGGAAGTGCAGGATAAACAGTTCAGGCAGCTGCCAAGTGAAGCAGCAAAGAGCTTCGAGATTGGACAGGAAGTCCTAGCGCGTGATTACTGAGAAGACAAGCTACGAGAACTGGACCACTGATGTACACAGTGGATGTTGGAGATCAGATATGGAGACATCATGTGGACCTTGGGATGCTCAACTGAAGAACACACCAGAGTCAAGACAAGACACCTACCAAACCTAACGCCACTCCACAGGTTCAGAGGCATGACGAGAATGTTTCTTCAGCTACAGCCCTCCAGACCATTTTGCCAAAATCACCTGCCTGATTTTTTTTATCCCTCTGCCATTGGCATGTGCCTTCTCCTGCCCTATGTCCAAGCTTCTCCATCTTCCCCTCTTCCTTTTAGAGTCAGTTTATAAACCCACCCTCTACGATCAGGATTTTGATCATCTGCCCTAATGCTCTCCATTTTACAGGAAACTGGCAGCAATTTCTTGCTTAACTGTCAACATTTGTCCAAAGAACATTGGAGTCCTTTGGAGTTTCAATCTAAATGCACATTCCAAACTTGTGGAAACAGCTTGCCATTTGCTGTTAAGATGGTGTTGTAGCCAAAGACATGACGGAGTCCGTAACTTCAAGGGAGGTTGAAGTTATGGTCGTTCTGCACAGACTTACATAACACAGAGTCCTGCTAAGGAGAGGGGATATGGCTGCCAGTATTTATTTCCATTCCTTAGGGTGAAGTTTATTATGCCCCTACCACACATGATCACGTAGGGTTTGTAGTTAACCAGATTGGTCTGGGAAGCTTAATCGTCATTTGGAAGTCTGCAGCCAATATGCGAAACTTACACTGTAATCCTTGCCCAGTTTGTCTTTATATGGCTCGTTGTCAATTAATGTAAAGCACCTTGGAATGTTGAAATAAACTACAGAATCACATCCCCATTCATAGGAAACAAAAGTCTGCATGTGGGAATAACTGTTGGCATGATGTACCTAGCAAATAACTTTTAAAACCCGAAGTTATAACAAAGGAAGGTCAGTGACATTAAGATGCTCTGGTGCCTGCCTCAGTGACAAGACCATGAAATGCAGTCCAGTAGTAAGCATTACAAGAAATGTGCATGCTTGTTGCATAGTTAATTTGCTTGTTCATTGTAAACACATCTGCTATGTCCATGTTTCTTCTCCCACCCCCAGACTGAATAAAAACTGAATTATATGTAACTTGCAGCATTAACAAAGGATTGCCTTTGATTTTAATAAGCTTATCAAAAAATAAATCCATTAGAGCTGCCACTCCACAAGAGCACCGGGTTGGACATAACAACAGCATATTAAATTTGCAGCCTACTATTGATAGGACATTGTGAAAGATCAGAAATAAATCAATGAATGTTGATATCAATTCATATTTACATAATATTCTCACAGACAGGTTTGTTGGAGCTGTGGGGAGGGTTTAAACTAATTTGGCAGGGGTGTGGGAACCAGAGTGATGGGACTCAGGATAGAAGAGATGGTGATAAAGCAAAGATGGCATGCAGTCGGGAAGGGCAGGCAGATGATAGGACAAAATTGTAGCCTGCAGGGTGAGTATCAGTGCATGAGGAACTAAGAGTCAAAAAGGCAAATACAATACTCGAAGTGTTATATCTCAATGCATGGAGTATAAGAACTAAGGTGAATGATCTTGTTGCACTAATATAGATTGTTGGGTATGATGTTGTGGCTAAATCATAGCTGAAAGATGTTAGTAGTTGGGAGATGAATGTCCAAGGTTACATGTCGTATTGGAGGTTTAGGAAGGTAGACAGAGAGGACGGCGTGGCTCTGCTGATAAAGACTGGTATAAAATCAGTAGGAAGATGTGACATAGAATCAGATGTTGAATCCTTGTGGGTTCAGTTCAGAAACTGCAAGGGTAAAAGGACCCTGATGACAGTTAGGGCTCCCAACAGGAGCTGGGATGTGGACCACAGATTACAATAGGAAGTAGAAAAGGAGTGTCAAAAGGGCAGTGTTATGATAGTTATGGGAAGACATGCAGGTCAATTGGGGAAAATCAGGTCGGTAATGAATCTCAAGAGAGTGTGTCTGTTGAATGCCTATGATGTGGCTGGCCAAAGTAAATTGGAAGGAGATAAGATAAGGTAAGATAAAACTTTATTTATCCTGAAGGAAATTATTGTTGCAAGGTTGTTTAGTCAAAAATATATACTTTAAAATACAAAATGTAAGTATTGAGATATCAAAAAATACAAAATGTGCATTAAAAATTTGTAGTGTAAAATACAGATGGGCAATGTACTTAAGGAGGAGGATTTGTACAGCTACAGGGAGAATGGATCTCCCATGGTGTTCAATGGTGAACCTCATTTGAATCAGTCTGTTACTAAAGGTGCTCCTCTGTTCGTCCAGTATATCATGGAGGGGGTGAGGGGGATGTAGCTCTGTAATGCTCTGTAGCTTCTGCAGGATCCTCCTCTGAAACACAACCACCAGGGAATCCAGTTCCACCCCCGGAACAGAACCAGCCTTCCTGACGAGCTTATTGATCTTCTTGGCATCTGCTGCTCTCACCCTGCTGCCCCAGCATGCTACAGCGTAGAATAGAACGCTGGCCAGCACTGAGTTATAGAACATCTGCAGCATGGTACTGCAGATGTTGAACAACCGGAGCTTCCTCAGGGAATACAGTCGGCTCTGTCCCTTCTTGTACAGAGCCTCTGTATCGGTGGTCCAATCCAGTTTATTGTCCAGATGCTGGCAGGGACGACAGCAATGGCATGAGTTTCTAGGAAAATGAGGAATGTGCAGAACAGATGTATTCCAAAAACAAAACAGTACTCAAATTGTAAAATAGTACAACCGAAGCTGACAAGGGAAGTCAAAGCTAATGTCAAAACAAAAGAGCGGGCATACAACAAAGCAAAAATTGGGAGGAAAATGGAGGATTGCGAAGCTTTTAAAAACCTACAGAGAACAACTAAAAGAAACATTCGGAGGGAAAGATGAAATACAAAATCAAGCAAGCAAACAATGTCAAAGTGGATAGTAGAATTTTTTTTAGTATGTTAAAAATAAAAGAGAGATGAGAGTGGATATAGAACCACTAGAAAATGAGGCTAGAAAAATAATAATGGGGGACAAGGAGATGGCAGGTGAACTAAATAAGTATTCTGCATCAGTCTTCACCATGGAAGACACTAGCAATGTGTCAGATGTTGAAGGGTGTGAGAAAAGAGAAATAAGTGCAATAACTATTACAAGGGAGAAGATGCTCAAAAAGCTGAAAGGCCTGAGGGTACTTAAGTCTCTCTCAGATGAACTACAACCAAGGGTTCTGAAAGAGGTAGCAGTAGAGATTGTGGAAGCTTTAAAAATGATCTTTCAAAAATCACTGGACTCTGGCATAGTGCCAGAGGACTGGAAATTGAAAATGTCACTCCAGTCTTTAAGAAATGAGGGGTAGCAGAAATGAAATTATAGACCATTTACAGACAGACAGACATACTTTATTGATCCCAAGGGAAACTGGGTTTCGTTACAGCTGCACCAACCAAGAATAGTGAAGAAATATAGCAATATAAAACCATAAATAATTAAATAATAACTTTATCATGCCAAGTGAAAATAAGTCCAGGACCAGCCCATTGGCACAGGATGTCTGACACTCCGAAGGAGGAGTTGTAAAGTTTAATGGCTACAGATAGGAATTACTTCCTATGACGCTCAGTGTTACATCTCGGTGGAATGAGTCTCTGGCTAAATGTACTCCTGTGCCTAACCAGTGCATTATGGAGTGGATGGGAGTCATTGTCCAAGATGGCATGCAACTTGGACAGCATCCTCTTTTCAGACACCACTGTCAGAGAGTCCAGTTCCACCCCCACAACATCACTGGCCTTACGAATAAGTTTGTTGATTCTGTTGGTGTCTGCTACCCTCAGCCTGCTGCCCCAGCACACAACAGCAAACATGATAGCACTGGCCAGCACCTCAGCATTGTCCGGCAGATGTTAAAGGACCTCAGTCTTCTCAGGAAATAGAGACAGCTCTGACCCTTTTTGTAGACAACCTCAGTGTTCTTTGACCAGTCCAACTTATTGTTCATTCATATCCCCAGGTATTTGTAATCCTCCACCATGTCCACACTGAACCCTTGGATGGAAACGGGCGTCACCGGTGCCTTAGCCCTCCTCAGGTCCACCACCAGCTCCTTAGTCTTTTTCACATTAAGCTGCAGATGATTCTGCTCGCACCATGTGACAGTTTCTCACCATTGCCCTGTACTCAGCCTCATCTCCCTTGCTGATGCATCCAACTATGGCAGAGTCAACAAAAAACTTCTGAAGATGGCAAGACTGTGTTGTAGCTGAAGTCCGAGGTGTAGATGGTGAAGAGAAAGGGAGACAGGACAGTCCCCGGTAGAGCCCCAGTGCTGCTAACCACTCTGTCTGACACAGTGTTGCAAGCACACATACTGTGGTCTGCCAGTCAGGTAATCAATAATCCATGACACCAGGGAAGCATCCACCTGCATTACTGTCAGCTTCTCACCCAGCAGAGCAGGGCGGATGGTGTTGGACGCACTGGAGAAGTCAAAAAACATGACCCTAACAGTGCTCGCTGGCTTGTCCAGGTGGGTGTAGACACGGTTCAGCAGGTAGACAATGGCATCCTCAACTCCTAGTCCGGGCAGGTAGGCGAACTGGAGGGGGTCTAAGTGTGGCCTAACCATAGGCCGGAGCTGCTCTAGAACAAGTCTCTCCAGGGTCTTCATGATGTGGAAGGTCTATGCCACCGGTCTGTAGTCATTGGAGCCACTGGGGCTCGGCATCTTCAGTACAGGAACGAGGAATGAGCTGACCTCCATGGTTGGGAAATGTTGGACTCAATTGTTAAAGATGAAGTTATGGAGTAATTGGTGACACAGAACAAGATAGGACAAAGTAAGCATGGTTTCCTGAAGAGAAAATCTTGCGTGATGAAACTTTTGGAATTCTTTGAGGAAATTACATGTAGGATAGATAAAGGAGATACAGTGGATATTGTATATTTGGACTTTCAGAAGGTCTTTGACAAGGTGCCACACATGAGGCTGCTTACTAAGTTGAGAGCCCATTGTATTACAATAAAGTTACTGGCATGGTTAGAGCATTGGCTGATTGGTAGGGGCAGTGAGTGGGAATAAAAGAATCTTTTTCTGGTGGTGTTCTGCAGGGGTTGGTGTTGAGACAACTTCTTTTTATGCTGTGTATAAATGATTTAGATGATGTAATAGATGGCTTTGTAACCAAGTTTTCAGATGATACAAAAGTTGGTGGAGAGGCAGGAAGTGTTGAGGAAACAGGTAGGCTGCAGAAGTGGCAAATGAAATAAAATGTTGGAAAATGCATGGTCATGCACTTTGTAGAAGAAATAAATGTGCAGACTATTTTCTAAACTGAGAGAAAATCCAGGAATCTGAGATGCAAAGGGGCTTGGGAGTCCTTGTACACAACACCCTAAAGGTTAGCTTGCAGTTTGAGTTGGTGATGAGGAAGGCAAATGTAATGTTCGCATTTATTTCAAGAGGTTTGGAATAAAGGGACAGGGATATGATGCTGAGTCTTTATCAGGCACTGGTGAGGCCTCAGCTTAAGTATTGTGAACACTTTTGGGCTCCTCATCTAAGAAAGGATGTACTGGCAATGGAGAACATTCAGAGGAGATTCACAAGGATGATTCTGGGAATGAAAGGGTTATCATACGAAGAATGTTTGATGGCTGTGGGCCTTTACTCACGAGGACTTAGAAGGATGATGGGCAAATCTCATTGAAACCTTTTGAGTGTTGAAAGGACTAGACAGAGTAGATGTGGAAAGGATGTTCCCCATGGTGGGGGAATCTAGGACAAGGGGGTGCAACTTCAGGATAGAGGGGCATCCATTCAAAAGAGAGATGCAGAGAAATTTCTTTAGCCAGAGGGTGGGGAATTTGTGGAATTTATTACTACAGGCAGCTGTGGAGGCCAGGTCACTGGGTATATTTAAGGCAGTGATGGATTGATTGGACATGACATCAAAAGTGAAAGGGAGAAATCTAAGAGTGGGGCTGAGGAGGGGAAAAATGTTCAGCCATGATTGAATGATAGAGCAGACTCAATGGGCCAAATGGCTTAATTCTGCTCCTATGGCTTACATCATCACATCCTTGCTCTTGTATTCTAGACCTCTTGAAATGAATGCTAACATGGAATTTTCCTTCCTCACCACCAACTCACCCTGCAAGTTAAGCTTCAGGGTGTACTGCACAAGGACTCCCAAGTCCCTCTGCATCTCAGATTCCTGGATTTCCTCCTCGTTAGAAAACTGTCAGCACATTTATCAAAGTGTATGACCATGCATTTTCCAACATGTATTTTATTTGCAATGTTCTTGCCCATTCTCCTAATCTGCTAAGTCCTTCTGCAGTCCTCCTGTTTCCTCAACACTACCTGCCCCTCCACCAGCCTCCATATCAACTGCAAACTTGGCAACAAAGCTATCTATTCCATTACTTATATACAGCATAAAAAGAAGTGGTCGCAACACCAACCCTGCGGTACACCAATAGTCACTGGCAGCCAACCAGTAAAGGATCCTTTTATTCCCACACACTGCCTCCTACCAATCAGTCAATGCTCTAAACATGTTAGTAACTCTTGTACTACCATAGTCTCTTAACTTGGTAAGCAGCCTCATGTGTGGCTCCTTGTCAAAGGTCTTCTGAAAGTCCACATATACAACATCAACTACATCCCCTTTATCTATCCTACTTGTAATCTCCTCAAAGAATTCCAACAGAATTTCCCTGAAGGAAACCATTCTGACTTTGTACTATCTTGTCCTGTGTCACTAAGTACTCCATCTCCTCATCCTTAACAAATGACTCTGTCACCTTCCCAACCATGGAGGTCTTATGGTCCAATGGTAATGAATCTCCAGGCATTTCTGTCAGAAGTTAAATTCCTTTGATGTAATTTGGATGTAACGGAGATAAAACATACCTAGATCAATAACATCTCATTTCATAAATGTTGCAGTTGATTTCATTTTTAAAGTATCTTCTTTAAATACCATATCATACACTTCTACTCTAACAAGTACTAGTATGATAATTATGTTGATTTTTTTTATTGGAAAACGTACATCATCTCTTTCTCGTCTTCCTTTAAGAGTAGACAGATTAAAGCTACAAATGTGCAATGTTACTTAGGATTCTGTGAAAACATGGCTTCAAGAAAAGAAGCCAATTGTAGGATCATTCTGCCTCTTTGCTTTCCCAGAATATAATACTTGAGCATTAGTAATTCAAGACTATCCTTAGTTATGGTTTAAATTTTAAGAGTATTCTGGAATGTTTTTGACAGTAACACCAGTGAAATGATAAACACACTAACTACTATTACATGAGTAGCATCAAATTAAGAATATATATATATTTTTCTAAATAGACAATATTTACAACTTCAAATGCAAGGATCAGAGATATAAGTAAGTTTGTTTAGCAGTTCTGTTACTAATGACTTCCATTTGGGCTTCCAGCTATGGTTCATATCGCATTGTCCTAGCATCTGAGACAGATGATTCTGAATTCAAGTCCAGTGCCAAATCACTGATGAACTATTGGGCTTGGCACCTCAGATCAAAACAGTTACATAAGTATCTGCCTGCTCTCCTAGGTGAATTTAACGGATGGCAGGGGATATCGTGAAGAGTTATCCTGCCGTCAAGGCTTAGAAAATGTATTATCTAGTCACCTCCAGCATTACAACTGTAATAACCTTTACTACGCTGAGGTGGTGAACACTGACATAGACTAGTTATCACAACCAAAAACTTGAAAGAAATGATTTTATGAAAAGGAAAAGTATGTGCATCAGCCTACCAAGCCAGAAGTGTTCTATTTATGCAAGAAATACAAATGCATTATTAATGCAGAAAGCGTGACATACAACAATTACTGAAGACAGCAGACCAGAGATGGAATTATGTAAACACAGCTGGAATTTTAAATATTCATACAATTGCCAAAATGTTTTATACTTGGTTCAAAATTACATCTGGACTAGAGTTCATACAACCTACAATTATAAGCTGATTAAAAGCTTTTCACTGCTGGGTGATTTAAACTTTCTTCCAACAATCACCTATGCAGAACAGCGGAAGGTAATTACCTGCATAATAAAAACTCTGCCATTCTTCAAATATCAGCCAGAATCTCTCAGCTTACATAAGAAAAATAATTTCATCCATTTCCAATGGTTATTACGCTTCATCATGATGAACCAACACTGAAATCTTAGCTTTATCTATATTTTTGCCAACATTACAGACTCTTTGCTGTCCTCTTTCACTGCCTTTCCCTGGGACCAAAGAGCTGCTTCCTGAATCTCAGTGCGGATTCCAAACACAAAGGCACATCATGCACGTGTAACAAAATTTAGAGCAATGTAGGGATAAAGTGGAATCTGATTAATTGGGCTATCAGTTAATTGGGCAGCTGCTTATTTGGAACATTGTTAATTTTGTCACTGGTAGTTCATAGGAAATAAACAGATCTGAATTGTCTTCTGAAGAACTCACTGCAGTTTCAGGGATTCAGCCTTGGAGATGCCAGAAACAGCCGTGAGTGAAGATGAAAGGACTTGACTACTTCAACAAGTTAGGACCCATGAAGAATTTGAAGGTATCAACAATCATCTTGAATGTTACAATGACAATGAAGATTTGTAGGATCTAATCATTGAAAGCATTGTATGAAGACAATCCATTATCTACACCAGGTATCCGTGCTGATCTTGTTTGTTTACAATCAATTGAAAGAACACAGCAAAGTACATTGGATGAATTTGTCCAATAACTACTAGGAACTAATACACAGTTTTATAGTGCTGTAGTAGTAGTGATAGTTTTCTAATTTGTCTGTATTTCATTTAAATACATAATTTGTAATTCAGTTAAATGGTAGTTTGTTCTTTTTTATACAGTTTTAACTATTTCCATAAAACTTAGGCTGATTTTTACAGCCTTTTAATTGGGCCAAAATGTACTGCTCCCTATGAGTTCACTTGAAACAGAACCAAAATATGTTTGGTTCTCTGTCATATCCAATGATAAGAAAACCTGTTTGCATTAGTTTTTGAAGTGGAAAAGCCATTGCACTGGGACAGTTCCACTTTCCCAACCTCAGAAGTTCATGTCCTGTGTTAGGAGCAGTTATCACCTCTAAGATCTTCCTTGGTCACAGTGGATGGCTGTGACTTCCTTTGTGCCCCGTCATGCCCTTCATTCTCCATGAAGTGTTGCAGAATTGCCTTCCTAGCCACTGAATCTCTCTGTTGATCTTATCCACCTAATCCACCAGAGCTGGTTTTGCATGCTAGGAGAGATATGTCCCTATCTCACCCAGGTATGAGGCCCATCACTACCCTCACCTAACTTAGTCCACTTGTCGAAGTGTGCATTGGTGTGTAGGCACTGTCACATACAAACAGCTACTTGGAACCATAGTGGAGAACTGAGTGTCCAATGTGAAGAAACTGTGGACTGCCCCAGAAGAGACACAAGCTCCTTCACGGGACATCTCATAAATCCCTAATAATGTATCTTTTACAGGGACCAACCACTAAATCTGGTCAGTTTCAATTTCATCAAAGCCTGTACCTCCATCATGTAAACAAAATATGATGAATCCCTTCAGAAAGTCGCCTCCAACGTAACAACAAGCAAGCTCTGATTGTAACAGGTCCACACAGATCCAATTTCCCTGCAGGTTAGCAACAAGCCTAGTTGTGTCATTACTATTGCATCAGAACTGATCTGGGAAATTGTTGGAACACAGAACATACAAGTCTACAGCACGTTACTTCAGCCTACAACTTTGTGCTAGTCATGTAACCTACTCTGGAAGCTGCCTAGACTTGCCCTACTGCATAGCCCTCTATTTTTCTAAGCTCCATGTACCTATCTAAGAGTCTTTTAAAAGACTGTATTGTATCCACCTCTACCACCGTTACTGGCAGTGCACTCCACACACCCACCACTGTCTGTATGAAAAACTTACCCTTGACATCCTCTTGGTACCTATTTCCAAGTGACATAAAACTATGCCCCCTCATGTTAACTGTTTCAGCTCTGGGAAAGAAACCTCTGGCTATCCACAAGATCAATGCCTCTCGTCATCTTATACACCTCTATCAAGTCACCTCTCATCTTCCGTCACTCCAAGGTGAAAAGGCCGAGTTCACTCAACCTATTTTCATAAAGCATGCTCTCCAATCCAGGCAACATCCTTGTAAATCTCCTCTGCACCCTTTCTATAGAATCCACATCCTTCCTGCAGTGAGGTGACCAGAACTGAACCAATATTATTTCCAACTTGACCAACATTATCTCCAATTCGGAACCAAAGTCACCCCAACAACAATGATAAGGCTGCAGTATGCACATATTTGCTCATGCAAGTATTTGGAGATCAGACGTCATGGCGATAATGATGTTAAATGGGGAATATGTCTTTAAGAACCGTATTCTTCTTCGTTGCTGTACAACAACATTGTACAATACATAAAACTAAGTGAGATCCTATCAGGGATCACTTATGTTTGTGCTATTCTTTTGTGCTGTTGACGTCTTTTCAAACGTTTTTTCAACTTATTGCACTGATTCTTTTTTGTAGAAAGTATGATTTCACATACAACAAAATTTCATCTCACCAAAGTAGGTGCAATCTAACTTCCATACATAGATACGTCTGCATATCTCTTTAAGAATACAATTCTTTTAACAGAGGTTCCCCTGACAGACTCAATTCCATGCCTCGGTTGTTCAGCTAATGTAATTTACTTTAACATTAGGTTAAGGGTAGGGCAGCTGTTGGTTCACTGTGAAGCAATAACCTAGCTAAGGGGTTGTGTTGAATTCCAAACAAGAAGGAAGTTGTTCATTAACTGCTGACATCACTAGGAGCTGCATCACTAATTGTAGTTGTTACTCTGTTTCCATTCTGAGCACCTCTGAAAAATGCCCCAGTGACTTCAAAAGATCTTCTGTTCAAGTGATTCACTGAGCTAACTCTTGTCGTTAGTGATTTTAGCAAACCGTCAAGTTTCCTGTTCTCCTTTCCTTCATTCAGCAGAGCTCATCATCTTCACCAAACCGACTGCTACAACCCTTTCACTTCCAAGTCTTTGGTCACTAAAAGGGTCATCAATAACTATTTTATCCTCTTCCTTACCACTGTCATCATATTACACAAGGAAGCAGTGTCTCATGGTTTACTAAGGATTGTACCAAGGGATAACTTAGAAAAAATGCACCGCAGATTGATCAGAACTCCCAAAAGTTAGTCGAAGGCATCTGCAGGAAATGCAAATTTGAAATTTCAAAACTGTAAATACTGGGAAAACACTGCAGTTCAGTCAGTATCTGTGGAAAGAGAAACAATTGACATTTAAAGACCCTTATCAATACTGAGCAGCATCAGCACGTTCTTCAATCCATAATCTTATCAACTTCTCTTTCCACAGATGCTGACTGACATGCTGAGATTTTCAAGAATTTTGTTTTAAAGGATACATCTTTCAGAGTGATCACATGAACCATATTCTAGTGGTTGAATAGTTTAAATAATAGCTGTAGGAAGTTTTATTAGAAGCTTTCCAAAAAATAGAACATACTGTAGAACACAGTCCAGCACAGCACAGTCTTTCACCCACAAAATTGTGCCAACATTTGAACCTACTCAGTTTAATCTTTTCCACCTAGCCCTCCACTTTACTTTCATCCATATGCCTAAGAAACTTTTAAATATCCTTACTGTATGTCCCTTTACCACCACCATGGCAGAGCATTCCATGTACCTGTCTCATTCTGTATAAATAAAACTACCTCTGACATCCCCTCCATACTTAAATTCAATCAGCTCAAAATTATGCCCCATTGCTTTAGTTATTCCCACCTGTAGAAAAAGTCATTGGTTTTCCACTCTATCTATGCCTTGTATCATCTTGTACCTCTCTATCGTCACCTCTCTTCCTCCCTCACTCCAAAGAGAAAAGCTCGAGTTCACTCAAATTATCCCCATAAGACATGCTCTCTATGCCAGTCAGTATCCTGGTAACTCTCCCCTGTGCCCTCTCGCAAGCTTTCACAACCTTCCTATAATGAGGCAATGAGAACTGAACACAACATTCCGAGTGTGGTCTTACCAGGTTTTAGAGACATGTAACATCACTTTGCAGCTCATGAACTGAATCCGCTGAGTAATGAAGACCTACAAACCATATGCATTCATTAAACCCTATCAACTTGCACGCAACTTTGGGGGATCTACAGTCACAGACCCCAAGTTTTATCTGTTTCACTGCACTGCTAAGGGTCCTGGCATTAACCCTGTATTTTGCTTTCAAATCTGATCTCTCAAAGTGTATCACTTCACACTCTTCTAGACTGACTTCTGTCTGCCACTTCTCAGCCAGGCTCTGCATCCTATGAATGTCCTGTTTTAACCTTGGTAACTTTCTGCATTATCCACAACACCACAAACCCACACGTCATCTGCAACCTTACTAACCCACCCTTGCACTTCATCATCCAAGTCAGTTACAGAAGAGACATACAACCTCTCTTGACAGGCAAAGAAAGCTGATGGTTAAATCAACACATACAAACAGGCTAGATGAACTCAGCAGGTCAGGCAGCATCCATTGAAACGAGCAGTCAACGTTTTGGGCCGAGACCCTTCATCAGAACTGAAGAAGGAGGGGGCAGGGGCCCCATAAAGAAGGTGGGGGGAGGGTGGAAAACCAATCAGAGGAAAGATCAAGGGGTGGGGGAGGGGAAGCAGGGAGTGGATAGGCAGGAGAGGTGAAGAAGGAATCTAATAGGAAAGCACTATGGGTTGTAGAAGAAGGTCGAATCATGAGAGAAGTGATAGGCAGCTAGAAGAGGAGACAGAGTGAAAGTGGGATGGGGGAAGGGAGAGGGAGGGAATTACCAGAAGCTGGAGAATTCGATGTTCATGCCAAGGGGCTGGAGACTACCCAGACAGTATATGAGGTGTTGCTCCTCCAACCTGAGTTTGCCCTCATCATGGCAGAAAAGGAGGCCATGTATGGGCATATCCAAATGGGAATGTGAAGCAGAGTTGAAGTGCGTGGCAACTGGGAGATCCTGGCTGTTGTTGCGGATGGAGCTGAGGTGCTCAGCGAAGCGGTCCCCCAATATGTGTCGGGTCTCGCCGATGTAGAGGAGGCCGCACCGGGAGCACCGAATGCAATAGATTACCCTAACAGACTCACAAGTGAAGTGTTGCCTCACCTAGAAGGACTGTTTGGGGCCCTGAATGGTGCCTTTGTGAAAGCTGATGGTTGGAGCTTAACAGACATTCAAAGAAATACTGGGGTAGGGTCTTGTATTGGAAGGGCCCTGAACTATGGTCCAAACTGCCTTCCCTGAGAAAGTTTGCATTAGGAATTCATTCTGGATAACAGCAAGTTTAAATGGCATATTCTCTGTGATTCTGTATGTTTGAAAGAGTTGATAGGGCAGAGAAAGAATTATGTTACCGGTGCTGGGAGTCAATGAAAAACAGACAATAGCTCAGGATTAGAGCCAGGACAAGTAGAAACTAATTGAAGGAAACCTTTCTACACAGAGATGGTGATAGAATCACAGGACTCTCTACTGCTAACTCCAGTAGACACCAGCTCAATTGATAAGTGTAAAGCCAGGGTGGATAGGTTAAGGGATAAGGAAGCAAGGTTAGTAGAAGGAGTTAGACTCATTGAAATTTTTATTTATTTATTGAGATTAAGCGCAGAGCAGGTCCTTCTGGCCTTTCGATCCATGATGCCAAGCAACCCCAACTTAACCCTAGCATTATCACAGGGCAATTTACAGTGACTATTTAACCTACTAACTAGTACATCTTTGTACTGTAAGAGGAAGCCCACACAGTCACGTGGACAATGTACAAATTCCTTGCAGACAATGGTGGGAATTGAACCCAGGTTGCTGGCACTGCAAAGAATTGTGTTATCCACTGTGCTGCCATGCCACCCCACAATGTTAAGTTTAGGATTGATTCAAGCAATAAATGGCCTGCTCCCATTCTCATCGTCTTAGGGGGGAAGGGTGACATTCTGAACTGATGTAGAGAATACACCCAAACTAAAGAAACCGAACTGTGGCATTGGTAGTTCTACAAGATCAAGAAATACTTGAAAAAAGAGGTTGCAGATGCTGAGTCCCAATCCAAAATGACAACTCTCCCTTTGCCTCCACGAACGCTGACCCACTGAGTTCCTCCAACTGCTTAATATTTGATCAAAAATATCCACTAACCCATCTCCTCCACCATCGTCTTCAGTCTTCTGCCCATCCCTTGATTTCCAACCTCAAAAATGGTTTGATTTCATTGTACGGATACCATTTGGATCCAATTGACCGATTTCCATTCTCTTCTGTATTGGCTGAAACCAGAGTTTTCCTGCTGGAACTGTGATAATTGCCTTGATTTGCAAGCTGTTCTTGTTCCATCTTCTTTCACAAGAATGTGACCCAAAGCAAAATCATGGCTGGGTTTAGCACTTATTCAGAATACATTGTAAGGCTTCAAACTACATTGCAGCTACATTGTTAAGGATTTGGTCAATAAATAGATTTGAAGTTAATTTCAATCTAACAAAGCTGTTGGGTTTGCATCTGATAGACTGGCGCAGGCTTTGAATCTAATAGACTGATGCAGTGTTTGACAGCCAAAGCAACTCTTTTGTTTTTCAGCAGTCTAGGCATAATTGCATGATACATTTCTATTGATTGTCAGTGCCCATGTCAGCTGCCTGTCAAATCTGCACACAGGAATCAGCCTTAGAGTACATAATACATAAATCCAAAATTGCACAAATTTATTGACAATATTTACACATAATTTAACTTTTGAAGTTATCCTTTGAAGAGGCTTGTGAAAATGAAGTGAGACATCAGAGGTCACATCCAGAAATTTTGATGAGTGTTTGTGGTGGATTTTTGTCACAATAGTACATGAGCTGGAATGAAGCGTCTATCATAAACATGAGAGACTCTGCAGATGTTGGAAATCCAGAGCAACATGCACAAAATGTTGGAGGAACTCAGCAGGGCAGGCAGCATCCATGGAAATGAATACACAATCAAAATTTTGGACTGAGACCCTTCGTCAAGACTGGAAAGGAAGGTGGGGAAGGAGCCAGAATAAGAAGATGGGAGGAAGGGAAGGAATACAAGCTAGAAGGTGATCGTTGAAGCCAGGTGAGTTGGAGAGGGGAAATGAAATAAGAAGCTGGGAGGTGATAGGTAGACAAGATAATGGTCTAGAAAAGAAGGAATCTGATAAGAGAGGATAGTGGAACATGGGAAAAAGTTTTCTCCAACTTAAGGTAATTTTCCCCCTTCCCTTCTTATCTTCTTCACTTCCACTCTATCACTTCCTCCACTTACCTTTTCTCTTCTCCTCACTTACCTATCACCTCCTTCCCTTTCTCCCATGGTTCATTCTCCTCTCCTATCAGATTCCTCCTTCTTCAGCCTTTTTCCTTTTCCACCTGTCACTTCCCAGCTTCTTACTTCATTTCTCACCCTCCCCCCACACACACCTACCTTCCCCCTCCTCTGGTTTCACTTATCACCTGCTGGATTGTACTTCTTTCCCACTTCCCACCTGCTTATTCTGGCGTCTTTCCCCTTCCCTTCCAGTCTTGTTGAAGGCTCTCAGCCTGAAACGTTGACTGTTTATTCATTTCCAACTGATGCTGCCTGACCTACTGAAAGCGCCCAGCATTTTCTGTGTGTTCTGTTGAAGCATCAGTCCTTGTGTTGCCCAAATAGAACACTTGATTCTGACTATGCTAGATTCAGCATGAAGGATTAACTTCAGGAAGTTCCTGCACAAGCAAATAATTAAAGAGTCTCCCCTTGTGTAAGGTTTATATCGAATTGCCCAGAACACTGCTGTGGATATGACTCATGGTGATGCTGCGATGCAGCAAATACTCCTGTTCCTCACAGCTCGAGAAACCTGGGTTCAATCCCAACCACATGAGTTGTCTTTGTGAAGTCTGCATGTTCTCCAACTGTGTGTACTTTTCCCTTCCCTAAAAATTAAGTGTTCCAACTGAGTTCTTTGACCCACTGAGTCTCTCCAACAGATTGCTGCTCCAGATTTTCCAGAATCTGTAGATCCTTCCAACATCTATAGTCTTCAGTATCTCCATTTGCACTCTCTTCATCCTCCAAGTATCATTAAATCAGCTTCTCTACTCAAAGCTTAGCTCCCAGATCTCTAGTCATTCTCTTTCATGCAATTTACTTCTTGTTTATAACTTCATTGTCATATCTAATTTCCTGCATGGATGGACTAGTATATCTGCATTATGAGACTCTGTTCAACAGTGAGTCCACCTACCTCATCACCTGTCCTGATTTTCTATCCTTTTACTCTGTACGTGCATTCATTTCCCTCTTTTCCGATCAAGATAAGGGATCTCGTACGATATCATACTTGTGATGCAATGTCTCATAATCTCCATCCTCCAATAACTTATGAAGATTCAAAATTCTTCCCCCTACCTACACACACAATTTAACTTAATCCAGTATTTTACAATATGTGCATTCACTTCAAAAGTTCAAAAGTAATGCCTGGAAGTTCAAAATATTTCCAGAAATTTCTTTTAATATTTTATATATTACCTATGTTTTCTGGCTTGATAACAAAAAGAATGCAAGTTAGAAACCCATAATCAATCAAACCTATCCAGCTGGATGGTAAAAGCAATAGGTGAGCAGTATACATATTCATGGTATTAAAATTCAAACCAGGCCAAGTGTGTCAAATGACTGTCAGTGCACCGGCCACCTGTTAATTACTGGTTCAATTTTCCTCTTCATTAACCACAATAAAAGGACAATCAGACTGCAGTGCAAACAGCCAATCCACTATTGCTTGTTGTGCATTGTCAAAATTAATTATTACCCCCGTTTCTCTCAAGGTGATAACTCTTAGATATGCCTATCTGGTGATAACTAAAAAAAACTAATTGCTCACAAACATTAGTCTGATTTTAACCAGAGTGCTCCTGTTTAAAATAATTTATCGAAGATTCTTTTTACAAGGCAAACAATAAATGACATTATAATTGAACTTGAACAATGCTGGTGTAAGAAGCAGCTGTTGGAAGGGGGGTAGTGAAATAGTAAAGTATCAATAAATGGCAGTACTCAACCCATTGCCTGCTGCTTCAAGCCTCTGCTCACTTCACTCAGCATCAACCATAACTCTTTACTGTATATTTACTGCACACTGTCCAACAAGCTCAAAGACAGAGAGCTGCAAAAGGCAAGTTCAGACAACAGGAAGTGAAAGACATGGCAGAAATGAAATTAATTATTGTAGAAAGAACTAAGCTTCAAAATGATCCAATGATATTAATCATATACTCTAACAACATTAGTTGAAATGAGGAAACTGCAGAATAAGCTGCTATTACTATACTTTTATTCTCATTAAAGACAGTTCAAAGTACATTTATGATTTTGCACTTGCATCATACACTGGGGTGCTCTCTTCAGTTACCTGATGAGGTAACCGTAGTCTTTGGCCAGGAGCAGATGTCCTCAGGTGGTGCCCAACCTTCACAGAGTGTTTGGACACTTAACCACTACACTCTCCAGTTGGCGGGTCAGCAGTGGTGGCCAAATCATTGCCCATCTGCTCCTGATTTCCAGCTCATCTCCTCTTGCCTGCTCCATGTCCAACAAGAGGCTCGTTCTGCTTCCTCCCCCATCCTGCGAGACAGCGACCTCCATGCTGATCTTGCTGGGAACCCTCTACAGCTGATCTCCACGTCTGGCACCCTTTGACCTTGCACTCCTGGACTAAGGACTGGTACTTTAGGGCCTTCCTCTCATGAGTCTCCTCGCATCTTTCCTCCCATGGCACTGTGACCTCCAGCAGGATGATGTTAAAGGAGGTGCTGTAGTAGTCTGGCAAATTGACCTCTATCTTGCTGAGGCCCAGTGCCAACTCTCAGACACCTCTCACTTAACCCTCAAACAGGACCCCTCTAAGAAACACCAGGCCATTGCCTCCCACACCATCACCAACCTTATTGACTCTGGGGATCTCCCATCCACTGCCACCAACCTCATAGTTCCCACACCCTGCTCCTTCCATTTCTACCTATCTAAGATCCATAAAACCGCTTGTCCAGGTAGACCCATTGTTTCAGCTTGTTCTTACCCTATTAAACTCATTTCTGCATTACTCAACTCTGTTTTATTCAACTGGTTTAGTCCCTTCCCACCTACATCCGTGACACCTCAGACGCTCTTGATCTTTTCAAGGATTTCAGGTTCCCTGGCCCGCATCATCTTATTTTTACTATGGACGTCCAGTCTCTATACACTTCTGCCCCCCACCAGGAAGACCTCAAAGGTCTCCATTTCTTTCTGGTTCCCGTCCACCACCACTCTCTTCCGCGTAGTGGAATTTGTCTTCCCTCTAAGTAATTTCTCCTTTGGGTCCTCTCACTTCCTTCAAACAAAAGGGGTAGTCATGTGCACTCTCTTGGGTCCCAGCTATACCTGCTTGTTTGTCGGCTACGTGGAACAGTCTATGTTCCAAGCCTACACTGGTGACGGTCCCGCACTTCTACGCTACATCGATGACTCCATTGGTGCTGCTTCCTGCACCTGTGCTGAACTGATCGATTTCATCCACTTTGCCTCCAACTTCCAACCACCCTCAAATTCACCTGGTCCACTTCCCTTCCCTTTCTCAATCTCACTGTTTCTATCTCCAGAGACAGCTTAGATATTAGTGGATAAGCAGTCTCCGACAGCTCTCACAGTTACCTGGACTATACCTCACCCCACTCTGTTGCTTGTAAAACACCATCCCCTCAATTCCTCCATCTCCACCACATCTGCTCTCAGGATGAGGCTTTTCATTCTGGAATGAAGGAGATGTCTTCCTTTTTCAAAGAAAGGGGCTTCCCTTCCTCCACCATCAATGCTGCCTTTAACCATTTCTCTTCCATTTCATGCACATATGCTCTTACCTTCCTCCCACCATACTACCAGGGATAGGGTTCCACTTGTCCTCACCTACCGCCCCACCAGCCTCTGCGTCAAGCACATAATTCTCTGAAACTTCTGCCACCTCCAACGGATCCCACCACCAAACACATCTTTCCCTCTCCTCCCACTTTCTGCTTTTTACAGGGATCACTCCCTACGTGATTCCCTTGTCCATTCGTCGCTGCCCACTGATCTCTCTCCAGGCACATCCTTACAAGTAAAACAAGTGCTACACCTGCCCCTACACCTCCTCCCTCACTACCGTTCAGGGCCCCAAACAGTCCTTCCAGGTGAGGCAACACTTCACCTGTGAGTCCGAGTTGGTGTCACATACCGTGTTCGGTGCTCCCAGTGTGGCCTCTTGTATATCGGTGAGACCGAAGGTAGATTAGGAGCCCACTTCGGTGAGCACCTACGCTCTGTCTGCTGAAACAAACGGGATCTCCCAGTGGCCACCCATTTTACTTCCACTTCCCATTCCCATTCCAATATGTCCTCCACTGTCGGGATGAGGCCACACTTAGGTTGGAGGACCAACACCTTATATTCCATTTGGGTAGCCTCCAACCTGATGGATTGAACATCGATTTCTCAAACTGCCAGTAATGCCTCCACCCCTCCCCTTCATCATTTCCCATGCCCTTGTCCCTCCTCTCATGTTATCTCCTTGCCCACCCATCACCCCCCTCTGGTGCTCTTGCACCCCTTTTTTCTCTTTCTTCCATGGCCTTTCACCAGTCAACTTCCCAGCTCTTTACTTCATCCCTCCCCCTCCAAGTTTCGCTCATCACCTGGCGTTTCTGTCTCCCTTCACCCCACCTTTCAAATCCACTCCTCAGCTTTTTTCTCCCTAGTCCTGCCAAAGTGTTTCAGTCCAAAACATCGACTGTACTTTTTTCCCTGGATGCTACCTACCCTGCTGAGTTCCTCCAGTATTTTGTGTGTGTTACTTGGATTTCCAGTATCTGCAGATTTTCTCCTGTCCAGGAAGAAGTTTTTGTCTTCAATGGACTACAGTATAATGTCTGATCAAAGTTTGGTTTGCACCACTTCCAGGAACAGCCTCCTCACCACATCGACCCTCATCTCCAATGATTTGGCAGTTTGCAGCAGATTGGATTTAAGCCTCTTTGATATGACTGGCGTGGCCCTCTCCTTGATGAAAACGACTGTCCTGTTTGCCTCTCTGTCAGATGGTCCCTTTTTACACCTGCTCCAGTGTGTCAGCAAGGTACAGCAGGACCTATACCGTCCATATGTTAACACTGTTTTGCACCCTGCCGGTACATGTGTGAGTGAACCCCATTGACCACAAAGCTTGCAGTTAGGGTCCTCCCTCAGCCCTCATGTCTGCAGTTGTGATGATGTAGGAGAGTATCATACATGGACTAACAGGAGGAAAGAAATGCGGAAGAGCTCCAGTCTCCAAAATTCTGCCCAAGTGATCTTGCTCTTGGGAAGATCCCATTTCATCCAGGTACCCTGTGACCCCAAATCCACCGCATTTGATATCCGCCTTTCATCCTCATGGTTCTGTATCTCTGCCTGGACCATGTCACGCCTCTCCCTTGCACTTGAACTCCCCTAGTGTTGGAATGGTGCTGAGCTGAGGCCTTGCCATCTCAGGCCTGGGTTGCCAATAATGCCTCTCAATTGCAGGGAGCTCTCTGCTTGGTCTATGGCTGTGTCAGTGACCCACTTTCATCCCAATCTTGTTGTGGCTCCTACTTGGTTTATTAGCTTGTCATTGGAGCCCCTCAGTTCTAACATAACTCTACAACTTTCCACCTTGAACTCTTCCACTACCGATAACAATGGCAGCTGTAGCTGGCCTGATCTTATGTAGAGCCCCACTGAAGAAAAACTTGGAGGTAACCCAAGCCACCTCCACAGGTGCTTGTCAACTTTCCTCTCGATGCCTTCTACAGTGGCCATGGGGAACTCGTACACCGTGAAAAGCCAGAGCAGTCTTTGTAGGAGGCCATGTTGATACAGCCATGTCTTAAATTTACCAGGGAGTCCTGTTTTGTCAATCTTCTGCAGCTTTACAGTGTTGGTGATGTTGGTGCTGTCAGTCATTGCTGCATTAAACCTTTTTCCAAGACACTTTACAGGGTTGTCCTCTGTGGATGGGATGGCTTCTCCCTGTACTTGAAGACAGAACTTGCTAGTAACCTTGCCCTTATCAGATCACCATACATTGGGACTTCCAGACCTTGAAGGCCAAACTAGCCCGTGTAGCTTCGTTGTCCAGGGTTTCCAATACCCATTTTGCTTGGACATGGGTTACAATGGTTACTGTGATGTCATCCATGAGCCCCTGTATTGCAGGTTGTCAGATGCCGGGCTGGGCCTCGGCTTAAGTCTGCCTCTGTTGATATGAGGAGGTTCATACCCATGATAAACAAGGTATGGTGTATACTATATACAACCTTGAGAAGCGTCTTCTTGCAGGCAGCTACAAAACAACTAATCACAATAGAAACCACTAAAAACCCCACACAACAAAGGCCATCACACACCTAATGTGCAAAAAAAAAGAACAAATTGTGCAAACAATAAAAAGCTACACACAGAACACGAGTTGCGGAGTCCTGAAAATGAGTCCACGGCCACAGTGTCAGTTCAGCGCTGAGGTGAGGATAACCTCTCAGAGTTGTGAGCTCAACACCAGTTCGTCCTTCACTCCTCAGCTTTGTCGCCTTAAGTTTTTAAATCTGACTTGGCACTTAAATTGGCTAAATATTGGTTTGTGTTGCACCCTCGGGCCAGGGCTCCACCACTTCGATCTGGCCTACTGTTTCAATCTGGCCCCATATCTGCTCCAGCAATAACCACTCCAGCATTCTCAAGTGTCCAGTTCGCCGAATTCTTCAGGATACTGCAAAAGCATCAAGTTGTAAAGACAGTTTAAAAGCACAACTCCCAAAGAGAAATCACAGACTGTGGACAGCAGTAATCATACTCTGGAGAAAGTATAATTAATAGAATAGTTAGTAGCTTTGTTTGCTGCCCACAAAATGCCTTGCCAGCACCATTTTAGCATATAAGAAATAGCCATTGATACTCGTACCAGTTAATGAAGGTTAGCAAATACTGAACATTAAAGAAAGAAAAAAGTGGAATTTTCTGTAGAAGGATATTAGACCATAAGAGCATAACTCATAGGAGCAGAATCAAGCCAGTTGACCCATTGGGTTTGCTCCACTATTCAGTAGTGGCTGATTTATTATCCCTCTCAATCTGTTCGCCTGCCTTCTCCCCATAACCTTTGATGCCCTAACTAAACAACCTATCCGTGTTAAATATACCCATATTTTCACCACCCTCTGGCAAAAAAAAGTTCTTTGTTCTAAATGTATGTCTCTCCATTCTGAGGCTGTGCCAACTGGTAGTAGACTCACCCACTATAAGAAACATTCTTTCCACATCCACTATATCTAGGCCTTTCAATTTTTGATAGGTTTCAATTAGATCGTTCTTCATTCTGCTAAACTCCAGCAAGTATAGGCCCAGAGCCATCAAACTCTGGGCCTATACATTTACCAGTTCATTCCTGGAATTCTTCTTCCAAACTCCCTCTGGACCTTCTCCAATACCAGCACATCTTTTCATAGATAAGGCCCAAAACTGCTCACAATACTCCAAGTGCAGTCTGAACAATGCCTTATAAAACCTCAGCCTTACATGCTTGATCTTATATTATAGTCCTCTCGAAATAAATGCTAACATTGCATTTGCCTTCCTTACCACTGACAGAACCTGTAAGTTTCCTTCAGGGAAATCCTGCACAAGCACACCTAAGTCCCTGTGCACATCTGAATTTCAAATATTCTCCCCATTTAGAAAATAGTCTATGTATTTGTTCCTTCTACCAAAGTGCATGATCATACAGTTCCCTACATTGTATTCCATGTGTCACTTCTTTGTCCATTCTCCTTATCTGTCTAAGTCCTCTTGCAGACTCTCTAAATCCTCAGCACTACCTGCCCCTCCAACTCTTATTGTATTGTCTACATACATAGCTTCAAAGCTATCAGATATATGATTCAAATCATTAACATATAATGTGAAAAGTGATCCCAATCCTGACTCCTGTGGAACACCATTAGTCACTGGCATCCAACCAGAATAGGCCCCCTTTATTCCCTCCCTTTGCCTCTTTCCAGTCAGCCAATCTTTTATCCATGCTAGTATCTTTCCTGTAATACCTCGATCTCTTATCTCGTTAGGCAGCCTCAAAGAATTCCAACAGATTTGCCAGGCAATATTTCCTGATAAGGAAACCATGATACTTTGGCTTACTTTATCATGTGTCTCCAAGTATCCTTTAACGTCATCCTTAATAATGAACTCCAACATCTTCCCAACCACTGGGGTCACATCTAAAATTTGCTTCCCTGCTTAAAGAGGGGAGTGATATTTACAATTTTCTAGTCTTCTGCAGCCATTTGAGAATCTAATGATTCTTGAAAGATCTTTACTAATGGCCCCGCAATCTCTTCAGCTACCTTCTTTAGAATCCTCAAGTGTAGTCCATCTAGTCCAGGCGACTTATCTACATTCAGACCAATCAGCTTCCTCAGCGCCTTCTCCATAGTAATAGCAACTACACTCACTTTTGCGATAGATGTCATTCTGATGTTGCTTCATTGACTCATTTGTCCTGGTCTTGTCCTTGTTTACCTGAGGGCTGTAAACAGCAGCACAGTAAGGACCTACGGCACCCGTACGGTGCAGCTACTGTTAGGCTCCAGCCGGTTCGCGTGGGACTTCATACTGGCCGCCGTTGCCCAACCGCTTCTGGGTGTGGATTTTTTGCGGGCTCACAGCCTGCTGGTCGACCTGCCGAGGCAGAGACTGGTCCACGCCGAGACCTTTCGGACGTTATTGGCACTATTGTATATGTACGTAATATTATTCAATGGCCCATGTTGGTTAGTGTTTTTTTTTGTCTTTTTTTCTTTTTTTTGGGGGGTCTTTTTTTTTCTTTTTGCTTCTTTGTTCATTAATGTTCTGAGTTTGGGAGGATATATATTTTTATTATTATATATCTGAATGTCTATTTAAACTATTAATTATGTACTCTCAAACACCTTGTATTCATGTTTCATTTATGTTTGTTTAAAATTAATAAAAAGATTTAAAAAGAAAAAGACATTCTCGTATTTCTTTCATTCTGCTAGTGCCTTCTACTGTGAAGTCTGATGCAAAATATTTATTAAGTTCATCCTGTAGCGGTGTGCTACACGCAGTGCTGAAATAACGACACGGAATCGGTAAACTGCAGTTAAAGAAGATTTTATTCGAACTTCGCGGCTTTGCTTTAAAGCCTCCCTGATCCCACCCTCTCCAGGCACGGATGCTGTAGGGGGCACAGTCCCGCGCAGGCTTTTCCCTTTGTTGGTGAAGCAGACCTGGCGCCCTTTTGGGACTGGCCTTTGTGCCGGCACGCTGGCTATTTGTGAGCCCGTTCGAGTGCGCTTGGAAGTGGGTCGCCACATAACCCTCCCCAGAACCAGCGATACACCCCCCAATGTCCACAGTCTGGCCGGACCCTATTTGGGAAGTCGGCCTCTGTGCCATGGTGCCGGAAACTTGACCGGTTGCGCCAAGTCCAGGTCGCGTCCCACCGCGTCCATTAGCCGCTGGAACGTCTGTCCGGCATTCTTCAGGCCGAACGGAGTGATGAGTGCCATTTTGGGGACGTCGTCCGGATGCATCGGGATTTGATGATATCCCCGGACGAGGTCTACCTTGAAGAAGATCTGTGCGCCGTGCAGGTTTACTGCAAAGTCCTGAATGTGCGGCACAGGGTAGCGGTCTGGTGTGGTAGCCTCGTTCAGCCTGCGGTAGTCGCCGCATGGTCTCCAGCCCCCTGTCGCTTTGTGCACCATGTGCAGGGGGGAGGCCCATGGGCTGTCGGACCGCCGGATGATCCCCAATTCCTCCATCCTCTTGAACTCCTCCTTCGCCAGTTGGAGCTTGTCCGGGGTAAGCCGCCGAGCACGGGCATGAAAGTCCTTATGAGCAGGGCTTTGAATTCCATGTACTTGCCGTCCGCTGGGGGAGACTGTACAAACTCCTCAACCGGGGCCGCTGTGTCCTGGTCGAGGGAGCTCACCACGTAGTAGTAACGTGTGTCCTCTGAGGCTATCTGCCGAACGCGGAATTGGGCTTCTGCTTGCTGGAACCAGAGGTGAGGTCGCAGCGTCCAGAAGCTTGGCAGTTTCAACAAAACCGGATGAACAGATGCGGTGTCGTTCATCTCCGGTCCAAAAATCGTTTGGACCATCGGAGTCACCAATTGTAGCAGTGTGCTACATGCAGCACTGAACTAACGACACGGAGTTGGTAAACTGCAGTTAAAGAAGATTTTATTCAAATTTCGCGGTTTTGCTTTAAAGCCTCCCTGATCCCGCCCTCCCCAGGCGCGGATGCTGTAGGGGGCACGTACTCACAGTCCCACGTAGGCTTTTCCCTTTGTTGGTGAAGCAGACCTGGCGCCCTTTTGGGACTGGCCTTTGTGCCGATGCGCTGGCTATTTGTGAGCTGGTTCGAGTGCGCTGGGAAGTGGGTCGCCACAATCCGCCATTTCTTTGTCCTCCATTATTACTACTCCAACGTCATTTTCCAGCTGTCCAACATCAACTCTCACCTCTCTTTTACTGTTTATATATCTGAAAAACCTTTGGTATCCTCTTTTATATTATTGTCCAACCTAGCTTCATATTTCATCTTTTCTCTCCTTATGGCTTTTTAGTTGCCTTCTGTCGGTTTTTAAAAACGTCCTCTGCTGCCCTCACAATGCAGATATACAATATCAGGCAGTGAGTTAAACACCTTCTAAAAAATCAGCTGAGACAAAATGTCCCTTCAGAGTTTTTAAGATTTTACTTATGAAAAGATATTGCCGTTTCAAGGGCAATTGAAGAGTAGCCTGAGATAAGCGTCTTTCTACCACGTGCTTCAAGTTGAAATCCAAATTAACCCATACAGGAAATTATACAAAAAGCAGCTTACAGTCCATACAGGAAGCGATGTCCATGCAAAGTGAACTGCATACAAAATGAACTGCACCTCTACAAGCTAAACACTCCCCGTTTGGCATTGAGAGGATGTCAAGCTTCATTACTGAAGCTCAATGACAAATGATCATTAAGTCTTTGACAAAAAAAGGATAGTCTCAGAGATTAGTCCTGAAAACAGTCTTGTTACACAGTCTTTAACTGTTCTCACTTCGAAAATGTCATCCTTAACGACATGCTCATGGTAATGTCTAATGAATAGAGAGGTGACATTGTGCTTATCGAGAATGACAAGTAGATGAGTTACTCTGAAGACAATTTTGCTTTTCCAAGAATTAATCCAACTTCACTACATCCAGCAGGGTGTGTGGCCTTCCTACCCCCATAGTTCTGTCTCAGATTCCTTTTCTCCCTTGACAGCTGTCCTCTTAAGGCCATAGATTGTCATAGCTAGTGAGGGCTATTTACCAAATATGTGAACTCTCATGCAGTACTCCAGAATATTGATATTCAGTTGATGGTCATGAAACTACAACAGTCTGAGATAGTCTCAATGATCCTTTCTCCACAAAGCTGTGGAACATTTGCTCAATGTCCATCACTGTGGTGGACTCAGTTCTGAAGTGCATGAGGATGCTGAGCAGACTGTAATTGAGGCCTGGACCCTACAAGGGCATATTTTTCAGTGATACACCTTTGAACTGTGCACTTGAATCAAGTACAATTCATATTTGTGGAAGTCTCTGGGGGGTGGTAAACACCCAAGTTAGGCAGCTTTCTTTCTTGAGGTATGTTGGAGGCACTATCCCAACACAATTCTCTCCATGAATTCTGCATAATGACCTTTTATTTATGACTTCTTTCTCAATGTGAAACTGAGGGACACGAGTCAGCTAAGGGCCTGCTCTCTGTTGTATGGTAGGAGTTGTCATGGTGACCGCAATGGAAGGAGAACTAACCAGCTGTTATTTGTTGAACTCTTTGTTCATGATTCGAAGGAAGACCTCATCCTCGATGGAAGCTGCAGCTTATAGTCACCGTCTGAGTGTCAGAAGACAAACTTGCCTAAATCTGGTTGAGCAGAGTTAGGTATATCAAGAGGCTTGGTTTTCTTATCTACGGTCTTCTCTTGCATACAGCCTCCACTCTCCTGGGGTCTGGGAATAAGGTGCATTGTGCCGACCAGTTTGCTGTTCAGGTAGCTTATGTGCACAGGGAGTGCAACAAGAGAATCTCAGTGGGAGAGTCAAGTGGGGAGGGGGTGGTTTTTGTCAGCTATGGCCTAGAGATGTGACTGAATGCATGCAGCTTCAGGAGTTGGGATTTCATCCCTGTGTTTTGAGAATATGGATGCATTCACTGAGGGTTGGCAAGGGTAAGCTGACCTCCCCTCTTATTGACTCTATGATACACCCCACTGGCTCTTCTTCCAGCAAATTCTGGTGTTCCAGAACATGTCATTAGAGTATATGGGGAAATGAAACTTTGAATAGTGAATGAGTCAAAGAATGCTGCTTTTGTCATTGACACATTGCTCTGATCTTCTAATATCGCGTAGGCCTTTACTTTTTGCTCAAGAATTCCTTTCAGTCAGAGTTAACCAGACATATTTCACAGCGGAATTTGCCTTGGAAACCTTTTCCACATACCTCTGTGCACAAGGAGGTAGCTACATCTGATGGATGCTCAGCTGTCTCCTCACCGTGCTCTGCAGCAAGTGTGCTGGAACCAGTATTTACCCAGGGCGCTGGCTCTGAATGACGTGCTGACACGTGCCAGTCACTGTCGCACTCAGTGCAGTGTGTGATAGCTTTACTACCTTTTGCTTGGTGCTCTGTTTGAAGCACAACATTTGAAACATCCTGAATGCTCTTTTAGTAAGCGTTGCCAACCTGCAAGTGGTTCTTCTCTGAATCCTCTGGATTACCTTAAGGGTTTTACTGAACTGGGCATTGTCTCTTGGGGTTCATGATAGAGTATTCTGCCGCAGTTTTGTTGACCATGGTAGGGGTGTACGTCTTCCATGCTTTTGCTGCTTTCTGTGCTCTTTCAATGGGAGTAAGAGCTTAAATGGTTCAGCATGGACTGGATGGGTCAAAAGTCCTGTTTCTGTGCTGTACTTTTCTATGACTATGACTTCTTTCTGAACGAGGTGTTACCAGAACTTAAGAGCATAAAACAAGGTTCACTGCATATTTCTGTGTGGCAGCAGACAAATTGCACAAAGAATAAAAATGGTGGATAATGGACATGATGTTTTGCTTTATACACAAGCCCTTCAGTCATCCACTGTTCTTACATGTTGTTCAATAGTTTCTACCTGATAGGGTTTATTCCTCTTGCAGTGTCCAAGAAACTCAGTCCTGGTAGGTAACCCTTGTTTTTTGTAATTTGCAGTTCCAACAACAGATCTGTAATCCAGACCCTTCCACGGTTCTTTGTGTGAGAGCTTTGAAAAATGACCAAGTCTGTTGAAGAGAGATTCTTTGATTGTTTCTGGAAAGCCATAGAATTTGTCCATCCTCTGCCATAGCATTGGTAACCCTGTAGCTAGATTATTCATGGGTACTCCCAATCATTTATTGCATGTTGCAGTGACCCCCCATCAAGCCACTTGCAGAGAGGATCTAGCTCTTTGCTAGGTTTGAGACATAGTCTTTCCATGGCAACGCAAAAGCTTAACTTCCAGGACAGATAACTGGTTGTCGAAAACTTTTAGTCCTGCTATGACAAGGTCTCAACGAGCCAGACACCAAGTCAGATTTAATGCACCTGCAACTCTGAACGAAGGCTTGACAAATGGATGTCCTGTGATGGATGGAAGTTCAGTTTGTCCATGTCTGCGCAAGTGGGACTGACATCAGTAGCAACTATTGACTGAGCTGTTCCAGTGATGAAATTGCAGAAGAGGGTGTTGTAATTATTTGCTACTGTAGATCTTGAATGTCAAGACCTGGACTATGTATGTGAAAGGCACGTTGGCTGCATGATGTGAATACCTTCTCCTTGTAGAGAGGAAACACTATCTTTTTTTATAGCCAAAACACATTTGGAAATATTCTTTAGTAAACTGCAATGGTTGTTGCGACGGCAAAATGTTGTAGACTGTTTGGTTGTAGACTCACCACTGTCTAAGTCAGATGTTTCTTCATATACCTTTGCCTCTGCTGAGGCAGCCTCAGCTTTATTCCCTTCTTTGAGCACACCTACTGTGGTCTCTACACGTGCTCTCTCCATGCCTACGTGAGCTTTTTCCATATCTTTGCAAGTTTTCTCCTTTTGCATCTCAACTTAGTGTTTGGCATAGACCTCTCTCAGTTTTGCCACTTCACATCTACCACAGGCTCATGCTGCTACTATGGTAATCGCGGATTTATCTGAGAGTCATGAAGACACGATCGATGCAACATATTCTGAAATGACTTCGGTGATCAATGTTGCTTCGGTCGGAAGCTGACGTTGCCACGTACAGCGTTTAGATGCGTCTCCAGTCTGCAGGCAACGCATTTGAAGATGAGTTATCTTTTCACTTTTCTGCCCGCACAGAACAGATATAGAAAACGATGCAGTGAGTTAAACACCTTCTCAAAAATCACTGAAGATGGAAGCTTCCTTCAGGGTTTTTAATATGATATTAAAAGATATTGCTGTTACAAGGGCAGATATAGAGTGAATGAAAGTAGATGTCTTTCCACTATATGCTACAAGTGGAAATTCAAATTAACCCATGCGGGAAATTATATAAAAAAAGAGCTTACGCATGGGAAGTGATGTTCATGCAAAATGAACTGTTTATCAAACTGCATCTCCAGAAGCCAGAACACTTCAGAATCCTTTACCTTCCCACGATTTCTTCTGAATTATATGCCCTCTTTTTTTGTTTTTATACTGTCTTTGACTTCCTTTATCAGCCGTTGTCGTGTCGTCCTGCCTTTAGAATGCCTTTTCATCTTTGCAATGCATCTATCCTGCACCTTGCGAATTGGCCGCAGAAACTCCAGCCATTCTTGTCCTGCCATCATCCCTGATGGCGTCCTCTTCCAATTCATATTGCCCAGCTCCATTTTTAGGCCTCTGTAATTCCTTCTACTTCACTGTAATACTGAAGCATCTGACTTTACTTTCTCCCTCTTAAACTGTAATATGAATTCGATCATATTATGATCACTGCTTCCTCAATGTTCCTTTACCTTAAGCTCCCTAATCAAATCTGGTTCATTACACAAAACAAAAACCAGAATTGACTTCCCTCTAGTGGGCTCAGCAACAAGCTTTTCTAAAATGCCATCTCGCACGCATTCTGCAAATTGCTTCCCTTGGGATCGAGTACCAACCTGATATTCCCAATCTATCTGCATATTGAAATCCCCTGTGATTATTGTAACATTGTCCTTTTTTACATGTTTTTTATATCTCCCATTGTAATTCATTTCCCACATCTCACTACTGTTCAGAGGCCTGTATATAACTTGAAGGGGTGAAGTTATGGTGCTAAATGGCAACTCCTTTGCTTGCATCTTCAGAAACAGCTCTATTGCTATCTTTGTTATCTCTTTTTTACCTTTTCAAGGTTCTTTTGAAGACCCTGACCTGGAGTGACTCTCTGACTTTGGTTCTCTGTGGGAATGGGACCCGCTCTCAGAGCCTCATGACTGGCAGCTCTTTGATATCCCAAGGACTTGGTCTGGAAGACTAGTGCCCCTTCAGGAAGCCAAATTTTCGTGGCACTGGAGACAGGCTGATTCTAGGCTGGTGCCCCTGACCGAAGCATCGCAGGAGAATACAGAAGATTGGGAGCAGCAGGTTAGCTGCCATGGGCTGTACGCCCAGAGATCTTAACCCTGGGGCCGACACTCTGGGTGCAGAGCTCGGAAAAAGTGACACAACAAACTCCTAGTATCATAAATCAGGGAGTTGTTTGTTACGTCTCTCCTCTCGCGGTGAAACGGGGACCCCTCTTTTTCCCTTATCAGGGAGTGAGCGAGCCTGTGGTGTGTCGAGTTACCGGGTGAATGAGTTGTCTTTTGGGTACTGCAAGTCTGTGTCTTTGCTGGTGCTTTGCTGCACGCTTGAGTGCCCAGTGGGGGGTGCAGTTGCTTTTTTGCTTGGGGGTGGGGTTCACGGCCTTGCTGCTGCTTGTGCGTGGGAGGGGAAAGTGGGGAGGTTGGGATTCTGATGTTTAACTGTCAATCATTCTTTGGGGCACTCCTTTGTTTTCGTGGATGTTTGTGAAGCAAAAGAATTTCAGGATGCATATTGTATACATTTTCCTGATATTAAGTGTACCACCTATTGAACCTACATATCAGGGTCTATTTATTCTTACAGTTTCTTAGCTTTACCCACATGGATTCTACATCTTCCAATCCTATGTCACCCTTTCTAAGGGTTTGGTTTCATTTTTTACTGACAGAGCCACATCTCCGCCTACCTGCATCTCCTTTCAATACAAACTGTCTTCCTGGATGTTAAGCTCCCAGTTACATATGATCTTCTTTCAGCCTCGACTTATTATGCCCACAACATCATACCTGTCAAAAAAATAAGGATCTAGTGCTTCCCCGGGGTAGATGATGAAGCTTCCTGCCAGGTACAGATATCAATTTTAACCAATGTTTCGATGACAAACTCAGCCATCTTCATCAGGGATGATGCTTGGGCATGTCTAGTCCGGTGGTATTTATACGCCCATAGTCCATCCTTCTTTATTGGTTAGTCCTCATCCATTCGGGTTTCTGCTCTCCCACCTTGTTCACCATCAAATTCTACTTCTTACTTAGAACAAGACCTTTTTCTTTATTAAAGGAAAAGAATTTTGACAAAGACAAAGGTCTCACTTTACATAAGAACTAGAGGAGAGAGAGCAGAAACCTGATTAGAAAAGGACTAACCAAACAGGAGAGATTGACTGTGGGGGTAGAGTATCACCGGACTAGACATGACCAGACATTATTCCTGATGAAGATGGCAGAATGTGTCATCAAAGCATCAGTTAAAATTGAGACCTGTACCGGCTGGAAGCCCGAGAAGAATTTATTCAATATATCCAACCTCTAACTGTGCCACAGGATCATCTGCCTTATTCAATATACTGCATACATTCAAATATAACATCGTCAGTCCTGTATTCATCACCCTTTTTGATTTTACTCAATGAGTGCAGTGAGAAGAATTTGTATACCAACTGCCCCATCCTCAGCCGTATCACTCTGGTTCCCATCCCACTGCCAAATTAGTTTAATAGTAACATCAGGAGGAAATATTTTTAGGTTGCAGTTTAGTTTTCATCAAAACAGTAAAGATTAAGTTTTTAAACTATACTGTTCAATATTATTAACAGATTCAGATTTATTTATCCTAAGCACATAGAAACACTGTATACAATGAAAGGTGTTTTTTTGTGTTAACAACCAACATACCTAGCGTACAAGTGTCACCACACATTCTGGCACCAACATAGTTGGCCAAAATGCTCAGTTGAATAACATAGAATACGACAAAACAGAACAGAGCAACAACAAAACAAGCCCCTTTCTTCCATCGTAACTTCCCTCCTATCCATACACACGGAGTGTACTCCAACTCCAGGGTTAACTTCTAGGTGTCTAGACTCAGGCCATTGGGCTTCAACTTTCAATTGACCTTTAACCTCTGACCTTTGGTATCGGCCCCCAGACTAGCCAATGATGGGCCCCTGGACTCCAGGTTCTCACGTTTCAGTTCAATGAGTTGCTAATGAAGAAGCCATTCCAAGTGATACAAAGGTTCTTTTAAATTTTTACCATGAAAGCATCTGTAAATTGTAGATTACAAAATAATGGAAACTGAGAATGCTTCAGATGTTATAGGCCAAGACACTTTGCTGCATAATTCCATGTTTCTGTGAAGTCAAGTCATGGTAAGACACAACAAAGTTAAGAACCTAAGAGGTATGTGATATTTTTCCCTGCATTTGGCGCATTAACGGATGGAAAATCATGTATGCAGTGGAGCCCAACGCCAAAAATCCAAACCTGGATCTTTTCTTATTTCCCAGAATGACTCACTCACTCACAAACAGGCGTTCACAGCTCTTGCAAGAACTGCTTCAATATTTCTCACAAAGTTAGTTCCTAAGCAATTTACGACATCCAGCACAGAGAGTCTGCCTCTGAGACATAGCCTTTAAGTGAGGTAATTAACTGTAACTCTTACATTCATTTCCAGAAGGGTAACTTCACTGAAGTATGTAGTCATTCATTGTGGACACATTCCTGGTAGTGTTCTTTCAGTAGAAGGCCATCTTTTCATGTACCATTCTCCGTAATTCTATGCTGATTCTTCAGCCCTGATCTTCAGAAACCCTCTCCAACCTCAAGATGATTTGTAACAACCTCCTGTCCATCCTCCAGTCATTGAATCATGCACTAATTCCTTGATAATACTCCCTTAATATGCAGGCTCTGTAGTGGTGTGACTAGTTAAGGGCCACCATGTGGAATCAGAGCTGCGAGGAAAGCATTACTAAAGTGAGAAATTTGGCCCTGAATGAAAAGAGTTTAGGAAGCCCACTGAAGGTTCTTTGGAACCTACACTCACACTATTTGCAATTATTTAAAAGAAATTGTTAACACAGCTTTAAGAAGATTGTGAACTCAGTTTTAATGCTGAGAAAGTAGCAGAGTTAAAATTCCGGACCCAGCATCTGGAGAGTCTGTTACTTCTGTTGTCTGGCTTAGTTACTCCAAATCCACAAAAGAAATTACTTAATGGGCTCCTTCTGCCTATAATCAGGTTCTGGAGCTGCTTTTGCCTACCGAGAAATAGAAAGATTTCTCAAATGATCTTCAATAATGTTTTTGATTGCCCTTTGCAAACCATTACCTTTAATAAAAGCCACATTTAAGTCTGGCACACCTACATCAAAATGTAATTTTTTGGGAGATAAATTATTGCTTAGTTGGGAAAAGGAATGCATAAAGTGCAATTATGGTGTCATTATTGTTTCTGATGTTGGGGAAGTCCAGAATGAGGGGTCACAGTTTAAGGATAAAGGGGAAGCCTTTGAGGACCGAGATGAGGAAAAACTTCTTCACACAGTGAGTGGTTAATCTGTGGAATTCTCTGCCACAGGAAACAGTTGAGGCCAGTTCATTGGCTATATTTAAGACAAAGTTAGATATGCCCCTTGTGGCTAAAGGGATCAGGGGGTATGGAGAGAAAACAGGTACAGAGTTCTGAGTTGGATGATCAGCCATGATCATACTGAATGGCGGTGCAGGCTCGAAGGGCCAAATGGCCTACTCCTGCACCTATTTTCTATGTTTGTATGTTTCTATTATATATACAACATGTGAAATTCCAATATGTTCAAAGAACGACTTTATGTTTAAAGCAGCAAATTATTAAATTGATCTTGGAGACAATTGTTGTCTGCATTCAAAACATTTATGAAGTCCTGGACATTTGTTTGTATTCATACGTTTGCTTCCCCAGTAAACCCACCTCATTAGTGGGTTTGGCTGGAAGTATAAAGAAAATGGCAAGCTGCCCAAACCTCAGAGAAAGAACAAGCAACCACCAAATCAAAATTTGTAAAAGTCCATCAACTATAAGAACAAAACATGACATGAGCTGGCAGCAAAGAAGAACAATACCTACAAGCAGCAAATAGCATTTCACAAGATTCTAATGAAATACTCTCTGCTAAAAATGGTCTGACCTCAAATAACACTGGTTAACCCACTAACTGCCTGTTGTAAATGGTCAGAGTACAATTTGCTGGGATTCAAAACTTCCTAAAAGGATCTGCAGTTGAGATAGTCACTGCATTCTACATACAACAGTCTGTTTCATACTTTGGAAAAAAAGCTGGGTGACCTATCAAAGACCAGCCTGAAAATCACATCAGGGGTTTAATAGCTTAACAATGGATATCTCTTTCCCATTTGTATTTATCAATCATTTTGTAATCAGGATGACAACAGTAGAAAACTGTCTCTCTTATCTTAATTTTCTATTGTAAAAACAAATTAAAAGCTTCATTTTCTATTAAACCATAAGGCTATAAGGTATAGGAGCAGAATTAGGTCTTTAACACATCAAGTCTGCTCTGCAATTTCATCATTTCCCTCTCAGTCCCAATCTCCTGCCTCCTCCTCATAACCCTCATGCCCGGACTAATCAAGCTCTGCCTTTAATATACCCAATGTCTGGACTGCCACCTGTGGCAATGAGTTCCACTTATTCACCACTCTTTGATAAAAGGAATTCCTCTCATCTCTGTACTAAATGGGCGTCCCTCTATTCTGAGCCTCTGCCCTATGGTCCTAGACTCCTCCACCATAGGAAACATCCGCTCCATATCCACTCTATTAAGGTCTTTCAACACTCAGTGGGTTTCAATAAGGTCACCCCCATTCTTCTGAATTCCAGCCAGTAGAGGTGCAGAACCATCAAACACTACCCATATGACAAGACTTTCAATCCAGGAATTATTTTCACAAACCTCCTTTGAACTCTTTGCAATGTCTATGCATCCTTTATTAGATAATACTCCTAGTGAGGCTTCACCAGTGCCTTATAAAGCCTCAACATTACATCCTTCCTTTTATATTCTAGTCCCCTTGAAATGAATGCTAATGTTTCATTTACCTTCCTCACCACTGACTCAACCTGCATACTAACCTTTAAGATATCCTGCACTAGGACTCCAAAGTTCCTTTGCACCTTGGATTTTTAAGTTTTCTCTCTATTTAAAAATTGTCTACACTTTTATTTCTTCTACCAAAGTGCATGACCATACACTTTCCAACATTACATTCCATCTGCCACTTCTTTACCCATTCTCCTAATCTGTCTAAGTCCTTCTACAGCCTCCCTGCTTCCTCAAAATTACCAGCCCCTCCACCTATCTTTGTATCATCCACAAACTTGGCCACAACGTCATCAATTCTATCATCCAAAGCATTAACAAATAATGGGAAATGAAACATGCCTCCTGCACCAGTTCCTCAGCCACACATTTATTCACCTAATGTTCCTGTACTTGCATTCATTGGCATGTGGCACAAGCAGCAATACAGAGATTAGTACCCTGGTGGTGCTGCTCTTCAGCTTTCTACTCAAGATCTGCTCAATTTCCTACCTATCTCATTGGTCCCAATATGTTCCAAGACTTCTGGATGCTCTCTGCCCCCCCAACTTCAGAATGCTGTGGACCCATTCCGTGACATCCCTGGCCCTGGCACCTGGTGCCTGGGAGTCAACATACTCTCCAGATGTCTCTATTACTTCAATAGAATCTCATTTATATCCTCTAACTCTGGAATCTCCTATCATCACTGCAGTCCTCTTCACCTCTCTTCTCTTCTGAGCCACAGTGCCAGACTCAGTCCCTGAGATCCAGTCACTGTAGCTCCCCTATGGCAGGTCATTGTCTTCAACAGTATCCAAAACAGTATATTTATTATTGAGCAGAATATCCACGGGGATATTGTACTGGCTGCCCATCTCTCTTCCTTCTCCTGACAGTCATCCAGTCACCTGCCTCCTGTAACCTAGGGGTTACTACTTCCCTGTAGTTCCTATCTATCACTACCTTGGTCTCTCACATGAGTCGAATCTTATCGAGCTGCAGCTCCAGTTCTTTAACACCTTCTCATCGAGCTGCAGCTTGGTGCACCTAGTGCAGATGTGGTTATCTATGAGTCTGTAGGTCTCCCAACATTCCCACATCTTATGCAAAGAACATAACACTTTCCCTGGAGTCATTCTCACTGTTCTAGCTATGCCCTAACAGATGAGGAATGAAGAGAAAAGAAAAAGAAGCAATTTAACAGATACTTACCTTGCCCAGGCCTGATGATCCAAAGTCAAATCCTCCCCACTCTAACACTGGCCCACTCCTACATTGCCTGCTCCACTTGATGCTGGTTTATTTTTGTTTGCCCTTGTTAATGAATCCCATTCACTGATTGTCCACCGTTCAAACTCTGAAAACTGCTGTGAAGTGCTGCCTTTTAAATCTTCAATCACAGACCTGTGTGAAGTGGCCTCTTCTTCTCACACTCCCTTTTATTGATTGGCCACAGTTCAAACTCTTCAAAAGAAAAAAAAACTGCTTGAAATAAAATGTTCAGTTATAAACTAAAGATGTTGCTACATTGAATTACTTTGGAAAGGTATGTCCCAGATTTTATAATGAAGAGAAGAAAATCATTGAAAGTAGAAATAATATCCTGACATCTCAGCTTTAATGTAATTATTTCTTAAAATGTTGGGGGCGGAGTTTCAAGATGGCGACGTAGACATCTGCCTGTGGCCGCTCTTCATTTTTTAAACTATAATCACCCTTTAATCAAATCTTTTCGTATTTAATTACATGGGTTGATACTCATGATTTACTTCTTTTTTAAAATAATACTTGATTTAATCTTTTCAAACATAAAATGTCTGTATCTAAGAAATCGTCTAAAGACCCTCCATCTCTTGAGGCAATCTCCAGTCTTCTGGATACTAAACTGGATACTAAATTTGCAAGTCTGGAAAATAAGCTTACTGCGAAAATGTCTGAGCTTGAAGAAGTCGTTAGATCGTTTGATACCAAGCTTCAATCGCAGGCAGCAGATATTGAACGGCATGAAGAAAAGTTTGCGGCTCTTGACAAGTTAATTTGTGAAAAAATACGTACTATTGAAACTTTGGAGGAGAAGTTACGGTCGACCGTTAAAATAGTGGAGCAGAGTAAGTTTAAAATCACCGATCTTGAAAAACGATCTCGCAGACAAAACTTGCGTATTATCGGATTTCCCGAAAATGTTGAGTCTGGTGACTTAACTGAATATTTCTCTAACTTATTGTGGGAAATTTTCGGTGAGGACGCTTTGCGGGCTAAACCTACTATTGATCGTGCCCACAGAGTTTCAAGATTTTCGATCTCGAGAGATAAGCCACGAGCTGTGATTGTTCGCCTCCATTATCCTCAGGAGAAAGAGCTTTTAATCCAATTAGCTCGTCAGAAAGGTATGATTTCTCACAGAAACAACAAGTTTCGAATTGTTGAAGATTATTCATTTGATGTGATGGCGAGAATCGCTTTTAAACCAGTGATGGCAGAGATTCATTCGATTGGACTTAAACAAGCTTTAAGATACCCAGTGAATCTCAGAATTACGTTGAATGACAACAGTCAGTGCTTCTTTAATACTCCGGAAGAAGCGAAGAAATTCGTCGAAGAATATCGGTCTTCTAGTACAAGTTGAACTATGTGTTATGTTGAAGAATTTTTGGAGAGAAGATGCCATTTGGTTTTGGGCTTTAACTTATGAAGCTGTGGTATAGTTTTTTACTTTGATCTGTAGACCTGGTATTTTTTTATTATCATGGTTTATAGAAGCTCTTCTAATTTTACTATAATGTTTTTTTTCTTAATTTTTTTCTTCTGAATTGGATATATATGTTAATACTCTAATAATGATTTATTGTTTAAGATGTCGTTTCTTCTTCCCATAAGACTCTGTTTTTGAAACGTCATTTTCTTGTATCTGAATATGGAATCTTTTTTTAAAGGCATATTACACTATTTTAAACTTTAATGTTTATCCTTTTTTACTAAAGTTCTTTTGCTTTATTATATTATTTTTTTCATTTTGATTGATATATTCTTTCTTTTTACAACCCTGTATTTATATCTGGGTGTTATATAGTCTTTTTTCTTTCTTTTCATGGAGTTGCCATCTTGAAAATGAGTTTATGCGCCTGCCGCTCGGCTTTTTTTCGTGGGGTTGGGGGAGGGGTAGGGATCTTTTTTCACGCTTTTGCTTTTTATTTTTTTGCTTTTAGTTTATGGGCCAACTTTAGATTATTAATATTATTGAAGTGTCATGTTCTCAGGTTGCTCCTGAAACATTTTTCCTTCTTCCTGAATTATGGGTTATGTATTTTTTTAACCTTTTATGATATATACAATTAGTATTGGCATGATGGATAAGTCTATTAATTTTATCTCTTGGAATACTAATGGTTTAAATCATCCGATTAAACGTAAAAAAAATTTAAAGTATTCCATAGACTAAATGCTAATATTATTTCGTACAGGAGACCCATATTAGGAGGGAGGATAATCAACGCTTTTTTTAGGTTCTGGAATTTCACTCGAATTGCACCGCCAAAATTAGGGGTGTGTCTATTTTTATAGACCCCTCAATTTCATTTACACATCATGAAATTATTTCTGATCCACAGGGCAGATTTTTGTTGATAACTGGCTCACTTTTTAATCGAAAAGTGGCTCTAGTTAATATTTATGCTCCAAACTTTGACTGCCCTGAATTTTTTAAATATTTATTTACTTCCCTCCCTAATCTAAATGAATATATGCTGATAATGGGTGGAGATTTCAACTGTTGTCTGAATCCTTCGATGGATAGATCTAAACCTATTCGAATTCTTCCGAATAGATCAGCCTTACTTATTAATTCCTTTATGGTTGACTCGGGAATTACTGAAATATGGCGGTTTTTGAACCCTAATGATAAAGAATTTTTGTTTTTTTTCACGTTTATCACAGTTATTCTAGAATTGATTATTTCCTTATTGATCATCGTTTATTAACAGATGTTACTGATTGTAAATATGACTCTATTGCCATTTCGGATCATGCACCTTTGAAGTTATCTATCAAGATTTCGGACTCTTTTAATAATACTAGATCTTGGAGACTTAACGCTACTTTGCTTCAAGTTCCAGAATTTATCACCTTCATAAAACAGCAAATTGACTTGTTTTTTTCAACAAACTATACCGAAGAGATTGACAGAGGAATACTTTGGGACTCTTTTAAGGCTTTTATCCATGGACAAATTATCTCATATTCCGTCGGTAAAAGAAAACAAAGATATTTAGATATTGCTTTATTAGTGGATAAAATTAAAGAAATTGATAAGATTTATTCCATGACTCCTACCAAAGAACTCTATAAGAAGAGAGTTGAGCTTCAAATGGAACATAGTTTATTAATATTTTCTTCAATTGAGAATCAATTAATTAAGACTAGGGCTCAATTTTATATTCATAGTGATCGAACTGGTAAATTGTTAGCTAACCAATTAAAAGCTATTTCGACTAAGCGACAAATTATTAAAATTCGTAAACAAGACAGTAATCTGACTACTGATCATAAAGAAATTAATAATACTTTCCAAGATTTTTATAAATCTTTATATCAATCAGAATTTGATGGCGATCTATCCATGATGGATAATTTTTTTAACAATTTGAATATTCCTAAACTGACGGATGAAGATCGGAGCTTGTTCGATGCTCCTATCTCTATGGCTGAAATAAGAGAGGCTATTTCATCAATGAGCTCAGGGAAAGCTCCTGGTCCTGATGGTTATATTATAGAATTTTTTAAAACTTTTTCTTCTTTGCTCTCCCCTTGGTTATGTGAAATTTTTAATGATGCATTTACTAAGAAGAGACTACCCCAGTCTTTTTATGAAGCAACTATCTCTCTAATTCTTAAAAAAGATAAGGATCCTACTCTATGTGCATCTTATCGCCCTATATCGCTATTAAATGTAGACTCTAAGATTCTTACAAAAATTTTAGGTATTAGATTAGAAAAGTTACTATCACAAATTATTTCAGAAGACCAAACTGGTTTTATTAGGAACCGGTATTCCTTTTTTAATGTTAGAAAATTGATTAATATAATTTACACTTCTTCTCCCACAACCTCAGTATGTGTTATTTCATTAGATGCTGAAAAAGCTTTTGATAGAGTTGAATGGACATACTTATTTAATGCCTTGAGAAATGTTAATTTTAGTCCTAATTTTATATCATGGATTAAATTAATATATTATAAACCTGTTGCTTCTGTTCTTACAAATGATTACAGATCCCCTTTTTTCAATTATCTCGTGGTACGAGACAAGGTTGTCCCTTAAGTCCTTTATTATTTAATATTGCATTAGAACCTTTAGACATTGCTATTCGTGAATCCCCTAATATTTTTGGTATTACCCGTAATGAGAAGTTATACAAGTTATCACTTTATGCTGATGACTTGTTGTTATATATTTCTGATCCTGACAGGTCTATTCCCGCTATTTTATCCTTGTTGGTTCAATTTGGTAGTTTTTCTGGTTATAAACTAAACTTGGATAAGAGTGAATTATTCCCTTTAAATGCACAAACTTTATTGAATGACAGGATACCATTTAAAGTTGTTACTGATAACTTTATTTATTTAGGTATAAAAATTACCAAGAAATATAAAGATTTATTCAGATTGAATTTTTTACCTATGCTTCATCAGATTCAACAACTTACTACAAGATGGTCTCCTTTATCCTTATCGTTAGTTGGCCGGATTAATGCTATTAAAATGATGATTTTATCAGAATTTTTATATTTATTTCAAGCCTTACCAATTTTTATTCCTAAATCTTTTTTTGATAACATTGATTCAAAAATGTCCTCATTTGTGTGGCAAAATAAAAACTCCAGGTTAAGTAAAAGGCAGTTACAAAAATCTAAAAAAGATGGTGGTTTAGCTTTACCTAACTTTAGATTTTACTATTGGGCGAATAATATTCGAAACTTAATATATTGGAAATTAGATTTGGATTCACCATTGTGCCCACAGTGGGTAAATTTAGAATGCAATGATGCACAAGGATATTCTTTATTCTCTGTTCTTGGTTCTTCTCTTCCTACTGATTTAGTTAAATTCAATAAACAGTTATCCAACCCTATTGTCAAGCACACATTACGAATTTGGATTCAATTTCATAAGTTTTTTACTCTGAAAAACTTTGTTCTTGATAGCCCTATCTTACTTAACTTCTTTTCTAAACCGTCTTTGACAGATCAAGCTTTTAGCATATGGAAAAGGAAAGGTATAATATGTTTTCAAGATCTTTTTTTTGAAGGTAGTTTGATGTCTTTCGACCAACTTTCCAACAAATTTAAGTTACCTAAATCTAATTTTTTTAGATACTTACAAATCAGAAATTTTTTACATAAAGTTCTACCATCCTTCCCCAATTCAACTTTGATAGATTTTTCAGATATGATTTTTACCTTGAATCCTTGTCAGAAGGGATTAGTGGCTTTTATTTATAATATGATTATGAAGATACAACCAGAAATATCAGGTAGAATTAAACAAGAATGGGAAAAAGAACTTCAATATAATATATCAACAGAAAAATGGGAAAAAAATCCACAAATGGTTAATTCTTCTTCTATATGTGCTAAACATGCTTTAATACAATTTATGGTTGTACATAGAGCCCATATGTCTAAAGATAAACTTGCTCGATTCTGTTCTCATATTAACCCTCAATGTGACAGATGTCATTTAGATGTGGCCTCATTGACCCACATGTTTTGGTCATGTCCCACTTTACATGACTATTGGAAGGACATATTTGCTATTATTTCCTCAATTTGGAATATTGATTTACAATCTCATTTTATTACTGCAGTTTTTGGTATACCAAATGAGGATGGTAACCGGTTTTCCCCTTCAATTAGACGAATGATCACCTTTGCAACATTAATGGCCAGAAGGTCTATATTACAAAATCGGAAAGAAGTAAATCCTCCTACCACATTTCAGTGGTTCTCTCAAACTATTTCTTATTTGAGCTTAGAAAAAATTAGAAGCACTATTTTTGACTCATCAATTAAATTTGAAGAAACTTGGGGACCGTTCATTCGACATTTTCATATGAATTAATTTGGTCCAGACCTTTTCTCTTTTTATTCTTGTTCTGGTATGGAGTTCCGGAGTTTTTGACACTATCATATACATATAAACTGTTATTATTGCCCATGTTAGTTTAGTTTAGGTTTAATTTTTTTTCCAATATATATTCTTTTTTCTTGTATTTTTTAAATTTTTTTTTCTTCTTTTGATGATTTTTCTTATTCTTTTTCATGTATAATTAATATAGGTTAGATTGATTAATGTACTATTTTTTGCTGATATTTTAATAAGATATTGTTATTTTATTACTAATTCAACTTTAAGTCTAATGTACTCATAACCTATTCAATATTATGATATGTTTTTTTTATATATGAAATTCAATAAAAAGATTGAAAAGGAAAATGTTATTGCAGTCTAGACAGTATGTGACATGCAAATCTGCCTTATAATATTGTAAACGTATTGCATTAGGAATTATTTTACTCAAGAAATTCAATTTTGGCAAATCAAGTAGACTGTATCTGCCTTTGATTATCAACCAAATGTTCAAAGATTTTTCACATAATATCTGGCATAGGTAGAAAGGATACTAACTGATACCTACTTCAGTAAAATTGTGGTTATTTATACACATGGAATGACAATATGCTTAATCATCAGATATTCCTCATGATATGATCCAAGAACATAACTCAGCGGAGCAGAATTAGACCATTCGACCCATTGAGTCTGTTCTGCTATTTGATCATGGCTGATTTATTTTCCCTCTCAATCCTATTCTCCTGGCTTCTACCAAAAACCTTCGATGCCCTTACAAATCAAGAGCCGATCAGCCCTTGCTTTGAATATACCCAATGACTTGGACTCCACAGCTATCTGTGCCAATGAAATCCACAGATTAACCACTCTCTGGCGAAAGAAGTTCCTCCTCTTCTAAAGGTATGTCTATGTATTCTGAGCCTGTGCCCTCTGGACCTAGACTAACCAACTATAGGAAACATCCTCTCTGCATCCACGCTGTCTTGGCTTTTCAATATTCAATAGCTTATAATGAAATCTCTCCTTGTTGTCCAGCGAGAACTGGCCCAGAGCTATCAAACACCCCTCATGCATTAACCCTTTCAATCTTGTAAATACACTCTGGACCTTCTCCCATGCCAGCACATCCTTTCTGAGATATTGGACCCAAAACTGCTCACAGCACTTAAATGTGATCGAACCAATAAATGCCTTGAAGTATTACATCCTTGCTGTTATATTTCAGTCCTCTTGAAATGAATGCTAGTATTACATTTGTCTTCTTCACCACTGACTCAACCTGCAAGTTAACCTTTAAGGAACCCTGCATAATGACTCCCAAGACCCTTTACACCTCTGATTTCTGAATTTGCTCTCCAATTAGAAAAATATCTATGACTTTATTCCTTCACCGAAGTGTATGACCATTCACTTCCTTACACCATAGTCCATTGCCACTTATTTGCCCATTCTCCTAATCTGTCGGAGTCCTTCTGCTGCTTCCTCAACATTACCTGCTCCTGTACCTATCTTCATATCATCCACAAAGCCATCAATTCCCTCATTCAGGTCTTTAATCATGTGAGAAGTAGCAGACCCAACACAGACCTCAATGGTGTCAGTGGCAACCAACCAGAAAAGGCATCCTTTATTCCCATTCTTTGCCTCCTGCCAGTCTGCCAATCTTCTATCCATGCTAGTATCTTTCCTGTAATACCATTGTATTTGGTGTCAAAGGTCTTCTAAATATCCAAGTAAACTACATCCACTTTCTCTTCTTTGTCTATCTTGCCTGTAACTTCCTCAACTAATTCCAATAAATGTGTCAAGCAAGATTTCACCTTTAGAAAACCATGCCAACTTTGGCCTAGTTTATCACTTGCTTCCCTGAAATCTCATCCTTAATAATAGACTCCAGCATCTTCCCAATCATTGAAGTCAGGCTAAATAGCCTGTAATCTCTACTTATCCGCTTCCTTTGTTAAAGATTTGAGTGACATTTACAATTTTCCAGTCCTCTGGGCCATTCCAGAATCTAATGATTCTTGAGAGACACTACTAATGCCTCTATAATCACTTCAGCTATCTCAGAATCCTGGGGTGTAATCTATCTGGTCCAGAGGACTTTTCCTTCATACCTTTGAACTTCATAAGCACATTCTCCTTTAAGCAATTATACTCACTGCTGCCCCCTGACATTGTCGAATCGCTGGCATGCTTCCACAGTGAAGACTGACATAAAATACTTATTAAGTTCATTCACCAATTCTTTGTTCCCCATTACTACCTCTCCAGAGTCATTTTCCAATGGTCCATTGTCTACTCTTCCTCTCCTTTGCTCTGCCACACCCTCAAAAATATGTATGTATAAGATATATAAATGTGTGTGTGTGTGTGTGTGTGTGTGTGTGTGTGTGTGTGTGTGTGTGTGTGTGATTGTCATCCTCTGATTCTCCAACACCACTCCTCTCTCTGTAAATCTCTCTAGTCTATACAGTCCTCCCTGTCTCTGTGGCCTGCTCCAGTCCTGTACACACCACCCAATCTTTATAACCTCCTCCCAGCCCTTAAAATCCTACCTGTCACTGTTACTCTCTCTAGTCCATATGCCTCTTCTTATCTCCGTAACTCGCTACAGCCCTCTCTGTCTCCATGACCTCCTCCAGCTCTGATCTCTGTAATTCCTTCCAGCCCACTGAAGCCATCGTACCCCTCTCCAGTTCCTACACCTCTCCCTGTCTCCCCAGAACTGATAACACTTGTAATATGTGTGAGCCTTGAAATCCTAGATGCTCCCTACCTTTGTAGTCCGCTCCAGCTCCTACACACCCATATACCACAGGAACAAATCTAATTCATATATAAATGTCATATATAAAACTAGTATGAGTCAATGCACAATAGGAACTCATGTTCTATATTCAGAGGTTTTCATTACGGACTTGATTCAGCTTTAAATCATAAGTTCCACGAACTCAGGTATAATATGCAGAAGTGAAATGGTAATGTAGTTTATGATAACCTGCTTCACCATACTAAGAATAGACAAACAAGGGAACATGACTCAGGCTTGAATTGAGTTTGAATATTGGTTTGTAATGGTGGGAAGCTGGCTTAAACTGAAAATAAACACGGATTTGGATATCAGTGCTTACAGGTAGTTTGTTTACTTAATATATGGTATAGACTCCTTCAGGAGATAATTGGGTCTGTAAGTATCAATTCAATAAATGAAAATTAGGCAGATTCCATACAAATTATAATCATGTTAATGGTGAATTATATAAATTATAATACACCATTTTACACACAAGTAATTTAGGACAAAAGATGCATCTCTTCCAAAGGAGGTGTAAGGCAATCCTTCCTTCCACTAGCCGGCAGGTCACTCTTGGGCAAGGTGTAGCACCTTTTTAGCTACCCCCCACCCCAACTCCTGATCAAGGTCATGTAAAGCCATGGGAGCAGGTGGTGGTTGGTCGCATAAGCAGCTGGTGCATATCACAAGTCCTGGTTATGCGACTGCTAATGCTAGGCAGACATTCTCTGAAGAGTATTGATAATGGCCAGGGTCAGCCATCTTGTAAGGACACTGCCCAGAAGAAGACAATGGCAAATCATTTCTGTAGAAAATTTATGGAGAACAATCATGGTCATTAGACCATTATCACCTATATCATACAGCATGGCACATAATGATGATGATGAATTTAGGACACAATATTTTGCCTTTCCGTATTTTAATATTTCTATTTATTTTATCAAAACACACTTGAAACTGGGACAAAAATCACATGAAATTTAAATAAAAAGATATTTTTTAAATTGAATAACTAATAATTTGAGAGAATAGTTTTACCTCTCGCTAGGCATCCTTTTACCTCTTTTGTTTAATGTCTGTTGTTAAGGTTCTTTCAGCTTTCTTAGATCACATGGTAACAAGGGAGAAGCAAAGAAGCAAAACCTCGTCATCATCAACCTTGATCATCAAATGATCTGTGCAAGAGGTAGATGATCAGGCGGCTAAGAATCTGTCTCCATGCTTTGAGTTGGTACATAATTAAACAATTTTCTTTAACCTTCAGAATCAGAATCAGGTTCTGGAATGTGTGTTAAAATTTATTGTTTTGCAGCAGCAGTAATTGCAATATATGATAAAAATGATAAATTACAAAAATATATACACACAATTCTACATTTTATAATTAAACACGAAGAGCAAAATGAGAGCAAAAACTAGTGAGATAATATACAGGGATTCATTGTCCATTCAGATGACAAAGGGGAAGAAGCTGTTCCTGAAACATTGAATGTGCATCTTCAGGCTCCTCTACCTCTTTCATGATGGCAGCAATGTGAAGAGGGCATGTCCTGGGTGATGTAGGTCCTTAATGATGGAAGTCGCCTTTTTGAGGCATCGCCTTTTGAGGTGCACTCGATGTCGGGGAGGCTAATGCCCATGATGGATCTGGCTGAGTTTACTACTTTCTGCAGCATTTTCCATTCCTGTGAATTGTCCCCTCTGTATCAGGTGGCAAGGCAACCAGTTAGAATTCTCTCCATGGCAAATCTGTAGAAATTCACGAGAGTCTTCGGTGATCTACCAAATCTCCTCAAATTCCTAATGCAGTGGTTCCCAACCTTTTCTATGCCCCACACCCATAGGAAATGTTTGATTAATGTTCGCACCCCATACAAAAGTAATATCATCTTTGAAAATGAAGTCTAATTTCTAATTTTTGAACTACAAGTGGGACCAGATACAATACTACGGGTGAACAAATTGAACTTAAAAAAAATAAGCTTTTAACTCAGTGCATAAAATGCAAATATAAATTTTGCAATTAGATCCTAATTTATTCAGAAAAAAATTGTGAACTGTAAAATCAATCCCATTTGTGAACATAACAGTCAATGACTTTTTTGCTCCTGCTTCTCATTCATGATTTTGTCAAAATGTGGAAATTTCTTGCTGACTGTGATCCCCAGGTCTGCCTGTGGATTCAGGCGATTCCTAGATTTTGTCTTGATTGACAAAAGAGAACTGAATCCAGATTCACACAAGCATGTTGTTGCAATTGGAATGAGGACACGGAGTGCTTTTCCACCAAGTCTTGGGAACATATCCAGTGCTGCACACAAAAACTCCTCCAAAGTCTTGCTTTCAAATTGCATTTCAAGAGCTCGATTTGTCTGCAAATCAATAAGATCTTCCTCCAGCTCTTCATCATCTGGCATTTTCTCCAAATTGTAGGAATATAAATTCACGATCCATTCTTCTGAAATCTTCAGGTCTCCAGCAGCAAAATATCCATCAAATGATTCTGACAGCATTTCCAAGTAAGCCACAATTTCTTCATGCACAGTAGGAGTTATGGATCAAGCATCATCAATCATCTCTTCTAGTGAAGGAAAATTTGACAGACTGCCTCTTTCCTTCTTTCAACGCCAAAGAAGTAACTTTTCTTTGAAGGCATTCAACTTTTCACAAGCCTTGAATATGTTTATCCCTTTTGTTTGAAGAGAAACACTCGGGTCATTCATACGAGTGAAAATGTCAGCTAAATAAGCTAGCATTTGGGCGAATTCCTGTAATTCCATTGCCCCAACCAGATCATATTCATGCTCCTCCAGAAAAACTTTAATTTCTTCCCGCAGTTCAAAGAAGCAGGTTAAAGCTTGTCCTCATGACAACCAACGGACTTCTGTGTGGAAAAGCAAAACTGAATGCTGACTTCCCAGATCCTCACAAAATGATTTGAAGATGCGATGGTTCAAAGCATGCCCCCTGATCCAGTTGATGATCTTCACATGCATCAATGACTTTCTTCAAATTTGGAGGCATTGTTTCTGATGCCAAAGCATCCCGATGAAGAAACCAATGGGTAACTTGCAAGTCTGGAATCTCCTTTTTCATCAATGCAGAAAAGCCAGATTTATTTCCAAGCATTGCAGGTGCCCCGTCCGTGCACACAGAACCAATAACTTTGATATCTAAATCATGTTTGGCAAAGAAATCTTTCACCAGCTGCATCACATCCTTTGCAGTTGTGTTTGTTTTCAGATCTTTACAAACCAGGAAAAATTCCTTCACAGCACCATCATTGACATACCTCAGTAATGTGATGAGTTGACTACAACTGGAGACATCAGTTGACTCATCCAGCTGAATAGAGATCTTAAGAGGACTAGCTCTGACATCTGAGATGACTTGGTCCAAAATATCTTCACTCAAATCATTGGTTCAGTTGTGAATGACATTATTTGATTGGGGCACCTGTTCAAATTTTTTTCTTGCTTCTTTGCCCAGTTGCCATTCCAGTGCACTTGGCTTGATGAGATCTTCCGCAATTGTATGGGGCTTCTTGTATTTGGCCACTTTATATGTCACTTGGTATGAAGCAAGAAGTAGTGGTTTTTCAACAGAAACAAAACCTAATTTTGGAAGAGTTCCTTGTGAATCAAAACGAGCTGTTTTGATTTTCAATGACCTAACATCATGTCCTTCAACATCAGCTCCACCGTGCTTGTTCTTGAAGTGGTCTTGAAGCTTGGATGGCTTCAGATTTGAGTTGGAAAACATAACGCTACAAAGAATGCACTGGGGTTTTTGCAAGCCATCATTTCCTGTTGTGCAAGTGAAACCAAAGCACACATAGTCATCATTCCATTTCCTTCTTTTTGACATGATGAAGGGTTAATGAAGGGTTAAGGGTAAAGAGAAAAATATGAGCTAATATGAGAAAAACTGTCTGATTAAGTCAGGGATGACCGCTTTCCTCAACCAGACATGCCTATAGCAAAGTATCGTGAGGAATACGCTTTTGAATATTATATTACGATATTATCTGTGATTACGCCAAGATAAATCGTCAGGTGGATATGCTACGGGGACGCGACGTGACTTATTAGGCTACTCTCTATTGAATTTACACACCTAATTCTGATGATTACTGGAGATATGAACTCCCATCACACGATTCAAAGTGCTAACCATGATACCTCCTCAACTAACGCAATTCAAAATTATCAATGATTCAAGAAAAAAACTTTTTAAGAGAAAAAATACCTTTGAAATTCAAAAACTTCTTTAATGCTTTGAGACAAATATGAATGAATGACTTCACCTGCTTTTTATCTAAATGCGACTTTTAAAAATTTTATAATTGAATAATTTACCTACTTTCTGCGGGTTTGGTTTTAACACGAAGTTGTTACTCGATGGTTGATTCGGAATATATAAAGATTTTGGCATTATGAGATGATTATTAACTCTGAGCTGTAACCTTCTAGCTAACACTGATGAGATTCGTCAACTCTGAGGTGTAACTTCCCAGGTAATGCTGATGAGAATCCTCAACGCTGACTCAGGCGGCAGGAGACTGGATTGAATTTACGTCTCTCTTGACTTGGGCAGTGGGAGACTGGAGTGTGCTTGGGACAAACATTACTACCACTTATCAAGGCACACTGGCTCATCACTCAAGGACACAAGCTACTCTTTGTCACACCCCCTGAAATTCCATCTCGCACCCCTTGGGAGTGCGGGCACCCCAAGTTGGGAACCTCTGTCCTAATGAAATATAGCCACTGTAAGGTCTTCTTTGTAATTGCATCTGTAATACGCTGTAAAGTTTCACTGCTAAGGCTAAAGTAATGGCTTCTATGTAATGTTTCACTGCTACTGTAATGGTTTCTCTATAGCAGCAATGTCTGGGTTATGACTAGAGATAACGGGGCTTTGGAATGTATGTTATCCAGTGGGAGAAATGTTGTTCTTTCTTGTGAGTCTGGAAGAGAGATTTTTGCAGTCTTTGTCAGAGAGCCATGGAGAGAGTTGGAGTGAACTCCATCCACGGGATGGAGTGGACTGAGGAGTGAGGGTCTGAGGGCCAGCTACACTTGGAGGTCGACGGGAACAAATGAACAAACAATGAACTCCAATGATGCGCAATGGGCTTTTTCCTTAAAATGGTCCCTTTCACTTTTTATTTGCTTCACTAACCCTTTATCCAGATTAAGATTTATAAAGTTCAATCACTTAATCACATATTGTGTACTGTTTGATATTTTGCGGTGCGGATTTGTAACTGGGCAACACATGATGCAGCATCCACACAAACGAGATTTCTCAGTTTGGCTGGGCCAGGAGTTGTTTTCCCCGAGACGAACATGTGCTGGCCAAGCCTGAGGGTTACACATCAATAGGCTGGGCCAGGATATATCCTAAGAGATGTTGACACCCAGGAACTTGAAACTGCTCACCCTTTCCACTTCTGATCCCTCGAGGAGGACTGGAGTGTGTTCCCTTAACTTCCCCCTTCTGAAGGCCACAATCAATTCCTTTGTCTTGCTGGCATTGAGTGCAAGGTTGTTGTTGTGACACAACCCAACCAGCTGATCTATTTCACTCCTGCATACCAGCTCTTCACCATCTGAAAGTCTACCTACAGTAATTGTGAAATCAGCAAATTTATACATGGCATTTGAGCTGTGCCTAGCCACACAGTTGTGGGAGCAGAGAGAGTAGAGCAATGGGTTCAGCACATGTCCTCGAGGTATGCCAGTGTTGACTGTCATTGAGGAGGATATGTTATTTCCGATCTGCAGTGACTGTGCTCTCCTGATAAGGAAGTCAAAGATTCAGTTGCAGAGGGAGGTACAGATGCCCAGGTTCTGCAACTTGTTAATTAGAACTGAGTGTATGATTGTGTTGAATGCTAAGCCATTATCAATAAACAGCCCTACGTAGCTATTACTATTGTCCAGGTAGTCCAAGGCCAACTGTAGCTGCTGTGTACCTATTGTAGCGATAAGCAAATTGTAATGTACTTCTTCACAGCAGATGTGAGTGCAGTTGGACGATAGTCATTGAAGGCAGCTCACTCTGCTCTTCTTGGGCACTAGTGTGATCATCACCCTCTTGAAGCAGGTGGGAACCTTCAACTGCAGCAGTGAGGGATTAAAAATGTCCTTTTACACTCACACTGGTTTGCTGGCACAGGTTTTCAGAGCCTAATGCATTGCAAGGGTTCACCCTCCGGAATGATGTACTGACATCAGCCTCTGAGATAGAGATCACAGGGTCTCCACGTGCCACAGTGATTCGCACAGGAGTAGTTTTTTTTTCTCCCTTTCGCAGTGTGGATAAAAGGTGTTGAACTCAACTGGGAGTGAAGTGTCACAGCCACTCATGTTGTTAGGTTTCACCTTATAGGAAGTAATGGCCTGCAAACCCTGCCAGAGCTGCCATGCATCCAATTTCATCTCTAACCTCAATCAGAATTGTTTTTTCATTCTTAAAATAACCTTCTGTAGATTACACCTGGAATTCTTGTATATTTATGGATCACCAGACTTGAATGCCATAGATCCAGCCCTCAGTAGACTACAAAGTTCAAGCTCCTTCCATGACTTTTGGCTTGTGTATGGTCCAGTATGTTCTCAAAGGCACACACTCATCCACCCAGGTCTTGACCAAGTCGGTGACAACTGTGGTGTATTCATTCAGATTTGAAGGTAAATCCCTGAACATTGTTCAGCTCTGCAAGCTCTCCACTGCCCCCTTTGACCATACCTTCTTGACCCTCACTACTGGTCTTAGTGCTATTTTAATGATGCTCCACACCAATTTTGAGAATAAGGTCAATTGTAAAAATTAATTAAGTAAACTACAGGTATAAATATGTTAAAAAAACAAATACCATCGCTAAATAAAATAAGTAAAATTCAGTTGAAAAAGGAGAGTGTAGGACAGTACACTCTTCACACAGAGTGATGAGAGTGTGGAATAAGCTATCAGCAGAAGTGGCAGATGTGGGTTTGATTTTGACATTTAAGAATATTCAGCTAAGTATATGGATTGGAGGGGTGTGAAGGGCTGTGGTCTAGGTACAGGTCAATGGAATTAGGCAGATTGATAGCTTGACATGGAATAGATGGACAGACAGACCTTTTTCTGTGTTGTAGTGCTGTATGACTATGACATACTGAGACCCATTTAGCAGATACATTCTTCATTGGTTTCCTGGGTTTCTTCGATGTTTAATATCCCTCCGAAATCTAGGTCTGTAGCAAAGAGTGGTTGATTTTGATAACTAAAGATTCAAAGTACATTTATTATCGAAGTATGTAAACAGAATACAATTGTGAGATTCGTCCTTGTGCAGGCAGCTGCAAAACAAACACCATGGAGCCCAGTCGAGAAGATATCAGGCACCTAATGAGTGAAAAAGAGAACAAATTGCACGTAGGAACAAAAAGCACATAGGAAATCAAATACCAAACCAGAAGTTCAGTAGTATTTAATTTAGTTCAGTTCATTGTTAGTCAAAAACTGCTCTACTTTCATTCCATGATGCCAGTGAGTAACTAAATCGTCATTGTAGTATTTTCAACCAGCAACTTTGATGTTCCTGCGTCTAGACACTCATAAAGAACCCTGATCTGTCAGGAATTGATTCCAAGAAATTTGCTTTCTTTCTGGCTCTTTAGTGACTTAGATTTATCAGTCAACTGTCCGATCAATAATGGCAATCTTTTCCTTTTGTTGCTTGAAAGACTCTCTGTACCTGACACACCTCCAATAATATAATCAGCACCAGCTGTAGCACAGGTTTTCATGCAAGTCTCTGCATCTGTAAGAAATGTGTGCCAAATAAACAAAACCACTTTGTGAGCATCTTTTATTTAATGATTTTTTTCTTCATCGACTGAAAGCTAAATGTGAGATCAGACTGAGCTGCTTCATTGCTACAGATAAAATAAATGTTGACAATCATTGGGGTAATAAGCTTGTATAATTATTTCAGTGTGGCTTCTGAACTGCTATATATCATCAGCTATACCTGCAAAATGTTTTTTTTTAATCTTTAGAAGTGAGAATTGTAAAGATGGTCGAACAGATAACTTGGATTCTTCTACTTCTCATCTATCCCATTTGATCATTTTCCCATCTGTAATGCTTTGCATGATTTCTCAATATAATACTTCTTTTTTTCCTTAGCTCCCACTAATACCATTACATATGGACAGATGTAAATATACATGTTGAAGTCAGGATATCCTAAAGGCATATGAAATGGATGCAGGTCCTTTGTGCCACTGATCTATGCTGCTCAGCAGGCTCCTGCTTACACCAATCCAATACAAATTCCAAGTTATTTTCCAAACATTCCAAACTAACACAGACTTGGATGCTCACTCACAGACTAGGGGCAACTTAGAGTGGCCAATTAACAAAGCACTCCACAGAAGTTTGGTATGGGGAAGAAACTGGAATACCTCACAGGTGGAGTGTGGACCCTCCACGCAGACAGCTCCCCTTCTGTGGTCTCTGTTTCCCTCTGACTCTTCAACCACGTGCTCACCCAAACCCGCTACCACAGAGCACCTTGTCCTTCTTCCTCTCCTCCCCCACCTTCTTGCTCTGAATTCTCATCATCTTTTTTCCAATCCTGATGAAGGACCTTGCCCAAAACGTCAACTGTTTATTCATTTCCTGGCCTGCTGTGTTTCCCCAGCATTTTGTGTGTGTTGATTAAATCCAGGTCACTAGCTGGGCCACTTTAACCCCTGGAGATGTGCTTGTAAGCAAATTGCAACTTTAAATTTTACAATTCTGGACATGTGATACTGCCATGTATTAATGGAGCCGAGTCTGAAGTAATGATGTCAACCATTGTGAAACTTGGAACAGTAACACTTATTCATGTCAGTGCTGGGGCCCTAATAGCCATCAGGCCTAACACACAGAAACAGTCTCACTCAAATGTTTTTTTTTATATAAAGGCATAGACATTACATGATTGTTTTTCTGGGGTTTGTTGCAGACGTTAGCAATGACTTCAACTCTTAATTAAGTTTCACATTATTTTGCAGATGAGGACTTCATTATTGCTGTCATCATGGGACATTCCCAGCTACTTCAAGTTTCTTCTCTGGCATCCAGACCTACTGCTAGAATCCAGTCCAGCTTTGGAGCAGAAAATTCGGAGTCTGGCCCAGCACTCTTTGCATCAGTACTCAATACAAACCTCCAGTTCTTCCAGGAGTGGTTCTGGTCGAAGACTATTGCTTAAATAAGTTAGTGATTTACATACATATTTAGAAATTAATGATCCTTCCTTCATTGGGCAATACAAAAAGCTTTGGACTGCAACATATATGTGTTTGTCTTGTACATTATGTGCACAAAAAGAACTCAGGTTCCATCTGGAAGAAATTGGCATCAATCTACAATGCAGCACCATACAGATTTTTATACAATGCATAATTTCAAACTAATTCCTATTTCTCTGTTTATTTTCTTATAGAGTAAGCTATTCCTGCAGATATTATTATCATTATCAAAGCACATAAACACATACTGAATCATGGTATTTCTTCAGAGAATTTGTTTTTGTTCTTTTTGCTGGATGACACATCCCTCAAGTATTTAAAAAGAACTGAGAAGTGTACTTTAAGAGTATCAAATTGCAGGGTGAAGGACTACATGTTGAAAGGTGGAATTAGACTGGATTTTTCTTGCAGGTGAGTTGGACCAAATGGACTTCTTCAGTAACATAAATGTTCTGTGATTTTTGAAAATGCAGTTCATCTTTAAACAATTGTGTTCAATCAAAGCCTTACTGAAATCAAAAGCATCTTGCAGCTTTAAAGAAACATAAGCTCTTATGTGCAAATATTATTTTCCAATCCAAACTAAGAACAAAAAGATCGGTTAAAGTGCTCAGTTTAATGCATCTTTTGTGAAGAACTACTTGAGCACACCGTCAAAGCACAAACAATACAGAAGACTTTTATCAAATAATTCTATTCCAATCTCAACATTTGTTGTAAATTAGTAACCTTTCTAGATTTCACAAGAAAAGCTTTATGGATATCAATATGGTACTTCAGCCCTACATGAATCACTGATACTTTTTTGTTATGCAAATCAAGAAAGAATGTTTTAAAACTGTGTTTAATACATCAAAGCAATAATTTATTTAAAATTAGCACTAAACAAGTGGCGGTTTACATATATAGAGAAATTATTTTTACCTACACCATCACAATTAAGAAATTACCTTTTGATCTCCATTGAAATAGAATTGGATACTAATGACCCAAAATAAATCAGTACTGCATAAAGGATATTTCTTTCATATCTTGTAGCCTCTTCACAGCTCTCTCTGTATTCTTGACTAGTGCATTGATGTTACAAAAATGTTCAGATGCAACCTTGCCATAACAGAAAAACATTTATTGTGGGACAGATGAATTATGTGGAATAGTTGATGATGTAAATAATTTAATTGGAGTATAATCAGTTTACTGGAAAAAACTCTTTTATATTTGCATGGACACAGTTATTTGCAGTTATTTGCTTTTCTGATCCTTCATATTCCCTTTCCACATTGTCTCTGCATTGAAATTGCTTGCTAAACTAAATCAGCACAGAAGCAATTTTGGCAGAATTTGCACTGGGATTCACTGGACAAAATCTGCACCAGAAATATTTTTGGTCTATCACACCTTCTGAATCCAGTTGTTTATTGTAAATGGAAGACTCCTCTGCAAGTTTCCCTATTTTAATTGTAGTATCTGCAGTACCACCTGCTACTGAACATCAGTAGATCATCGTCAATGAACACATCATGGGGTCTCAAGCTTCACGCTCCACCATACACTCTGTGCCCATTTTATTAGGTACAGGATGTACATGATCTTCTGCTGCTGCAGCCCATCCACTTAAAAGTTTAATGTGTTGTGTGCTCTAAGATGCTCTTCTGCACACCACTGTTTTTACCTACAGAACTGCAGTTCACTGGATGTTTTCTTCACACCATTCTCTGTGAGTTCCACACACTGTTGTGCATGCAAATTTCAGGAAATCGGCAGTTTTTGAGATACTCAAACCACCCTGACTGACACCAACAATTATCCTATAGTCAAAATCACACAGAGCACATTCCCTCCCAATTCTGACATTTGGTCTGAAAGACAACCGAACCTCTTGGCCATGTCTGCCTGTTTTTATGCATTATGCACAGCACACGACTGGCTTCACTAGGATTTTGAGGAGACTTAGTAAGTCACCAAAGGTAGGTCGTAGGTAGGTCGTATCACCACTTGTTATGGAGGCTCCAAGGCAAGGGATGGAGAAAAGCAAAATGTTGTAGACTCAGCCAGCTCCATCAACACAAACCACCCCAACGTGGAGGAAGTCTTCAAAGGGAGAGCTTCAAGATAGATAGACAGATACTTTATTGATCCCAAAGGAAGTTACAGTGTCACAGTAGCATTACAAGTTCACAAATACGCCAATATACAAATATTGGGAAGAAGTAAGAAAGAATAAAAAATAAGTTACCTCAAACAATCTAACTGGAGGGTTTGTCTCAAGTTACCAATTGTCTTCTTCCAGTTTCACAAGGAAACGTTCAAATCAAAGTGCACACTTATATTTATACAATTAAAACAAGACTCTATTCCAAATTGCTAAAATAACTTTAAAAATGTCTATTATCAGACAAGTATTTTTTGAAAATTAATTTAGTGGCCATGTTCCTAAAGTGCTATTTTATTGTGCTTAAGTTAAATACCTGTACAAGAGATATTTTTTAAGACCCTATAAAGCTGCTGGATGAACGCTCTTCATCATTATGGTCTCCTTTGTCATCATTATAAAAGGAAGTAAGTGTCACATCATTTGAGGTCCACTTGCCAAGCATTTGACTTTTCTTCACCATGAAAAGTGCTTCTTTTGGAAGAGTGGCTGCACATTTCAATGGAGATAAACAGAAAAAAGAAGTGTTATCTTTGTGAGCAGTAGCACTGCTCAGAATACATAAATCTCCTCCAAGATTACAATGATTGTGCATATCTTTCTCCATCCCTTGTGAATCTCAGTAAATCAGTTCTTCTAACATTGCTTTTGTATTCAGTTCCTTCAGGAATGCAGTGCATTTACTTAAAATATGACTACTTAATTCATTTTTAATTTATGGTCTATAAACAGCTGGAAGCAAACTACTTTAAAAGACCTGCACAGCATTTTTTGGGAAAATGCCAAAATTACAAATAGATTTTGTCATGTATTTATTAATTAATTATTCATTTTATTATTCTCTTCAAATATTCTATTAATCTTAAGTGGTTAAAAACAATTAGCTCAAAGAAGATAATAAACACTGTACAGGGATTTTAGACAGCTTCTGCATCATGGGAATGGATTTCTTTTTTCCCTTTGGCCTCATTTTGCTCTGGTCACAAGTTTCCCAAGATCCTGCACTTAACTCACTGCATTTAAAATTTGCACATGCAACTTCAACAGATTGTCTTAGTTAACTTTGATTCTTAATGAAAATGCACAATGTCTAATTCAAGAGAGAAGTCATGACAGATTGCATTAAAAGGATGTAACAGCAATAGAAAATAGGATGTAAATCAAACAGAAAAGGGAGGGATGCAGTGCAAAGATAAAATATGTAAGTTTTCTCAGTGTTTGCTTGACCCTTGTTTATGGAATGTTGAGTATGAACCAACAATAGTCCAACTCGGTTGGACATGGTACAGAGATAGAAGAGATTGCAATGAGAAGGATTGCAGTACAGAAATCAGAAACAGAGTGCGAACGTCCTGGGAAACCTTCTCACTGGATTTACATTGGAACACAAGGATGTGAAACAAAGAAGCTAGGCCAGTCATGCTTGGTCCAACGTTCAGTAATATTCTAGCCGATCTTTAAACTCAACCCCACATTCCCATACAATCCATACACTTCTTGACTGCCTTAACATTCTAAAATTTGACTTGAATACAATCAGTGACAGGATGTCAACAGGTCTCCCAGGTAAAAAATTCTAAAGATTCATCAGCCTCCAAGTAAGGAAATTTCCTATAATTTCTATCTTGCTTTCTCTTAAATCTAGTAACCCCACTCAGGGGAAACATCAGTTCCATTTTTTGTACTAATCAATATGATATGCTCTCATTCATCTAAGCCCAAGAGAGTCTAGATCCTGTTTGCTTAAACTCTCTTCACACAAAAGGCCAACAAGAAATGAATAAATATAATGAACTTTCCTGCACTTTTGCTAATGCAAGTAAATCCTTCCTTAGTGCGATGAACTACATATAGCTGTCTGGACATGCCCCCCTCTGCTGACTGCTCCTGTGGCTCCTCCCACTGACTGTGGCTCCTCCCACAGACCCTGGTATAAAGGCGATTGGGGACTCCGCCCCGGCTCAGTCTCCAGGATGCAGTGTGGTGGTCAATTGCTGCTTGTTCTTTCTTCCAGCCAATAAAAGCCTATATCTCGCCTCACGTCTCCAAGAGTTATTGATGGTGCATCACTTAGCTAGGGGAAACCAGATATATACACAATATTCTAGATAAGGTCTCACCAGAGCTCCACAGCTTTATTCTTGTGCTCAAAACCTCTTGCAATAAGAGCACACATACTGTTTGCCAAACCCATTCTTTGCTGCATCTGCTCATATTTGAACACCCAGCTCCTTCTGAACACCAACACTTAGTAATTCTCTCCATTAATACAACTAAAACAGAAACACTTAAGTAGGACAAGTAAAATGTCCTTTCATCACAACTCCTACTGATCACAGCTTCACATTTCCAAAAATCATTCCTATTGTCAGATTCTGCCCACTAACCAATCCTTGGTCTACATCAGTAAGCTTTCCTCAATCCTGTGTTCTAATTTTTATCAATAACCTTAATAACCTGAACAAAAACCTTCTGAATGTCCACACATACTACATCCACTTGTCTGTCTTTATCCATTCTGCGGTTTACAATGTCAAAAAACTAAATTTGCCAAAAATGACTTTCTTTTCATAAACACATAATAACTGCAAAATCCTGTAATTATCTTCCAAGTTACTTGTCCCACATTTGTTACTGATAAATTTCAGCAGTTAACCTAATCAGTAAGTCGTACTGCGTTAACTCTTTCTTCACATCCTTAGGGAAGTGGGGGGTGGTGCTGCAGGTGAGTTATGTTTCCACATGATCGTTAGTATGAAAGGAGAAAGGATATCTAACCCAATGAGATGTCAATCAGCTGGCAAGAGGTAATAGTATATATTGCAAAGCCACTCAGAGGACATGCAAGTTCACCCTTGGAACTCCAGCTGTCTGCCTCAGCATTCACTTAGTACAGTCCTAGTGTCATCTCAGATGCTGCCTTGGCACAGTCCAGGTGTCAGGCCAGAAGATCCCTCACCATGATCCTGTTGTCAGCCTTTGTGCTCCTTCAGTTTAGTCCCATTGTCGATCTGAATGATCTTTTGATCCTGCCCCATGTTTCGGCCTGGGCACTCTCCAGGCACGGTCCCATTGTTGGCATAGATGCTCCTTCAGCAGTGTTTTTTCTCCCCCGTCAGCTCTCTCAGTTTCCCAGTGTCTGGCCAGGTGCTCCTTCAGCATGGGCCCCACCGTCCGACTGAATGCTCCCTCAGCACTGCCCCAGTATTTGTGCAAGTACTTTCTCCTCCATGCTCCCAGTTCCTGCTAGGCACTCAGGACAGTCCCAGTATAAACCAGGTGCTCCCTTTTATTTTAACAAACCTATAAAAGCTTATCTTCATCATAAAAATACAAGGTACAAGCGTTCAGTATTTACAAGAAAGTGAGTACACTCAGATTAAAATATGGTTACTACCATCTATTAGACAGTCAATACCCTGGGAGGAGCCACTGCTCTCAGAAATCCCCCAATGTGCCCATTACGACCATGTGCTCCCTCTCTAAGGACAACTGGGTACGAACATATCCTTAGAAAGGGTGCAGGCAGTCGGCCCAGGCAGTGCCCTCCACTTTCCACCACCTCGACCCATGAATAGCCATCTTGGCCAGGCCCAGGAGCAAGCCCATCAGGAGATCCTCCTCGCGACCCGCTGCCTCCCAAACTGGGCGCCCGTAGATGAGGACCATGGGACTGAAACACACCAGGCACCCCCTTGCCAGGGTGGCACTGTACCAGGTGTTGGCACGCATGCTCCCTAGACAGAATATGTTTGCCAATGTGGAGCTACTCCAAAAAAAAAAGGTGTGTTAATCCTTCAAGAGTTAAATCTGCTTCTGTCGTCTTTTTACAAAAGAAAATCTGCCGGCTCTAGACACTTGAAAGGGAAAATCTGTAAGTACTTATCAGGTCAAGCAGCAGCTCCAGTGAGTCAAACCTGACCTCAAACAACAGATGCTGCATTCTTTACTGACACTGCAGAGTACGTCAGCATTATTCAGTTTTTTACATCCTTCGTTGTTTTTTTTATCTTGTTTTGTTTTGCTTTCTGCTTCAATACATTACTTCAGCTTCAAATCACTCTGGACAAAAAGTACAAACTGTCCACACAGTTCTGGAGGCTTATTTTTAGATGTATAATTGATGGAAGAATTTGGCAGGCATAACAAATAAACTACTTAATAGAGAAGAAATTTGTAGATTTCAATTTATAAGGGATTCAATGAGTTGATGGAGACCAGGAGCTTGTAGTGGAGGAATGCTAGCCCTAATAATGTATTTTTGAGTTGATCCATAGAAGCAGCCAGATCATATTCTTCTGGTGTGTTACTGCAAGGTCAGAGAGGTTCAATAGATAGTTGTGTTCCATTATACTGAAAAGAGCAAAAGGCTGGACAATGTTGAAAACAATTAGTATGTGATTTTGTGCACTTTGCCACAATAGTCGGTCTAATTATTTTCTTTAAAATTGCTCAAAACTAGTGTCACAGATAATTAGTGCACTTGGAACCACTGAGCCTAATTATCAAGCCTTGTAATGGGTTTTAAAAGGCAAATGTGCCCTCCTTTAAATAACATGCAGTTCGTGTTAGCATTAAGTCCAAATTACATCATTGAAATAACATGCATAAATTTTCATGTGATGTTAACTTTCAAAAATTTTTGATAATAGGAAGCTTATCCTTTCTTGTGGCTTTGCATACCATTTTCCAACCAACAAGAATACATACATCTTCTGGAGAACAGAATTAGATACAAACATTTGATAAACAATTAGATTAAGCTGCTTCAAAAACAAGCCACATCACTGCAGTTTGAAATAACGTCAAGTGGAGCATGTAGAAAATATGAATCAATATGTCTCTAGCAGGCCCATTCCAATACTGAGAAGCAAAAGCCTTCCCAGAAGCAGTCCTATATTCACACCCCGCCCCCACCCAGAACAAAGATATCAACAATAACAATGCTACTAACAAACAGGTTAATTAATTCCACTGTCAACCATGTTATGTAACTGCACTGCTGTAAGTGCCAGGTTACATGAACAAAATTTTTATGAAGCCACCCTCCACATTACATTTTCTTTAAAAATTGCCCTGCTTCAATTGGGAGAAGTTGCCACAATTTTTGGCGTATAGTCAGTATCTCCACTCCTTATACTGTTTACAGAGTAAGCTGACTTTGCACACCGTGACCATGACAATGTGACATTTGCACACTTACCACTCACTCACTGACAGAAAGGTCCAAAGGAGAAATCCAACATGGAAAATGTGCACAACTTCCCATTCCTCTAAGAAGCTGCCATCAACCTGGAATCATTGCTGGGCATAAAATCATTAGCTCATCATAAGAGGCATCACAGTAAATCTACTGGTTTTGGACTGAGCTAAATTATGAGTAAATAAATAATAAAGAGGATATAGCTTGGGAAGCTGACAGTCGTGTAGCAAACGTAACTTCATTTGATATATTTTTGAAAGACACAACATGGCAATGAATTGTGACTTCAGTGGTGGTATTTCCATTAAAAGCAAAAAGTCTTGAACTAGATTTATGTGTAGCTATGAAAGAGTTAGGAAAAGCCACAAAAATGATTGATTAAGCTAGTATGTGGTAAACATGGTTTTGTAAATGAGAGGATTTAACACCAAACCAAAAAAAAAGCCACCTACAAAAAGTAGTGGATGTGGCCCAGTCCGTCACGCATAAAGAATTGAGCGCATCTACACAGAGCATTGTCGCAGGAAAGCAACATACATCATCAGGGACCCTCAGCACACATGTCACACTCTCTCCTTGCTGCTGCCATCAGGAAGAAGGTAAAGGAGCCTTCGGACTCACACCACCAAGTTTAGAAACAGTTATTACTCCTCAACGATAAGCTTCATGAACCGAGGAGGATAAGTTCACTCAACTTCACTTGCCCCATCATTGAAATGTTCCCACAACCTATGGATTTACTTTCAAGAACTTTTCATTTCAAATTCTTGATACTTATTGCTTATTTATTTATTATTATTATTATTTCTTTCTTTTTGCATTTGTACAGTTTGCTGTCTTGCACACTGGTTGAACGTTCAAGCTGTTGCAGTCTTTCTATTCTATTATGATTGTTATTTTGTTATAGATTCATTGAGTATGCCCTAAAGAAAATCAATCGCTGGGTTGTATATAGCGACATATATACACTTTAATAATACATATATTTTGAACTTTGAATTTTAATAAAACTAATGGTAAAGATAAAGCTTTTCACTACACTTTGCAGCATTAACTGGGCATTTATAGCATTCAGTAGCCACACACAATACTCACTTAGCATGAGCTCTTTTCACTTGCCTTGTTATTGCGGACAGCTTCTCCATATTTTAGCACAAATCTATTAACCTGACTTAAGAAAACGAAAATAATGTTTCCATTTTCTTAAGCATGCAGTTTTCATAAAAGCCAAATAGAAAACAAAATCAAGCCATCTTTTGATGACTCTCACTTCATTACCTAAACTGAAGGACTCTGCATAAGATTAAGTATCTTCAGTGTCCAGAATCTCAGCACTTTTGCAATGTTGTTAGTTTTATTAGCAAAGGCACAACAAATGTACAATACTTTTATGCATCACTGAAAGGTAACAGGTGGTGATAGAATTGAAATGCCCCTGAAGTACTTACTTTATATTCCTGCCATCATCCAAACTGCTGCTTTTATGGATGAAATAAGTGGCCACAGTGTTCTTCGCCACTAAGCAGAATACCATTACCTCAAGCACCTCAGAATGCTGTAATATCAATAGAACACCAATACAATTTTGAAACATCAGGAACAGAGCATCTCCTCCTGCCATGCACAACCTTTGACCTTTGCTACATGGCAATGATACTAATCGCCAATTGTTCTACTCCAATACAAAAAGATAAAACCAGATGCTCTATTGGAAGTGACCCAGTTGAGATTCTCACAGTCACCACCTACCATCTATGGGCTCTGCATCGGGTTCACTTCCAGCCATGACATCAACAATTGAAAAAATGGTAAAATTTCATCCTCATCAGATTTTCTTCAGGTTGGGCAGTATCTGTGGAGGGGAATAAATCAACATTCTGGGCCAAGACTCTTCAACATGACCAAATAATCATGAGTCATGATGAAGGATCTTGTCCCTAAAAGTTCCTCTCCATAGGTGCTGCCTAACCTGCTAAGTTCCTGCGACATTTTGTCTGTGTTGCTCAAGATTTCCAGAATATCTTGTTTCCTGTCAACTCGACGCTAAGAGGTGGGGTAATGCAGTAGAACGATTGACACCATAGACTTTTGCAATTTCATCCCAAATTCCATGGTCAGGGATAATTGTAATATTACCCTCAACAATAAACAAATTTCCAGGGCAAGTCGTTGGAGAACGGCAGTTGGATGTGACATAGGAGCAAAATTAAGCCATTCAGCTCATCAAGCCTGCTCTGCCATTTCATAGTGGCTGATTCATTATCCCTTTCAACCCCATTCTCTTGTCTTCTCCACATAGACTTTGACAGGATGACTAATCAAGAACCTATCAACCTCCATTTTAAATATATCCATTGCCTTTGCCTCCAAAGCTCTCTGCAGCGAAGAATTTCACAGATTCACCATCCTCTAGCTAAAGAAATTCCTCTTCATCCATGTTCTAAATGGTCAACCCACTATTCTGAGACTATGCCCTCTGGTCTTACAGTCCACCACAATATAAAACATCCACTCCACATCCACCCTATCTAAGCCTTTCAATATTCAATAAGTTTCAATGAGATTCTTCCTCATTCTTCCAAACTCCAGCAGGTACAGGCCCAGAGCAATCAAATACTCCTCATACATTAATCCTTACATTCTCAGACATAATCTCATGAACATCCTCTCCACCTCTTCAATGCTTTCACATACCTTTTCTTAGATACAGACCAAAACCATTCACAAGACTCCAAGTGCAGTCTGATCAATGCCTTAAAGCCTTAGCTTTACATCCTATATTCTAATCTTATTGAAATGCATGTTAACATTACACATGCCCTCCTTATCATTAATTCAACCTGAAAGTTAAACTTTAGGGAATCCTGCACATGGACTTCCAAGTCCCTTTGCGCCTCCATTTAAAAAATAATCTATGCCTTTATTCCTCCTACCAAAGTGCATGAACATACACCTCCCTACACTATTTTCCATCTGCCACTTTTTCGCCCATTCTCCTAATCTGTCTATGTCCTTCTGCAGAATCCCTGCCTCCTCAACACAACCTGCCCCTCTATCTCCATATTGTCTGCAAACTTGACCACAAAGCCATCATTTTCATTGTCCAAATCATTGACCACTAATGTGACAAGAAGCAGTCCCAACGTCCCTTCAGAGTACCATTACACTGGCAGCCAACCAGAAAAGTTCCCATTTCTCCCCAGTTTTTGCTTTCTGCCTCGCAGCCAATTTCTATTCTTGACAGTATCTTTCCTGTAACACCATGGGCTCATATCTTGTTAAGCAGCCTCATGTGCGGCACCTTGTCAAATCCTTTCTGAAAATCCAATTGAACAACATCTACTGACTTTCCATTTTCTATCCTACTTATTATTTCCTCAAAGAATTCCAATAGCTTTGTCAGGCAACATTTTCCCTTAAGGAAACCATGCTAACTCTGACCTATTTTATCATATAAATCCAAGTACTCTGAAATCTCATCAATTAAAAAAACCAACATCTTCCCAATGACTGAAGTTAAGCTAAGCAGCCTACAATTTCCTTTTATCTGCCTCCCTCCCTTCTTAAAGAGTGGAATGATATTTGCAATTTTCCAATCCTCCACAACCTTTTCAGAATCTTGTGATTTTTGAAAGATTACTACTAATGCCTTCACAATCTCTTCAGCTACCTGTGGTGCAGTCCATGTGTCATATTAAATTTTGTACAACATTGGATGAATGTCTTGAGGGTAAAATGACAATTTATCTCTTTTTGACCTTGTAGCATTTGGGGTCTATTAGTGGGTAATTTTTCTGAAGTGTTTGCACAAGGTAAACAAGATAGGTCCATTAATGCCTGTTAGTCACTAAATGTCTACTGGTCACTTTGAGAGCTAGGTTCGGATTCTTTCTTAGTGTCTATATTCAAGCTTATTATTCATAAGCATAGACATTAATGTTCTTTTCTAACTCCAAAGGAACATTGTGTGCTGCGAGATAATAGGAAGTGACCATTAAAGAATCTAATTGATTTATGAGGGTATGTTAAATACTGTGTTGATGGACATGTGTTGTTTGAATGAAAGAAACCAGGCTGAGTTAAGGAAGAACAAAAATGTATGTCTGTTTCTGAATGTCTCTGCACTTGCAAAACTCGCATTAATTGGGGTGCCTTTCTCAGTTTTGTTATACTTCACCCAAGGATCAGAAATCATGAAGTCATTCAATGCCCAGGACCCAAGCATGGTTTCATAAGCAAGTCAGAATTCAGAGTTCCCCCAACAGTGACGGAGTGAGGCCTTAGGGTCGACTATGGATGTTGCGTCCTAGTTATCTAGATGCACAAGCCTGAGCAGTATAGTATGGAGAGCAAGCTGTTACCCATGCAGCAAGATCCCCCTCTTTATGTATCTGATGAACCCAAAGGAATGGCAGAGACCAATACAATTCTATACCAGCAGTGCTGCAGGAGTTGCAGTCAGTGTTGAACTCAATGTAGGACTGTTTGAGGGACTCCAGCACCAGACTTTTCCTCCAACAACAGCAACAATAAAGTAGCGACTAAGAAAGATGAACATGCAATCTTTGTGACTTGCTATGTAGCATTTTTTGTGGTTTATTTGTGCTTCCTATTTTAAGATAATAAATTAGGCTTTAGTTCCTACCAAAAGGTTTCGACCTGCAACATCAACTGTACATTTTCCACAGACACTGCCTGGCCTGTTGAGTTCCTCCAGCGTTTTGTGTGTGTTGCTCAGAGTTCCAGGATCTGCAGATCTTCCCTTGTCTTTAGTTGCTTTGTTGTGCATGTATGCTTATTACCACAACTCCTGGACACTAGCATAGTTTGGGTCTGATTAATCCAGCCCATTACAGTTCATCCAGTCCAGGTGACTTACCCAACTTCAGACCTTTCAGCTTTCCAAGCATCTTCTCCTTAGTAACAGCAATTCCACTCACTTATGCTCCCTGACACTCTCAAATTTCTCCCATGCTGCTAGCATCTTCCACAGTGAAGACTGACTCAAAATACATATGAAGTTCATTCACCCTTTCTTTGTCCTCCATGACTGCTAGCATCATTTTCCAGTGGTCCAGTACCATGCTCACATCTCTCTTACTCTTTATACATATATCAACAAACCTTTTATGTTGTCTTGTATTTTATTGGCAAGCTTACCTTCGTATTTTATCTTTTCTCTTCTTATGACTTTTTAATTGCTGTCTGTTGGTATTCCAAAACTTCCCAATCCTTTAAATTCCCACTAATTTTTGCTAGATTTTATGCCTTCTCTTTTGCTTTGATGGTGTCCTGTGACTTCCCTTCTCAGCCACAGTTGTGTCTTTAGAATATGTCTTCTTGTTTGGTGTGTATCTGTCCTGTGCTCCCAGAAGCTCCAACAATTGCTGTTCTGTAATCATCCCTGCTAGAGTCTCCTTCCAATCAACTATGCCAACTCCTTTCTAATGCTTCTGTAATTCCTTTAACTCCACTAAAATGCTGATAGATCTGACATTATCTTCTCACTTCCAAGCCGCAGTGCGAATTATATCATATTATGATCACTTGCTCTTAAGGGTTTGATGCACCATCAATAACTCTCTGAGACGTGAGGCGAGATATTGGCTTTTATTGACTGGAAGAAAGAACAAGCAGCAATTGACCACCATGCTACATCCTGGAGACTGAGGGCAGGGCTCAGGCCTCAATCACCTTTATACCGGGGTCTGTGCGAGGAGCCACGGTCAGTGGGAGGAGCCACAGGAGCAGTCAGCGGTGGGTGGGGGGGGGGGCGTGTCCAGACAGGTATATGTAGTTCAACAGGGTTCCTTTACCTTAAGCTCGACAATTAACTCTGGTTCATTAGACAACATCAAATCCAGAATTGCTTTTTTCCTAGTGGAAACAAGTACCTCTATAAGGCAACCTCGTAGAAATTCTACAAATTCTCTCTTGTTTTCCAGCACCAACCTGATTCTCCCAACAACTATCATAATATTGCCCTTTTCATTCCACAATATGCAATATTAAGACCATTCTTTTAACAAGTGGAAATCACACTGCAACCTTTTCAATGCCAGAAAGACAGGAGTTGTATCTTCTTGACACGGGTTTTGTTTTCTAAACTTGTTAGGATGGACATTGTTTTGTTCCTTCTTAATATTTTACAACATAGCAGAACAGTGTTGGCAAACGCATAATATGGTGCTGTAACTGGTATTATTGTTCTCAGCATGGCATCTCTCTTTATGCATTACAAGTACATGCAGCTGCTGGCTTTCAGCCTTCAGGAAACAACAGGGACTACGGAAAACATCCAGGGATTCAGCAAAATACTGACTAGAGATTATCAGTTGACATAAGTACAGTCTACTAATGTGTGCTCATGGGGAAAGTATGCAATGCAAACAAATTCCCATCCCTGCTTTACCTGCTCCTGTGGATTGAAAGAAAAGTAATTTTTTTTTCTCTGTACTTCAATTTATACAGCAGATTAGGTGATCTCTCCCTTTGCAGCAATGAACAGCAGATTGAGAAACATGACCATAATCAGCAGCAGGGGCCGGGAATAAACCAAAGGCTACCAAGGTGAGGTGGTGGTGAACAATGACTTTGACCTGCAAGGACAAAGCAGACAAGACACATCTGTACATGAGTCTTTGAGTTTGCAGCAGGAATGATGCCAGAGATCGAAAAGCATGGAGTTTGGGGTGTCAGCCCTGGATTAGAACAATTTTAGTGGAAGTGGCTTTTGCAAATTTAGTCGTGTCGAGAATTAATAGGCACTGTTGATTTTCAAACCAATGAGTTGAAAATCACACTGCAAGCAAACATTGCATGGTAGTTTTTATATTGGAGCAAAATTGCTTGGAAGAATGAAAGTTTTGTTAAAATATCAGGTACTGAAATTCAAATAGATGGAAGTATGTGTATAAATTTGCTCTCCAATAGAGTAAGCTAACTTTCAATGACACAGCTACTTTTTTTGTTTGGATCTGTGCAGATTAATCTCTAAATGGCCCTTCTTTTAAAATTGCTGCTGCTATTATTTCCCTAAATTAAAGATTTAAGAAACATTTGACATTTAAGAAAGAACAAAAAATGAACAAGAAGGACCCACATAAAAGAAATGAAAGCGTGTGTTGATATTGATCTTTAGATTAAATTATGTTCCAATGTAAATGGTCAAGGAACATCATTTTACTGTTACATTGCAGGAATATCAGTCAATCACCAGCAGCAACTTATGCAGAGCAACAAGCTATAAACATCAATATACCAATTGACCACATAATCTATTCTTAGTGATGTTGGCTGAGGATTAAATATTGACCAAGAAAGCAGAGAGAACACATCTGTTCTGGGATATTTTTAACCTACCAACCAGAACATCTTTGGACTGTGGGAGGAAACCAAAGCACCCGGAGGAAACCCACGTGGTCACAGGGAGAACATACAAACTCCTCACAGACTCTGGCAGGAATGCGCCATTTGTTTACTGTACATTATTTAGAAGTTAAATAATGAATGCATTTGGGAGACCTGCTCTGTTCAATTAAGGATATACACAGGTAGTTGACAAGTTGTATTCCTCTGTGCCCAGAGCCAAAACAACACATTTGTATTCCCAGTTTAGGAGGTATGAATACGAAATTTAGAAGGTACTTTGTTTCTCTACAATACACTGTGGAAATTGAGAGATTCAGTCTGAATTCATGAGCAATGTATTACTGTGTAAATCCAACAATTTTGTTGCAAAACCACCCTGCCAAGATCAATTCAGAAATAAAAAAAACTGTAATCAAAATCAGAAAATTTTATTCTTGCTACTGATCATGGTAATTTTGACAAGATTCATTCTGTCTCTCTGCCTGAACTATTTTTCATTAATATGGCTTGCAGATCAAAATGTGTGTATGACCGAACTGCATTATATATCAATACTATTAATATCTATTGTATTACTTTAACAAAACCTAGAGAGACTTATAATAATCAGTTTTATAATAAATCAAATGAATGAACATTTTTTGCAATTAAAATGGATGATCAGAGGCCACAATATCTCATCCCTACGTAATACTGTAGAATCCTTTTATTAAAAAAGAACACCCTAAATAATAATTCAACATCCAGAGGCCACTGTGAACTGCTTCTGAAGAAACACAGCCATATGTTAATTGCACATCATTCTGTTGGTTGTAACTTTGTAAATGGTAAAAGTCATTGTTCAAGTTTTGCCAAAAGCTTGCAAATCGAGCATTCATTTAACATAGAACAATATTAACTGTTTCCTGTCTCTTTTTTACCTCAAATACATTAATCCATCATGTTAAATCATTACATAGTCTGGTTACAATATTTTCTGACAACAGAGTACAATGATATGTTAAATCTAGAGAAAAACCACACTTGGCAGCGTTGAGATTAACTGGACCAAAGAGACTTTAAACCATTTTATTTGCACAAGAACTCCTGGAGATTTCAGTTCTGCCTTTGGTTTAGGCATCAACAGCTCAATGAAGTAAAAGGTCTCAGGCAGCTCAGAGTGTTAGTGAGAGTTGAGAGAGACAGACTGAGTGCACGTAAACTATTGAATGCTAGATGTTATGTGCATTTCTGAAGGAGTTCCCGTATTTATGAATTAGAGCAAATCCTATATGTTACTTCTTCTAAAAGACACTTGGGAAATAAAAGCTTTTTTCCTTCAATAATAGGCTCACTGAACACAAGTATCTTATGGACAACAGGGAATGCATTAACTTCCATCTTAGTCATAGAGAAATACAACACAAATATAGGCCCTTTGGCCTGATGAATGCTTGCCAGATACAGTGCCACCCAGCTCGTCCCACATTCCTGCAATCTGACACATATTCATTTCGGTCCCGCCCTCCATTTACCCTCTATTTACCTCAATAAGTGCTTCTTAAAGTATACTATTGTACTGGGAGCTCATTCCATGTACCCACTATGCTTTGAGGGTAAAAGTTACACCTCAGGGCCCTTTTAAATCTTTTCTTCTCATACTGAATTTATGCCCCCTACCCTAGAGAAAAGACCTGTTACTGTTGCTGTATCTAATTGAGTAATTACGTTGGACAAAACGACTGTTCAACCTAAAGAAAGAATGCTACATAACTGATCAAGTTTTAATTGAATTAAAAACTGAAAAAAAAAATCTAATATGCATTTTATGTAACGGGTACAATGAATATCTAATTAGTCAAGCTGAACATTCATACATTATTTCTCTGTTTAGAGAAATGAGAAATTGTTATGAAATTTGACAGTAACATTATTTGAAAAGGTCAAAGTCCTTGTCTGGAGAAGGAAAAAGCACTTTCTACCAAACTAGTAAATTTCAAGATAGTTTTTATTTTATTTCAAAAGCAAATATTCAAATAAAATTGTCTGTATCATGCAGTCTTTAAACAAAATTCAAGGAAATAGAGTCCTTTTTATCTATGAGAGGCAAGCAGACCAGAAAAAGAGGAGTGGTATTTTCTTGTCCTCAAAGGTTCTTCGCAGGGACTGATCAGTACATTTAGAAGTTTTATCCCAGCCCCAGCCCCAGCTTAGAAGCTTGACAAATTTTCCGGGTATCAGTGATGCACCATCAATAACTCTCGGAGATGGGAGGTGAACGACAGGCTTTTATTAGCAGCAAGAGCCCACCGCACAACATCCTGGAGACTAAGGGAGGAGCAGTGCCTCCAATCGCCTTTATACAGGGGTCTGTGGGAGGAGCCACAGGAGCAGTCAGCAGAGGGGCATGTCCAGACAGGTATATGTAGTTTACCATGTTATGAATGTACCACAGCTCTGAGGGGCCAAAGGGGGAAAAATTTGAGTGGGGTCCCTCTTGTCAGAATGCCTTTGAAAAGTTAATTATAATTATTAATTATTATTAAATTATTAAATAAAAATTAATTATAATCTGCTGATAATACCGAGAAGGACTTCGAACTAATAACAGGAAAACAACGCTCCCCTGATTCAACTGAGTTGCTTCATCAAAGACCCGGGCAAGTTTTTCCGTTTCTCCTCAATCTCTCTAAAACACGTGAAACCCAGCGATTCCCCAAAAAGACTGAAGCCTGCAGACTTCTGAGTGACTTTTATATTTCCAACGGACAATATATTATCCCCTAGACAACAGTCAAGATGATTTCTTAATGATGATTATTGCTATACCTGCACTTTAGATTGAGTTTTGCCGATGTATATGTTCTGAATGTTTGTATTAACCTTACTTTTGTGCCCCCCTTTATGAATAAAAACATTTGAAAATAGTGCCATCAGAATCCAACGGACCTCTCTATCTTTGCTGGTAAGTTATCCAGTTACGGGATACATAACAACCACAATCAGGAAATTCAGCCTTAAGCAACAGGCCGCAACTGGGGAATGGCGAAAAGGAACAAAGAAATGGGGAACCAAGGGTGATGAGTGGGCATTGATGAGTTAGCTAGACAGTCCATGAGAGGTAGTCAAAAGATCATAGGGTACACTAGGAAAAAGGGGAGAAGGCAGGGAATCAGGGTGAGTTAGATACCTTTAATTTTCAGCTTTATTATCTAGATACTTAATAGCGCCTATGCACCTGTACATAAAATATCAGAATTACTTCCAGTTTTAGTTCAATTAAATATTGCTTAGTTGGATGACATTTATATGAACTTTTGTCTCATGGTGGAATCGTAGACTTAGGAAAAGTGTTCTATGAGATACCTATAACTAAGCATTTTGTTTAGCATTTGCTAAAAGTTAAGTTTGCAAGGTATCTGAAAGTGAGAGAACATGATAAAAATTAGACAGCATGAACTTCTGAGAAATTGTTCAGCATGGACTAGATGTGCCAAAGGATCTGCATCTTTGCTATAGTACTCCATGACTTCAATGAGGTTTTCAATTCATTTTGTGAGTAGCTGTAAACAAGTACATACCATGTGACCCCAAAATTTTAAAACTTAGCTTCTGAGCTTGCTTATCTGATTCTAAGTGTCTTTAGATTAGCATTGGTTTTATCAACCATCAAGCAGAGGACTAATAAATTCATTATTCAGAACTGAATTATAACCAAGTTCCAAAAGTGCTGCTGTCCAGTGAATTGCCCATCACTTAATGGCACCACTTTCAACAATGTTAATATAAGAAAGATAATAATTGGAGGAGTATAAATGGATATTTAATGATAGTGCAATGATGTGTGAAGTGCACTATTGATGCATGTAGTGATTCTTAACGGAGTAAGAGAGCAACTGAAGCTGATGGCTTAGTTTAAGAAATTATTGAATGGAAACATTTTGCTGTAACTAGCTTCTCTATTTAATTTTTTTTCCTCGATATACCCTAATTTTATGTTTGATGATTTCAGTTTGCACGATATTGGGCTGCTGCTCTTTATTCCCAGTTGATTTATACTGGTGTACTTGAGGGCATTTCTGTCCAACTTGAACCACAATTACTGTATTGAGTGCTCTGCTTGTATTAAAATCCCAGAACAACTAGGTACAGAACCTAACTGCACAGAATGTAGACATTTAATAGATATCCAATTAGTTCCACACTCTTTTCTCCTTCTCTATAACTCTGCAACTAATTCCTTTCTAGGTATGTATCCAATTTCTTTGTCAAAAGTTATTACTAAATCTAGCTCCAACATTTCTTTAAGTCAGTTCATTTCAGATTTTATAAGGAAACCGTAAAAATAAATTCCTTATCCACTCACATCACATTATTTTGTCAATTACCTTGAATTGGTGCCTTATATTATTGATCTTTCTGCCCTCAGAAACAGTTTAGTAAGACTCTCTCTGTTCATTTCAATTATCATTTAAATTAATTTTAAATGCTCGTGAGAGAAAAGATATTTTGAAACTGAGTTTGTATCTTTACAATCTGTTTGAAACCATTTAGATTCATTAGGTTATACAACTAATCTCATTTGCCTGCATTCCCTACCCATATGCCCTAAGCCCTTCATATCCATGTTCTTGTCCAAGTGCCTTTTATACAATAACAATGTTAAACCCAGCACTACCACCTTTTCTAACAGCTCATTCAACATAACCGCCCCACTTTGCATGAAAGGTCCCCTTTAAATCTTTTCCCTCTCAATTTAACACTAACCCCCTCTAGTTTTAGACTCTTCTATCCCCTCCAAAAAAGACTATTTATCATATTTATCCCCTTCTTATGCCCAGCAGCGTCTCTACTTTCTGCAAAGGCTGAGGAAAGCCCATCTCCCAACCCCCCCCCAATCCTCATCATATTCTACAGGGGTTGTATTGAGAGCATCCTGAGCAGCTGCATCATTGCCTAGTTTGGAATTGCACCATGTCGGATCACAAGACCCTGCAGCGGATAGTGAGGTCAGCTAAGAAGATCATCGGGGTCTCTCTTCCCACCATTATGGACATTTATACTACACGTTTCATCCGCAAAGCAAACAGCATTATGAAGGACTCCACGCAATCCTCATACAAACTCTTCTCCCTCCTGCCATCTGCGAAAAGGCACCAAAGCTCTCATGTAACACCATGGTCCTGAAAAAACATTGTCTCATTTTTACTATGTACTGTACCAGCAGTTATGGTTGAAATGACAATAAAGAGTGACTTGACTTGACTTGACTTGATAAGTCTCTATTAGCTCACCCCCTCAATCTCTTTGTTTCTGGAGAAAACAATCCTAGCCTATTCTGTCTATCCTTCTAGCTGAAGTCCTCTAGTCCAGGCAACTGTGAATCTTTTCTCATTCTCTATAGCATAATAATATCCTTTCTATGCTATGGTAACTGGAACTGCAAAAATTTGGACAACAGTAACATGATATTCAAATGCCTGTACTCAGTGCCTCAGCCAAAGAAAGAAAGCAATTCATACACTTTATTCACTACTCAAACTTCATTTCCCTCTCCACAATACCTACAATTTTGGTGTCATCTGCAAAAAGTTACTAATCATGCCACCTACCTTCTCTTCCAAATCATTGTCATACATGATGAACAATAAAGGGCCTAGCCCTTATCCTCGGGCGCAGAACTGGTTTCAGCTTTCCAGTGTGAAATGCAACCACCTTCTGCTTCCTGCCTCCAAGAAAATCTTGTATCCAATTTGCCCTCTTACCTTGGATCCCAAGTGATCCAATCTTCCAGACCAACAAGCCATTGTCAAAGCAATAGGAATCTGCTGGAGGAATTCAGCAGGTCAAGCTGTATCTATTGAAGAAAAAGATTTGTTCACATTTCAGGTCAAATCCTACATGAGTTCAACCCAAAACATCGACAATTCCTTTCTTCTCACAGAATCTGGCATGTGGCACAGACAGCAATCCACTTGATGGCCTGCTTTTCAGTTTCCTACCTAACTCCCTATAGTCTCTCTTCAGAACCTTATCCCCTTTCCTCCGTATGTTCCACCACTTTTGGGTGTTCACCCTCCCCTTTTGGAAATCTGCGGACCCAATGCAAAATGTCTACAATCCTGGCACCTGGGGGACAACGTCCCATCCAGGTGTCTCTTTCACATTCAGAGACTCTCCTCTCTGCTCCTTGAACTATGGAATCCTCTTTCAGTACAGCACTCTTCTTCTTCCCCATCCCCAACCGCAGCCTCCCCTTGGTAAACCCCACTAACAGTATCCAAAGCAGTATAATTATTATTAGGGAAACATACGGGTGACTACCTCTCTGTAACTAACCTACTCATTCCCCCATATGAACTGAAGGCCACCCAGTTGCAGCTCCGGTTCCTTAACAGGGTCCCTAAGTAGCGGTCGCTCGATGAATTGCATGCAAATGTAGTTATCAGGGAGACTGGAGTTCCCAAATCTCACTACTAACTTTGGATCCATTCTCACCACACTAGCTATGTACTAACAGATAAAGAAAGAGAAAAGAGCCTTACTAGAAGCTTACTTCACCCCTTCGTGCCTAAGCCCTTTGAGTCAGAACCTAACTATTCTAACACTGGCCCACTCCTACAATGGCCACTCCATTTACACCTCGCTTCTTTTTATTAGCATTTGCTGAGTGCCTAAATGATCATTATCTTTGGAGCCTACCAAAAATTTCCCAAAAGGCCCTGAGCTCTTTAAATCTCATGCTGTCACTCCCATAAGAAATAGCTAGCGATAATTGCAGCCCGCAGAAAGTTCTGGAAGGGTCCCAAACTCTTTTTAAACGGCACACTGTCTCTCCCACAAGAGAATGATCATAATGGTTGCAGCCCACTGAATAGTCCCAAAAGTCCCCAAGTTCTTTTGAAACCTCATGCTGTCTCTCTCCCACATGTGGGCACTCGTGATGATTGCAGCCTGCCGAAAATTTTCTGCCCAAAAGCAGCATAATTCTGCTCTTGTTTACTTAAGGAATTTTTAGGCAATCAAAGGACTCCTGAGTTGTTATTGATATTGTTATTTAATCTTCTATTTGGCATCTTTCTATACAGGATCACAGATAGCCATTTATTATGTGGGAGGGAATTTAGCTCCAACCTATACTTTTAATTGATCTATGCCAGTACAGTCCATTCATGAAAAATGTGTCTTTCTAAAGTCACAGGACCTGATGGTAAAGTATTTGATATCACTAACATTGAGGCCAGCATTGGTTTAATAATGGCAACTTGCATCAGCATAAAACCTTACATTAAAATCAGTGGAATAGAATATGTTGTGACAGGTAAACAGATGCCCCTTTAGCACAAACAACCAATTTAAAGAACTTCTATCTGTCAATATACAATAAAATCTCCAGATTCAACATTTATTTCATTGTTGATGACATAATTTATCAGAATATTTGCAATAGATTAATAATCTATTCAGTTATGCACTTCATGTTTCTCAAGTAAAATGTACATAAAAGTCCCGCCTTGCATAATCACCCCAACCATGTTCAATCAGACTAACTCAGGGAAGAAATGTACTGTATCATCCAACTGCTAAACATTGTCAGTTCAAAATTGCTGGTGCTGAATGAATTCAGGGCAGAAAAAGTAATCTGGTGACTTTCCCAGTCATAGATTTTTAATTGGGTAACCGCAGTGTCAATGTCCAGCTGCTTTGCTATCAATATCAGTTTATTTGTTTCCAAAGGCAGTTGCTCTTCCTAGTAGCATAACAAGTTCAGTTTCAACTTCCTTTATTGTCTGTCAGCTTGTATACCGCTAAGCAAAACAGCATTCCTCTGGACCAAGGGCTACAACACCGTACATGCAGTACAACTGACATACAACACAGAAAGTAATATTACTATGAACCAATTAAGAATTAATAGAATATATTCCAGAAGATTGATATTTAGCTTAAGGTGCATTTTCGACACTAGTTAAAAAATAAAGTGTAAAGCACTGTTGCCACTTCAGAGGTAATGAGACCTGAGTGTGGCAGGGAGGTCAGTAGCCTCACAGCCCGGGGAAAGAAGCTGTTTCCCCTGGTATGTTTGGCACTCACTGAGGTTGCCAGAGAGGTGAACAAACTGAAACTATCAGTACAGCTGCCCAAATCCCAGAAGCGAAGCTAATAGAGTGGTTGCAGATAACAGTGCTAAGAGCATAAACTCGCTGTCTTTTGGGAGCATTTAACACTGTTGCAAATCATCACCTTTCATCCTTTTGTCAATAAAATGAAATGCACAGAATAGCCTACAACACAGTAACAGTGACTCACAATACACATCACCAAGGAGACACAATGAAATAACCTTACAAAAACACAGTGGTGTATTTTTTTTTCATTTAGAAATCAAAATTGCAATATCTACGTTTAAAATGAGAGTTGGTATAAAGACTTGTCACACTCTCAATTATATCCCCTGGGTATGTATCAATTTCATGAAATAAATGACAGCTGGATATATTTATATGCATTTTATACATAGTGCCTTGCTGAGCTGGATAATTCCTAACTGTTTGTAACTCACCTGTAAATTAAAAAGCTGCGCATTCATATGCAAATTGGGAGAGTTGAACATCAAAACTAAGGATGATACTCTCACATAAAACCTGTGAGTACACTACTCTCAGATGACACAGTTTCTAACAGACAAAGAGGGACCCGGTTTAGAAGCCAATATCTCTCCCTTAACCAAAGTCAGTAAAACAGATCATCACTCTTGATATAACACTAATTGTAGGAGCTACTGTGTGCAAAATTGGCTGCCACATTTCCAACATTACATCAGAAAAAGTATTTCAAAACATAGTCAATGAAATGTAAATTGCTTTGGGGTGCTGTGAGCCATACTGTTTAGAAATTTTCTTTATGCGTCTCCTGAAATTTCACTCCAATCCACCAAACATCTTCTCATTTGGAAATGTCCCTGAAAGCAGATCAAGTGTTGGTTATTGATCATAAACCACATCATATCTCTTGATGTTTACATCTATTCATTAAAGCGTTTGTGAAATTCCTTAGATTGTTTCATTGCATTGGGGTTTATTATAATATGTTAGGTATGATTAAATCTACAGATAATGAATAGCTTTACAGTACAGATAGTTTTATGCCTAGAAAATACACTCACAGACCCATATTTTGTATGCCATGTAAACCAATTTCAATACCAAATTAAATACGATTGTAAATGGGGCACTTTGCATGGCATACACGTAGTGAGTCACATGCACAAAACAATAGTTGAAATGTAATGTATATGCAAGCCCTACATCCATAAAGATCCACCACAAGTTACACTCACCTCCAGACCATCCTATTCATTCAAATCTGATTACTAATCACATTCCTCAACCGAACACTCTCATTAATAGTCAATTTCTGATCCTTATTCCTTGATGACCAACCTCACTACAATGACACAACTAACTCAACAAATGCAGACTTTACCCCAATGATCAATTTGACATTTCCATGACAAATTCTACACCCCAAGACTCATCTATCGACCACCAACCTTACCCACGGACCACCAACTCTATATTCCTACATGGTCTCCTTTCTACCATTCTTACCCTCACAGATCTTTAGTGATATTTCCCCTTCCCAATTCATCTGCATAGCAACTGTTCATCTACAACTCCTCTTGTGATTTCCCCAATCCTACATCTCACCCTTGTAGCAACTTTCCCCCATGAAACCCCAGCCTGATTCTGGGTTTTATCATATTTTCCTAATGGAGATCACAAGTGAAAGCTCTGATCCTTAACATACAGTTTTGTGCAGAAATCTTAGGCAGATATATATAACCAGGGTGCCCAAGACTTTTGCACAATACTGTATTTGTCAACGTGGAGCAGAGAGCGAGTTTGTAAATCTGGTGGGAGCAATGTTAGCAATGGCAAAGATGGAGTACTGTGAGAAGGGCTAGGACAGGTGCAGAGGAGTGCCAGAGATGTGGAGTCAGTGATGTGGGTGCCAACACACCAGCCCTGAGATATGAGGGAAGGTTATTTTATTCCAAGCAATTGGTTTATTATTGATCATTACAGAATGTCTCTCTGGAGCTTCCACCCTCCCTCTCCTCATCCTTTCCCTTTTCCTGACCATGCTTCCCCTCTATATACAGCTATATATATATAGATATTTGTGATTCTTAAATAAAAATTATCTATGAAGATCTTTTCTATATTGAGGAAAATTAAAATTAAAAAATCAACACTCAAGACATAAATACAGAAACTGGACATTAAACACAAACTCTTACACCTGTAGCATGAATTAATTCAAGTGTCTGCATGACAACCTGCACAGACACAGTGAGAGTTGTGACATGCTGAAGTGTATGAACAAAGGAAATAGTACAGAAACTCAGAGTCTGAAGTCATTTGTCTGTTGCCTATTTTGCAAAGAGTGCAGTCTACCTGAAAATATTAACGAAGTGAATTTGGCAGAAAGTTTGCAAAAGATATTAATTGAATATGAATACGCCAGTGCCATGAGCAGAAACGAAGACCCATTCCACAGGGAGAATAGATTCACCAAGCTGTAGACTAACTGAACTCAACTAAGGGAATTAGATTGACACAGAAAGAGTTTAAAAGTACTGTCATATTCACAAAGGGAAGGCAGCATAGGTGTATAGAAGAGCTTAACCTTTCTGAATACTTTGCTTACTTGTGCAAAGTTTTCTGATGCTTGGCCATGGCTGACTAAGAGTCTCACAGAAGATTTGAATACTTGATGTTTGATTGGCCCCCAAAATTTACACATATATAGTGTTACGACTGAGTGTGCTCCATGCTTATTATTAAATTTAGCATCTAGGCTGATTCAATATTATAAGCTTCATTTTAACCTTGACACAGGTGTAACGTCCTGTAGGGGCTGACATAACACTAAGCATGTTTTCTGTGCTCCTAGTGTGAACTCCTCTACATTGGTGGGATCAAACACAAATTAGGGGATTGCTTTGGTCAAGTACCTTCACTCTGTCCACTGTAAAACCCATAACCTCCTAGTGACTAGCCATGTTAATTCCATTAATTCCATTTCCTACTCCCGCACTGACATGCCTATCCATGGTCTCTACCACTGCCAGGTTGCTACTAGATGCAGATGAAAGGAATAATACCTAATATTCCACCTTAGTAGCCTCCAATTTGATATCCTGAACTTTGATGTTTCTAACTTATAACACCCTTCTCTTTCTACCCCTTTTTTGTTCTCCCTAATCCTATTGGACCTATCCCCTCCTCTACCCTCTTAACTTGCCCATCTTCTTCATATTTCTTCCTCTTGTTTTCCTCCTCACCCTCTTCCCTTTCTTACATGGATCACTGTCCTCCCCTATCAGATTCCATCTTCTTCACAACATATTCCATTATTATTAAACCTGATTCTGAATTCTGATTCAGCCATTTGTCATTTCCACTTATCACTTCCCAGCTTCTTACATCTTTCCACTCTCCCCCTTGCTCACTTGTTTATCCACCTCCCCACCTATGTCCCTCACTTGGATCCATCTTTCATTAATCAGCTCTTGTTGCATCCTTACCCTGCATCCTCTTATTTGGCTATCAACCTTTTCATTCCAATCCTGACAAAACATCAGCTGTACATTTCCCTCCACAGACAATGCCTGATTCACTGAGTTCCTCCAGTACTTTGTGTGTTGCTTCGTGTTAATCTAGAATCATTTCTGCCTTTAGCACTCTTACACTTCATACATTACCCCAGGGGCAGAAACTTACATCCAATCTCTTGTGGATCTGTAATTATGTCAGTGGATAATCATACGTTATTTTCACCATACTATGTATCTCTGTTATATTGACTGTCCTGTTGTATATCTTACTGTACATACTATTTATTAAAAAATTACTATAATTTGCACATTGTACATTCAGATGGAAATGTAACATAAAGATTTTTACTCCTTGCGTATGTGAAGGATGTAGGAAATAAAGTCAATTTAATGCCATTCATTTCAATTCAGTTTCAATTCAATTCAATTCAATCCATCATGCCCATTTCCGCTCTCCTGTACCTTAGCAGAATACTCAAAAATGCAATTGCAAGTTAAAACAAAACACGCCAACAGAGGGCATAAATCATAATAGCACGTCACTGAATCAATTATAATTAATCCTGTTGTAGCAAAACTTTTCATTCCTGGCCTACAGTACCATACAGAAGTGTTAGTTATATAGTCATACTGTGTGTATGTATGTATGTATGTAAATATATATATATATACTATATAGCTATGGTGCTTAAGACTTTTTAACAGTAGTATATTTGTCTATATGAAGTGATGAGCGAGTTTGTGATTCCGGTGGGAGCAAAGCATGTTGGGAATGACGAGGGTGGAGCACTGTGGGAAGGATGTAGGACAGGCGACAGAGATTGCCAGAGGTGTTGGGGGGTGGGGTGCAGACACACCCAGTCCTGAGACATTAGGCAAGGTAATTTGATTCCAAACAATTGGTTTATGATCATTACAGAACTTCTCTCTGGTACTTCCTGCTATCTCTTCCTTCACCCTTTCACAACCATGATTCCAGTCTTGCTGTCCCCTTACACTCTCAGTCCACAAAGATCCATATCAGAATCCAATTTATCATCACTCACATACGTCATGAAATTGTTTTTTTTCCAGCAGCAGCAGTACAGTCCAATGCATAAAATGACTACAGTACTGTGCAAAAGTCTTAAGCACCCAAGATGCATAGGTGTGTCTAAGACTTTTGCAGAGTATTGCACTTTTACAAAATTACTTAAGCTTCCAGCTCCTTTGACTCAGCAACTACAATAGGAACCAATGATATGGACAATGATCTCAGAGAAAAGTATTTAAGGAATCTAAAGGTCAATGTATCATTAAAACAGGAACATTGGAGAGGCATAATATGATTAGGAACAGTCAGCATGGCTTTGTCAAAGGCAGGTCATGCATTACGAAGCTGACTGAATTTTTTGACGATGTAACTAAACGCATTGATGAAGGTAGAGCTGTAGATGTAGTGTATATGGATTTTTGCAAGTGTAAATGGATTTGATAAGGTACCCCCTGCAAGGCTTATCAAGAAAGTAAAGAGGCATGGGATCCAAGGGGACATTGTTTTGTGGATCCAGAACTGGCTTGCTCACAGAAGGCAAAGAGTGGTTGTAGATGGGTCTGCATGGAGGTTGGTGACCAGTGGTGTGCCTCAGGGATCTGTTCTGGGACCCCTACTCTTTGTGATTTTTATAAATGACCTGATTGAGGAAGTGGAGGGATGGTTTTATAAATTTGCTGATGACACAAAGGTTGGGGGTGTTGTGGATAGTGTGGAGGGCTGTCAGAGGTTACAGCAGGACATTGATAGGATGCAAAACTGGGCTGAGAAGTGGCAGATGGAGTTCAACCCAGATAAGTGTGAGGTGGTTAATAAGTATGAGATAGGTCAAATATGATGGCAGGATATAGCATTAAAGGCAAGACTTGGCAGTGTGAAGGATCAGAGGGAACTTGGGGTCCAAGTCCATAGGACACAGTGCTGCTACGCAGGTTGACTCTGTGGTTAAGAAGGCATATAGTATGTTAGCCTTCATCAATCGTGGGATTGAGTTTAAGAGCTGAGAGGTAACATTGCAGCTATGTAGTTCCCTGGTCAGACCCCACTTGGAGTACTGTGCTCAGTTCCGGTCACCTCACTACAGGAAAGACGTGGGAACTGTAAGAAGGATGTGGAGGAGATTTACAAGGATGTTGCCTGGATTGGAGAGCATGGCTTATGAGAATAGGTTGAGTGAATTTGACCTTTTGTCCTTGGAGTGACGGAGGATGAGAGGTGACCTGATAGAGGTGTATTAGATGATGAGAGGCTTTTTCTCAGGGCTGAAATGGCTAGCATGAGAGGGCACAGTTTTTAGGTGCTTGGAAGAAGGTACAGAGGAGATGTCAGGAGTAAGTTATTTACTTAGAGAGTGGTGAGTGTGTGGAATGGGCTGCTGGCAGCGGTGGTGGAGGCAAAAATGATGGGGTCTTTTAAGAGACTCCTGGATGGGTAAGGATGGGCTATGGGTAAGCCGAGGTAGTTCTAATTTAAGGAGATGTTCGGAGCAGTTTTGTGGGCTGAAGGGCCTGTATTGTGCTGAAGGTTTTCGATGTTTCTATGTTTCTATTAAATAGATCCAGTGACCTGGTACTATGGTTTATATCATTTGCATAATTTTTTTTGCCAAAGATTGAATAAAGGATTTCTTCTTTCATCAACCTTCAAAGACTTTGCTTAAAAACTTAAATTCACAGATGAAAAGTCAGTCTCATTGTGGGGTTCAAACTCTTGCTAGTAAAGAAAATTAGTTCTAAAAGAGAGAGTCCTCAATTTTATTACAAAGTGTGGCTTCCCAAAAAGTACTTACATTCAACTGAGAGAGCAACCACAATTTAAAAAATCCCAACAAATCGCAGGTTCTTGGATGGTATATTGAGGATGAATATACCAAGTCCTTGAGTTTCTCTCAAGTCCTTGAGAGAAAATCTGAAGTCAGTATGTGATATTGAAATGTCACCTTCTGCATATCAGAACACCATTCTGATTTATGAATAAAGTGACATGCATTAATCAACATTGTCTCTAGATCCTGGAAATCCATATTCAACTACGAAATTAAGAGGGCAAGTAGAATGCAAAGCAAGACAACTTGCGTATTGAAGCAAAGACATCTTTCTACAACTACTTGGGACTTTGGTGAGATGACACCTGGTGTATGGTAAAGATATTAGGTCTCCATACCTGGTAAAGGATATACTTGTCATTGAGGGAGTGCAGGAACAGTTCACCAGACAGATGCCTGAGATGGCTTGGAATTGCATGGAAAGTGATTAGACCGACTAGACCTGTGCTCTGTTGAGTTCAAAGTAATTTAGAGAAGATCTAAATGAAATTTCAAAAATTCTAACAGGACCAGACAGACTGAATGTGGGGAGGATGTGTCCCTTGGCTGGGGTGTCATGGACAATGAGTCAGAGACAGGTTACAGGCAAGAGATTTACAAATGAGATGAAGAGATGTTTCTTCACTGGAGTCCGGCAATGGGCAGTGGTGAACCTATGAAATTCTCTACCACAGAGGATTTCGGGGATTGAGACACTGAATATACCCAAGGACATGGATACCACCGAAAAGGGCATCCTGAGGAATAGGGAGAGCACAGGAATATGATATTGAGTTAGACAACCAGCCTTGATCATACTGAAATATGGAAGAGACACAAAATGGCCTACACCTGCATCTATTTTCTATGTCAACACTGTGGGAGCATCTCCACTAGAAAGACTGTAAGAAGGTGGTAGCTGGTATTCATCACCAACTTCTCAAGGAGCTTTAGGGATAGGCAATAGCTAGATTTACCCAAACTCCATTAAAAATGAAGAAGAAAGAAACGCTTTTGTTCAGATAAGCCTATAGGAATTCTCATAGAATCCTGCTGTGCGTGGAGAGTGTTGCCCAGGTTTTTTCTGTGTTTTGGATTTAGACTATAGGCTCTATTTTTCTGTCTTATAGTTTTTATATTCTGTGTTTTTCTTCAGCCAATCTTCTTGGGTTTTTTTTGTGCAAGGAGGGGGATTTGGGAGTCGATGTGCCTGTTCCATTTGTGTTCATTTTTTTGTGTGAGAGACGGCAGTTTTGAGGGTGGATGTGCCTGATTTGCTCTGCTCAGTTTTTGGACAGAAGGAGGAATTTGGGGTTAATGAGCCTGTTCTTTTTTTCTTCAGTTTTTTTTTGCTGGGAGGTGGGATTTGGGGGTTGATTGATCCATGCAGTTATACCTAAGAGTTGCTTCAGGATGACGAGCCAATTTATGCTATGAGTGAATTCTTATTGAATACCAAGCCATTTCCATATTTGAATTTCAAAATCTATTTTTTTAATGTTTTTGTGTGAGGCTCTTTGACTGATTCTTTTTCCCTATTGAAGAATGAAATTCAGTTTGTTCCCCAAATAATAGAATGTCGTTGCAGCTACTGGGTCATACGTTGCCCCAGGCAAAGTGAGTCTGAGACTGTATTTAGTTGGCATCAGTACACTGTGAGCATCAGGCTGCCAGCTCACTGCTGTCTGATGAAGAGAAGCAGTTCCCACAGACTCCGTGTCAGGAATTGTAGAGGAGGCTGACCCAAAAGCAGAGCAGCAGAGAAAATTTATCAGTAAATGATACTTTGCCAATAAACTGCAAAGTAAGAAGCCACAAGGAGCCCCAAAATAAGGGAGAATAGATACTAGACGCAACTGGCATCATGGTAACTGAAGGCTAGAAGCAATGGGTGAAGCTGGCTGGTTCAGTGTTTGAACAAGGCCCGTGAGTGAGAGCTGGATTTAAATACTGTAGGCTGCAGGCGATGAGTTGGAAACGAGCGGCAGAAGGTTCCTTTTTGCTGGATGGAGTCTGGGAGAAGCCTGCTTGTGTAGGCCTGACACCTTACAGAGATGGTTCCAAGGCTAGGGCTGTGAGGAGAGGTAATCCTGGAAGCCAAGACTCACAACAATAAATTCTGGTTTGAACTTCTGTTTAGAATGTTTAATCACTTGTACATTGGGCTCAGTATGCAGAGAAGATCCTCTATCTAGTTACAATTGAATTACACAATAAGAATCCCACAATAAATGCCGGTCCATAATTGATACATTTACGTACCTCATCCCTTCTTCAAGCAGATGGCACTCTCATCCATGTACAGGCTTTCATGGCTATGGGATCACCCAGGCCATGAATATTTATGGGTTAGCCAGAGTGCCTTCCACAACACTCTAAATAGCTTTCCAAAACTCCAAATGACTTTCCAGTACTTTTAAACTCTTTGGCCAACCTCTGGTAAGTGAATAATCAACAGTGAATAATCTGAAAAGTATGATTTATGACTGATCCAAAATTTACAGTTGTCAGTGCAATTTTGACTTTTTATTAACCCATGAAAACAATGAGATAAAATGCATTTGCAAGAACAATATATGTTTACCAAAAATCATTCTCAGGCCAAAAAGTACAACTCAATAATATTTTTTCTTTGAAATTGTAGTAAAAAATACATTAAATCAATTTCAGCAATGTTCTGCTGGTTTGAGAAAGTTACGTTAAGGGCTTAATTGTATATCTTGTGATTAGACTGATTTGATTTGCTGTTTTTGGATATTTAGCAAAAAGGCTTTCATTGAAGGGAATCATAGTTTAAGCTACAAAAAGTCTCTGTTCCATTCTTCAGTTCAGTACTCAGTACGCAGATATAAAAATACTAAGGGTTGAAATGAATTGAAATGAATAATGCCTCTGTCCTTTGAATGTACTTTTGAGTATACGTGGTTGTGATATGATAACAGAATTATACCTGTTGTACCTTAAGAATGATGTACCAAAAGAATATGAAGCAATAATGGTGCTTGATAGGACTTTGTTTCAACAAGACAGTATCATTTAGCCCAATGGTTAAGCTAATTAGTTCTTCACACAAGATCACACAAGACAAAGGAGCAGAAGTAGGCCATTCTGCCCATCAAGTCTGCTCCACCACTCCACCATGAGCTAAACTATTCTCCCATCTAGTTCCAATTACTGGCTTTTTCCCCATATCCCTTGATACCCTGACTAATTAGATATCTATCAATCTCCTCCTTAAACACCCTCAATGATTGGGCCTCCACAGCTGTACGTGCCAATGAATTCCATAAATCCACGAACCTCTGGCTAAAAAAAAAAATTCTCTTTCATCCCTGTTTTAAATGGGTACCCTGGGTACCCTCTAATTCTAAGACTTTGGCCTTTTGTCCTGGACTCACCCACCAAGGGAAAGAGCCTTTCCCCATCTACTCTGTCCAACCCTAGTTAGAATTCAGTTAGAATTCAACCTACTTAGAATTCAGCAGCGGGAAATATATTGACTAAGCTATACACACACAAAATGCTGGAGGAACCTTCCATGGAAGTCAGGAGGCATCCATCGAAATGAACAAAGAGCCAGCATTTCGACATTTAAGGCTGAGACCATTCTTCAGGACAGGAAAGCAAGGGGGAAGATGCCATAATACAAAGGTAGGGAGGAGGGGAACGAGGATAGCTGGAAGGTGATTTGATGAAAATTTATGGATGGGAAGGGTAAAGGGCTGGCGAGTGGGGGGATTGGGTGGTGACAGGCAGGTGAGAAGAGGTAAGAGGCCAGAATGAGGAGTAGAAAGGTGGGAGATGATTTCTTTTACCAGAAAGAGGAAAATGTCATCAGGTTGGAGGCTATGCAGATGGAATACAAGACGTTGCCCCTCCAACCTGAGGGTGGCCTCATCGTGGCACAAGAGGATGCCATTGACCCTCATAATGGAATGAGATTGGGGGTAGGAATTAAAAGGGTAGGCCATTGGAAAGTGCCACTTTTGGCGGATGGAGAGGAGATGCTCGGCGAAGTGGTCCCCTGATTCGCCAATATAAAGGAGGTTCCATCGGGAGCACCAGAGACGATAGATGACCCTAGCAGTTTCATAGGTGAAATGTTGGCTCACCTGGAAGAACTAGTTAGGGCTCTGAATGAAGGTGAGGTGAACAGGTGTAGCACTTTGGCCACTGGCATGGGTAAATACCGGGAGGGACAAGTGGACAAGAGAATCATAGAGAGAGTGATCCCTGCAGAAAGTGGGGAGTGGGGTTTGGTAAAGGTGTGTTTAGTTGTAGGATCCATTTGGAGAAGATGTAAATTGCGAAGAATGATGTATTGGGTGCAGAGAGCCATAGGGTTAAAGCCACGTGGAACTATCACTTATGAAGAGAGCAGGAGGATGGACTGAGTGTGGATATCTAGAAATGGAGGACATATGGATGAGGGCAGCATCAATGGTGGAGGAAAGGAAATCACATTCTTTGAAGAAGGAGGACATTTCTGATGTCTTTGAAAGGAAAGCCTCATCCTGGGAACAGAGTCGAAGGAACTGAAGAGCGCTTTTACCAGAGACAGGGTGGGAGAAGGTATAGTCAAGATAGCCATGGAAATTGATAGGTTTATAAAAGATGTTGGTTGATAGTTTGTCCCCATTGATGAGGACAGTGAGATCAAGAAAGGAGAGGAAGGTGTCAGAAATGGACCAAATGAGTTTAAGGGCAGGGTGGAAGTTGAAGGCAAAGTAGATGAAATTGACAAACTCAGAATGAGTGCATGAAGCAGCACCAATGCAGTTGTTAAAGTAGCAGAAGAAGAGTTGGGGAAGGCCTGGAACATGGACTGTTCTACGTAGTCAATGAAAAGGCAGACATAGCTAGGGCCCATGTGATTGTCCATGGCTACCCCGGATTCTGGAGAAAGTAGAAATTGTCGAGGGTGGGACTAATTCTGCCAGACAGATGAAGGAGGAACTAACTGGTTCTTTTAATGGGATAGAAATGGAGAGCTTTAAGGCCTTCTTGATGGCGGATAGAGATGTACAGGGGCCGGACATCCATGGTGAAAATGAGGTGGTCAGAGCCAGGGAATGGAAAGTTAGTGAGGAGATCGAGTGTATGAGAAGTTTTGTGGAGGTCAGTGGAAAGGGACTGAACCAAGGGGGAGAAAATGGAGTCAAGGTATGAGGACATGACTTCAGTGGGGCATGAGCAGGCAGAGTCCATAGGCCTACACCGACAGTCCGGTTTATGGATCTTGGATAAGAGGTAGAAGAGAGAAGTGCAAGGTAAGGGAACTATGAGTTTGGTGGTAGTGCAGGGGAGTACTCCAGTGCTAATGAGGTTGGTGATGGTGTCGGTGACTGTATTCTGATAGTCTGGAGTGGGGTGTGAGGAAGTGTCTGAGAGGTGCTGCCTGACATCAGCAAGATAGAAGTCAGTCAACCACAATGCAACGGCACCCCCTTGGTCTGACAGTTTGATGGCAGGGTTAGCATTGGCACCACAATAGCACCAACGTTGTCTGTGGGTTTGATGGAGAGGTTGGGATTGGTATTGAATATCAATTGAACTGGTGTTCTATTGAAACCCTGCTATCTGCATAATAGCCCGTATTGGGTTAAAAAGCCCAGGAACAATGAATCAGGCCACCAGCAAGAAACTGATATTCATGCGTAATGTCTGAATAGATTATTTAAAAGTGACTGGTCACTGCTTCTTTATGATGAGAGAAAAAAAAATGAATGTGTTCTTACTTCTCTTTTTCATTCTTTCACAGGATATCGATGTCACTGACAAGACCAGTGTAAATGTTCACCCAAACTGTGAGACTTGGTGGCCATTTTAGGGTTAAACTAATCATCAACTTCTTGATGTGGATATGAAATCACATATAGGGCAGCTCGATAAGAATGAAAAAGTCTCTTTCCCGTGGACATCTGTGAACCTTGTCTCATTTCATTAACAATATGAAATTGAACTGGGAAGGGATGGTTTAGAGCGAGAAGGTCCAAACACAGTCAAATTGAACTAGTTTCAATGGGCATCTTGGTTGGCATGGATGAGTTGGGCTGAAGGGCCTGCTTTTGTGCTGTGTTACTCTATAATGCCAAGAACAATGAAATCCTGCTACACTGTCCAGTTAGAACAGTATCCAGAGATACTGTAGTCAAGCATTTCTTGATTTTCCTTCAATTCTTTACATAAATTTCAGACTATTAGAATGTACTGCATTACTTAGAGTATCTGAGTACAACATGATTTGAATACTCAGATTGTGGAGTGTATTATAACAAAGGTTACTTGATCCCACAATCTATGAGAACAGCGAATGGTCAAGGTATCTGTTTTCGGTGAAGGAGTACTGTCCAGAACCACAGAACAATTCTGTGCTCTAATGCCAAACTGAGCAGGAAGATGGGCCTCAGATTCAAGATCTCATCCACAAGATGGGAGAGTGCTGCACTCTCAGAAGAGTTGGTTCAAAGACGAGACATAAGAATAAGACTCGGTCTGTCTCTCCAGTCTATGATGGTTTTCCTGGGGCACAGTGTTAATCTTCCAGCAGAAACTGTATCAGATACAGGCTGATTTATTTTTAAAAGACAGCACAGTTTCTTTCCACTTTGAAAAGAAACTGGTTTCGAAAATAACAGATGGAATGTAAAGCATTTGCTGAAACTAGATACCAGCTGACAGAGGGGAAAAAGCACTATCGACATTAATAATAATTAAAAATTTAAATTGTGGGAAACATTTCACTGTCTTCTAAACAATACAAGGGCATTAACCTCTTAATCTAGGCCACCCACTTGGATTCATAACTCCCTAGCATCAATCACAATTGGCATAGACTTTAAATTATGAATATAATCCTCAGCTGTGATAATCTGCCTCATACCAGAATTCATTGATTTTGCAAGGTGGTTCCAGATAAAAGTTTCACCAAAAGAATAAAAGTTACTCATTTCCTCTTGGAAACCAGTTAGGCCTTGTTCACAAGTTGCCCTTTGGCAATAATTAAGAACTGAATATTGATTGGAAACTGACACTCCAGTAAACTTTGAGTTATCAGATAAACTAAGGCTTTATTTCCGAGCAGAAGTGGCACATGCATTTTAAGTACATTGCAGCAGTGTACAATGAGAAGCGAATAATCTTTATGATGCTCATTTGAATGCTTAATCTTAACCAACTGCAGTGAAAACAGTTGAATAGCAAAATATCTATGAATGATCTAGATCTGAACCCAAAACAGAAAATGCTGAAAATATTCACCAGGTTAGGCAGCTTCATGGAGACAGAAATGGTGCTTCCTGAGAGGGAAAAACAGGCCATTCACCTTATTGCTAGTTGCAGATGGTTGTGTCTGCAAATATTGTCATTATCTACTCTGAAAAGAGGTCATTAAATAGCATGAAAATAACAGAAAGGCTAACAGCATCTTTAAATACTTACGATTGGACAGCAGCCACAGATACACCAGATGAAAAGGTTAGCATGAAGATGCAGGAGTTGTTATTTAAGATGTGCCAGTCTGTTAATTTGCATGGACACGAATTCTTAGTGGTGTAATACTTAAGGAAGGGTCGGTTCTGTGCTGAATCTCTAAATGAATAAATAAATAGATAGATAAATAGACAACTAAACATATAGATAGATTCCTGGTACAAAATTTGCTCTCTTCCATAACAGTACTTCAGTCCACTTAGGTAAAGAAGCACAGAACTAAATGTTATGTTCACATTGATCTAATCCAACTTGTAAGGAATGCCACCCTAGTTTCAGCATCTCCATTTGTCTCCCTACCATCAGCAGCTCCAGCCACAATTGTCCATTAAAATTAAATGAGTGAAGGAATATCTTTCAAGTAATCAATGCTTATTTTTTACCTGCCACAGTTAATTCTGGCCCATCATACAAGTGGCTGGATATGTTCGTAAGCCATTGCAAAGCAAAGGAAGAAGGTTCTGTCTGGTTTTCTTCTTTCAATCCTTCATTATGCATTGTTGCTGGCATTGGAGAGAGTTCAGAGGAGATTCACAAAGATGATTCTGGGAATCAAAGGGTTGTCATACAAGGAACGTTTGACGGCTCTGGGTCTGTACTCGCTGGAATTTAGAAGGATGAACAGAGATCTCATTGAAACCTTTTGAATGTTGAAAGGCCTAGACCTTTGTTCATAAGACATGCTCTCTAACCCAGGCAGCATCTTGGTAAATCTCCTCTGCACACTATTTAATACTCCCACATCCTTCCTATACAAATCTCCAAGTGTAGTCCAATCAGAATTTTATAGAGCTACAACATGACCTCGCAGCCCTTGAAATCGATCCCCCAACTAATGAAGGCCAATACAGCATATACCTTATTAACCACTATATCATTTTGTGTAGCAACTTCAAGGGATCTGTGGACTTTGACCTCAAGACCCCACTGTTAACAATCCTGTCATTAACCTTGTGCTCTGTCTTCAAGTTCAACCAACCCATCACACATTTCAACATCTGCCACTTCTCAGCACAGCTTTGCATTCTATCTAAGCCCCACTGTAACCCACAAAAACCTCTGGACTATCTACAACACTACCAATCTTTATGTCATCTACGAACTTACTAAAGCCCACCACTTCACTTCCTCATCCAAGTTTTTTATAAAAGCACATAGAGCAGGGGTTGCATTTTGCAAGTCAGAAATGTGGCCTTGAATTGAGTTCCCACACAGCAGAAGATGCATGCAGCCCCACATCCCCCCGGCAGGTCTCCTGAACTTTTGATATGTCAGGCGTTCAGAAGCTAGGAAGGACCTGCAGTCACTTCATAATCCCACATCCTTGTACAAAGTAGGAACTAAAGATAATGTCAGCAGCTTTAGCTTTATCAGTTTAACTCCATTTCTGTCTCAGATGTTATTTCTGAAGGCTTCTCCATCACTACCAGTCATTGTTCAAAGCTCAAATGTTCAAAGTAAAATTTATTATCAGAACATATACATGTCACCACATACAACCCTGAGGTTCTATTTTCTGTAGGAATACTTAGCAAATCTATAGAACAGTAACTGTAAACAGGATCAACGAACAACAAACTGTTGAAATGCAAATATAAATAAACAGCAATGACAGCACAAAATAACAAGATAAAGAGTCCTTAGAATGAAACAATCTGTTGCGGGAACACCAGAAATAGAATGACTGTAATTATCCCTTTTATTCAAGAGCCTGATGGTTGAGGGGTAGTAACCGTTCTTGAACCTGGTGGTGCGAGTCCCGAGGCTCATGTACCTTCTACCTGATGGCAGCAGTGAGAAAAGAGCATGGCCTGGGTGGTGACAATCTTTGAAGCTGCTTTTCTATGGCAATGATTCATGTAGATGTGCCCAATGGTAGGAAGTGTTTGATATGTGAAGAACTGGGCTGAGTCCATTACCTTTTCTATTCTCCTCAATGCAGACGGAGAGTGTTTCAGAATTCTGAGATTTATGTGATTATTGGTGTGGACTGCAGTTTATAAGAGTCTCCTTCAGTTTTCTGTGTTTTCTATCTTGTTGCTGATTGGCAAATTGGGGTTTGGAAGTTTGCCATCCTTGTGGGTGATAGGTTAGTTTTAGTGCAAGGGAGGGGTAGGGGAATTGGGTGCTGATGTTCTTATTGGTGTTTTTTTCCACGTAGGGGACTGGTTCATTTTTTTGTGTGCGAGAGAGAGAGTTGTAGGTTTGATGTTACTGTCACTTTTTTTTTCCTTGAGGGTGAAATGCAAGGGGGTGTGGTTGGGGGTTTGGGGTTTGATGTTCTAGCTGGTGTTTTCCACCGGGTGATCTGTTAGTTTTTGTGTGAAGGAAGGGTTGGGGGTTTTGTGGTTTGCAAGTTTTTGTTTCTTTTTCTTTTTCACGTGGGGAGTTGATGGTTTTTCTTTCAACAATTTCCATAGTTTTTCTGTATTTCATGGCTAACTGGAGAAGACAAATCCCAGAGTTGTATTCTGTATACATACCTCGATAATAAAATAAACCTTTGAACCTTTGCAATAAAGCAATGCTGCTCTGTTAGGAGTGAATTATGCTGAACTAACTTAATCTTTATTATGCCATGAAAGAATGTAATTATGAATTAGCTTAATGCAATTGATGTGATGTGAAGTGTACAGACTTCCAAAGGTATTTGGTAATCGCTACTGTCTTTTCAATAAAATGTCAGCCCTGGAGAAACAATGGAGAGTACTGGTGAATGATTATTTTTATTTCTTTTATTTCAGTGTGGAATAAGATGGACAATGAGCCAGTGCCGGAACGTTGCTTTACTGACATAAATTAATGACTTAAGTGCACAAAAGAAAATTTCATAATCTATGGATGGCATAAAATTTGGAAGAACAGAGAATAATCATGAAGTTATTGCCAGAATTAAAGAAAAGGCAGGACTGTATAGGGCAGACAACACCCCAGATGAAGTTTAACAGAGGAAAATGGTACTTGAAGAATAAGGAGACATGCAATAAAGTGTAAAGGATGCAATTCTAAAGAGGATTCAGAAGTAGAGAGTATAGGGTGTTGTGTTATTAAAATATTCACAGCGAAGGACTGGAGTAATACTATATTCTGTGCAGTGTGAGCTGATTCATTGGAAGCTTTCAATTTCCCATAGAAGGCTGCAAACATAGCTGAAGCAATGTTGATATTAGATCTTACCAGCGAGAACAAATAAACATCTAACCAGGTCACAAGCATCCAGAAACCCAGAGTTTGTTAACAGAGGCAGAATAAAAACCAAAAGTGAGGAAGCTACCATAAACCTTCGTAAATTTCTGGCTCAACCACAAATGAGTATTTTAAACAGTTCTGGTCTTACTATACCATGTAAGACATTGGAAAGGGTGATTTACTGGAATGGCAAATTGATGGGGTCAGAACTGGGAGGAGACAAGGATTTATTTTAGGGTGCAGAAGTAATGTGATTGAGGTACTTTAAATATTTGGTAAGCTAGCTATAAAGAGAAATTGTTGCCATGTGCAAGTTCCAAGGTGATCAGTAAAGGAATCAAATGCACCATTAGGTAACAGCTTTTTAACAGCAAGTGGTTAGCATCTGAAATCCATTGCCTGCAGGGATCAAGGAAGGGTTGACTATGATTTCTAAAGGAGAACTGAATCATTACTTATTTTTAAAAAGTACAGAAATTCTCAGCAGGTACAGCTGCATTTATGGGAGTGAAAATGACTAATGCTTTATGTCAAGCTCGCTTATCCATCTTGCAAGGAAAAGGATGCAGGCAAGGCAATGCATGAGGCAGTATGTACGTGATCAGTGTGCTGGTGAAGATCATCAAAGATTTTGTGTATGTCAACATAAGTGTATGTTATAAGGTGGTACAACAGAGTTGTGTCTTCAGTCATCATGGATCTAGGCCGCATTCTGTCAAGTTTGTGAGGTGGCTGGTGTGCAACAGCCTTGCCATGTTATAAGAATTCATACACATGCATTTTTTTCTCCTCTGAACCGAGGTGGAGGCAAGTCAACCTCCACCTTTATGGATTGTCTAAGAAGAACAGAGCAATTAGCTTAGATTTATATTGCAGTTTATAAATATAATTACTGTTCTAATTTTGGCTAAATTTATTCCATATTTATTGGATTCAATTATGATTATTTTATTTCACTTTATTCAAATTTATCATCCTAAAATAATTATGGCTGCTAACGTGACTAAAAAGACAGCATCAATCAAATTAAGTTTTTTCAAGGAGGTTAGCTTAATGGACTCAAATTTTTTCAGGCTGTGTCCTTTTAGATAGAAAGCTTATCAAAATTTAACATTACTTGTGAACGCAAGCCATATGCTTATTAAAATGGTGTGCTGATGAATATTAATTTAGCCTGTACTTGACACTCAAATCCCTGTCAATTGGATTGTCTCATGAGGTACTATATATTTGGAATCAAATCTTGTCTTAAATTAATGTTTGTTAGAGGTCGTGGAAGAAATTGAATAAGGTGAGGCAATCTTAATTCACTCTATATTTTAAATAATACTTTCTGATATTGCCTTACAAAATATTATTTAATTTGTTTCTTTAATGAGTTGAAGAGTAAATCTTGTAACAATAATGAAGAAGTTCTACGCAAACGGGATAAAAACATTAAAGGGTCAAAGCTGAGGTGATACAGCTTCACCATTCATCGGGTTGTGAGAATTGCAATTTTGGGATCATTTTTATAAAGTCCAAACTTTATATTTGGACTTTGTGTACACTTCCAGATTTAGCAGCGATCTTTCTACCCATATCAGTATATGTTATATCCTAAATTAAATCGCATCAATTCTCCCATCATCAGAGTAAGACTCCTTGTAATCTCGTGTCCAGCACCCCCCGTCTCACCCAACCTATCCAACCCACCCTTGGTCATCTCCCCCTACCTGATCCCCTGCACCATCTCCCCAATCCTCTCTCCATTATCACAACTTGGGCAAAAAAAAAATACCCTTACAAATCACCTTTGCACAATTGTTCCCGAGTACCTCACAGTCTTCTATAACCCCAAGATGCACATGCAATAGTTGTTGCATCTGACTCAGATGGTGTCCAACATGCATGGAAACCCACAAAATTAACACTCAGGCTATTTCCCTTTCTTGTTACAACCACTTTTTGGGCCATGACTTGCATTCCGTGCTTTCACAACTGGGTGTGAAAATCCTTTCCAAATGTAGAGCTGGTACAGGTTTTTATCCCCTACAATGAATCTGGTAGCACAATGCCAGAAATTGTTCTACTTCCTGTTTTACTGTCACCCATTTTCTTTCTGGCTTTGCCTACCTTCTCCTGGCTATTAATAAATCCCTCAGGGGATCTGGCTCCTCACCTGTTATTTCCCCATACCTTTCTGCTACAGACTCCACATCTGCATATAGTTCAGACTCCATTCCTGACAGCAAAGCTCATGGCACTTGCTGGTTCCTGACAGCAAAGCTCATGGCACTTGCTGGTTCACCTAAATAAGTAGATACTATTACGGTCCGAAAGGAATTTACAGCATCACAGTAGCATTACAAGTGCACAGATATACAAATATTAGGAGAAGTAAGAGTTTTTTAAAATTACCTTAAAAATAAGATGTATAAGATTTACAAGTCAAAGATCACAAGATTTACAAGTGAACATTGATCAGATGGTGGTCAAGCATTACTGTAATATTATACAGTAATGGGTGCGCATTAACACCAGCCATATGTGAAGTGATGGTAGTATTGCACAGTATTGTGCAAAGTGCCCACGATAGCAGGGTGTGGTAAGCAGAGCTCTGGTAAACTGAAGTTAATAACAATCTAACAGGAGGGGGTCATCACTTCTCCGGCTACAGGTCAACTCATTATACAGCCTAATGGCCGACGGTAAGAATGACCATATAGTGCATTTGTCTTAATATAGCACAGTTGTCTTAATCTATGACTAAAAGTGCTCCTCTGTTCAGCCAAGTTGGCATGCAGAGGGTGAGAAACATTGCCCAGAATTGCCAGGATTTTCTGTGGGCTCATTTGTTCTACCACAGTCTCCAGTGTGTCCAGCTTGACTCCTATAACAGAGCCAGCCTTTCTAATTAGCATCACCCATGTAGCTACCATTGTTCTAGAATGCCACTACATAGAAGATTTCACTGGTGACAACAGACTGACTGGTAGAAAATGTGAAGGAGAGGCCTGCATACTCCAAAGGACCTCAGTCTTCTCAGGAAGTAGAGGCCCTTCTTGTACACAGCCTGTTCCTATAACCTATTAGCATTCTTTTCTGTATTTCCATGTTTCCTTAAGAAATACAACGAGGCATTCTCAGGCCAGCTGGTCCGTGCAGGCTCACATCACAATCCACTTACCCCATGAGTTTTCCCTGTCACTCATCCTCCCATATTGCCGTCGACTCACTCCATATTATACCACTCACTAAAATCAATTTACAGAGCACAATTGACCCACTAACCCATATATGTGTGGGACCTGGAAGCTGGAAAAACCCATGCCCTCACTGGAATTAAATACAGACTCTACACAGACTGCAACAGATGGCACCATTGCAGTGTAGCAGTTAGCTCGATGCCATACCACAGCTCGGGCGTCGGAGTACAGATTCCAATTCCTACACTGTCTGTAAGGAGTTTGTACATCTCCCCCAGGAATGCGTGTGTTTCCTCCAGTTGCTCTGGTTTCCTCCCACATTCCAAAAACATACCTGTTGTTAGGTTAATTAGTCATTGTAAATTATCGTGTGATTAGGCGAGGGTTAAATACCTGTGGGTAGGTTGCGGGAAGGTGTGTCTCATTGGGCCGGAAGGCCCTTTTGCACATTGTGCAAAAGTCTTAGCCACAAATATATGTATCACTGGGGTGCCTAAGACTTTTGCACAGTACTGTAATAATTTTATGTATTGCACTGTACTGTTGCTGCAAAACAAAAAACAAGATTCTTGTCATATGTGAGCAATGATAAACCTGATTCTGAGATGGGTCCTTATTGTGGGCTGAGAGTGGGAAGCGGGCAAGGAGAGGGAATCATGGTTGGGAAAAGCGGAAGGGAGAGGGGAGAGGCAGAGAGGCATCTCCCTGTAATGGTCAATAAACCGATTGTTTGGAATGAAGTGGCCTTGCCTGGTGTCTCAGGGCTGGATATATATAGGCCTCAAACTTTTGTGCAGCACTGTCCCTTTAAATTAAAAAAAAACTTGAGTGATCAGGATTGTCCCCAGGTGGTCATAGCTGTGAGGTCGCAACTGTACTAAACCCATCACTCTGTTGTCCTGAGCTTCACCATAGTCACAGTGATAAACATTTTTTACACTGTAATCAGAGACAGTCTGCAGAATCAGACAGACAAAAGCATGAAAACTTCTGTAATTCAAAGGAAGGATTAGATGCAATGCGGACTAAGCACACTAATGTTATAGTGAATACTAAATATATAAAGCTTAGAAAAATCAAGTTCATAACTGTTAAAGTAATATATTGGAACTTTAGAATACAAATGCAAAGAAAAATCTGCTATTTTTATGTAACATATCTTAGGCATCAACTCAAATACTTTTGCTAAAACTGAGAACCTCATGTTAGAGAGGATGTCAAGGCTTCAGAGAAGGAATGCAGGAGATTTATTACACTGAGGCCAGGGATGAAAAATGTCCGTTACTTAGAAAGGCACATGGGAATTGTTTCCCTTCAAGCAGAAAATCTTAACAGCACGTGTAATTAAAGATTTCCAGATTACATTTTAGCAAGATCCTGCATATTAAAAAAAATTATTTCCACTATTGTTGGATCGGATGCTAGTTGAATAAAATTTTAAAGATGATCCAAAAGGTTAAATTAAGAAAAGGATTATGTGAAATATAATCAGCATCATATTTAATATCATTGGCATGTCGTGAGATTTGTTGTCTTTGCAGCTGCAGTACAATGCAATATATAATAATAGAGAAAAAACTGTGAATTACAGTAAGCTTATATGGATTAAATAGCTGAATTAAATGATAGAACAAAAATAAAAATTTTAATAATGCAATGGGGTATTCTTCATGAGTTCATTGGCCATTCAGAAATCGGATGAGAGACAGGAAGAAGTTGGCAATACCACGAGTTTAGTGGTGGATTGGGAAGTGTGGGGTTAAGGGGAGATCAAATCAGCTGCTGTTCTGCAGAGCAATTTAAATCTGGCAAAAGGCTATGATAATTGTATTAATTTTTCCAGTTTGTCTTTTCTGAAGGCAAGTAAGTGTTTAGAAAGGCTCTTATCAAAGTCCTATTCTGCTAATAGGTAAAAGCATCACTTTCTTAAACATGCTTAATCATGCATGCTACCTGTTTTGTCTCATTTTCCGTGAAAAGGTGTTTTTTTGATAAGGCAAGCTGGCACTCTGGGGATACTGAAGTTACTGAAAAGATTAATTACAAAATAGAAATTCATCTGATGGTTTAAACTACAACAATAAGCTATTCAAAGTCATTTAATTAGAGCAAGGGCGTGTTTTTTTTTAAAATATGAGGCAAATGACCTGATGCGAATATTGAATAGGTTGATGTCTGATAAAATATGAAGAGATAATTTAATGACTAATACCCAATAAAGCACTTAAATATCTTCCCTGGATGAAATCCAACTTGCCTTAAATTTTGACTTAGTGGCAAAGACATAGTGCTCATCGTTGATCTCAATGGAACCGGTGCCCAGTAATTAACTGGTACTGTCGAGCAGAATTCCACTTTAATTTGTTATCACTTCAAATCAGCTGGGGAACAGCAGCATCCAAAAAAATGTCATGCTATTTAACAAATTAAAAAATACTCACAAACAGCAAACCAAGAACAAAGACGCAACCATTTTGTTTATGCATTTAATTATTTTTTTGCAGAAGGCAAAATAAAAATTGGTACATATACACAGGATTATGAAGAAAACTGGAACAATCTCATCAAATTTGAAAGTGTTTTTGAACTACAGAAGTTATTTAAAGAGTTTTCAAAAAACAGAAATCTGCATGCATAAAATTAATTTCTAAGTGCCAGTTAAGAGTTTACAGCAGGAATTGTCTTGTTAATTAAGCTGGTTGGTTGGTAACATAGGATAATGTAAACAGTTAGAATTTTTATAGTATCATTTGGTTGTCCCTTCAGGAGATTGGCCTGATGTTTTCTTTTAAACTCTTGCCTTCTAATGCACTCATTGTAAACAGCTTCCAAAATATGTTAAAAGCTCAGTTTTTGAAACTTCTGTGGTTTTTAGAGGTAAGAGTAGTGCATGATAAGTTGAAGTTGTCTTTAAGTGATTTTGTGCTGACAGCCTCAACCAAAACTACAACACACCTTGTGGAGGAAAATGGTTTCATTAACAACCATGGAGTTTTCTAATCATGTCCAACCAAAGGTGTCTTTTTTGTCTTGCGTGTCTTTTATGATTGTAAGTCACTGCTGGATACCAAGAACATAAAATACTACAGGACTATGCAGTAAGTGAGTTACTGGATAGCGATGGAGCTGAACCTATTGTGTACTATTGTTGCGTTGTCACCTGGACTTGCACTGCAACATTGGACAGTGCTTGGTCAAAAAATGGGTGTGAATGATTGTTTTGAACATTTTTATCATGATTGCAAGACCCTGTTGGACATTAGCAATGTAGAATACTGCAAGTCCAGTTCACTGGTTCATTCGCTAGTCCGACAGCAGGGGAGCTGCGTGGCATAGTCCTCGGCTATGACAAGGACTAGGCCTAAGCCAAGGGGTTGCCTGTTGCAATCGCCCAGGGGAAGAGATGCTGAAGCGATGTGACAGAGGCCTCTGTGGGTGTGTAGGAATCGATTCTGTGTTGCGGGCTGGTCCCGCCCATGGGTGCTGCCCCCCCAGTGTTCACTCAGTGGTAGAACAAGCCAGGCACTTGGAGACTTGGGCAATATTTTTTTTCTTCGTGACTGTATGTTTTTATGAAATTGTAACTATATGTGCTATTTGTGCTATGTGCAGTATTTTATGTGCTGTTGCTAGTGTGTTTTGCATCTCCACCCCAGAAAAACACTTCATCATTTGTCTATATTCATGTATGGTTGAATGATGATTAAACTTGAACCTGAATATGCCTGAAGCTGCTGTCATCTGCAAGGTCGTGAAAAGTTGAGTGAACTAGAGTTCTTCACTTTGGAGCAATGGTGACTTGATAGAAGTGTATAAGATGATAAAAGATAGAGAGGACAGCCAGTGCTATTTTCCCAGGGCTAATATGGGAGAGCATTATTTTAAGGTGACTGAAGGATAGTATGAGGAGATGTCATAGGTAGTTTTTTTTTTCATACAGAGTGTATTGTAAGTGCATCGTAGCAGAGGCCAGTACTTTAGGAACCTTTAAGAGACTCTGGATGAAAGAAAAATGGAGGCCCAGGTAGGTGAGAAGGGTAGATTGATCTTTGAGTAAGTTAAAAGGTCAGCACGGTATTGTGGGATAAAGGATTTTTACTGGACTATGTTCATGGTACCAACCACAACAATCACTGACAGCGGCACTATGACTAGTGAATTCAGTAAAGTTGCAAAAGTATTGAGCTGGTAACAGTGCCATTTTGCTCTCACTGGTCAACAAAAAAAAAAATCACCAAGCACATTTTAAAGAATAGCAAAAAAAAGTTTCTCAGCGTCCTTACACAGAATTATCTCTCAGCTAAGATCAACACATGTAATTAATCCAGTCATTTTTGATATTATTTTATAGATCACCATTATGGTCTATTTGATTGCCATGTTTCCTTCACTGGTTCAACACTGAGAATGTAAGAAATAGGAGCAGGAGAAGGTGGTTTGTGGTTGATATATCAGCACTATCTCCAGTACAATCCACATATTACCTTGACGTCCAAAGATCTATCATTCTCAGTCTTGAATGGTTATTACATCAGAGACTTCAAGGTAATAAACTCCAAAGCCTCGCCATCCTCTGAATAAAACAACTTCTCTGCATTTCAGTTCTACAGCTTGTACCAAAACTGTGCCCCCTGGTCCTAGACTCCTCAGCCAGGGAAAAGATCCGTCCAGGACTAACCAGTCAAACCCTTTAAGATTTCCCTGTCATTCCTTTAGATTCTAGTAGGCATAGTCTCAGTCATCTCAAGTTCTCATTATACAGCAAACCCACCATCCCTGGAAGTTGCTCTGGTAGATCTTAATGGCACACCTTCTATGATAAGTAAATATTTCTTAGGTAAAAAGAACAAAACTCAATATAGTACACAAAACTGCAGGTCCAGTCTCACTAAGTCTGTATAGAATTGTAATAGGACTTCCTTACTCTTATGTTTGAGTCCTCTCATAATTCTGCACCTAAATGATGGCCTTCAGTGACTTCTGTACAAGCACATCAGGGTCCTGCGAATAAATGGAGAGGAGGGTTGGCCCAAAAGGAGAGCAGCAGAGACTATATCTGGTGAGCAATAACTTTAATAATAGACTGCAAAATATCAAGCTGCAAGGAGCCACCAGGCAAGAAAGAACAGATACTAAACACAATAGGCAACACAGTAATGGAAAGCTAGAGGCAATAGATTGAGGCTCAATGAGTGGGCTAGGACTGTGGATGAGAGCTGGGTTTAAATAGGCTGCAGGTGATGAGTTAGAAAGGAGTGGTAGGTGACTTTTACTAACTGGGTGGACACTGCGAGGAGCCTACATTTGCAAGCCTTATAGATCCCTTGTAATAGCAACACTCCCATTCCCCCACTATTTAACAAAATCTCATTGTTTTTGTTATATGTCCTACATTTGGCATGTTTTTGGCCATTAATTCAGCATGTTTACATTCCCTTTGAAACCCTTTTTCATCCCCCTCCTTATGATAATTCTACATAATCCAGTATTGTTAGTAATCTTGGGAATGTGACGGTTGTTCCTCTCAGAGAAATTGGCTATACTGGTTGTGAAAAGTTGAGGCTCAAACCAATCACAGACTGTCAGCTGATAAGGACCTATTTATTCCCATGCTTAACTTTCTGTCAAGTGCCAAGTTCTCCATCCATGTCATTGATCTATCTTATATTTATGACTTCAAATGACACCAACAGACTTTCAGCACATGGCATAATTTTCCTTTCAGAAATTCATGTTGGCTGTGCTCATTTGCATTTATCCAAGGTCTTACGTTATACCCTTTATTAAAAACACCATCATTTTCCTTAAAACTGATATCAGGCCAAAGTTTGCTGGTTCCCCACTTTCTCCATTTGTTTAAATCATGTACTCACATGTATCACCCTCCAGTCTAAGAAAACCTCACCTGCTGAATCAGCCCAGGCCTGATCTTATGCTTCCTGTTGTTTGAGTTCCCTCCCACTCTTCAAATTCTCCCTCAAAACTCTCCCATATAATGCACAGCTCCCCTGCAGATCAATCTCTGATGGTTTAAACATCAATTCAAATATCTCTAGCCCCATACCTTTTCCGGATCCTTTGTCAAAATCCTGAAGCTTCCTACCCAACAGCATTTTGGGTATCCATATACCTCATGTCTACAGTGGTTTGAGAAGATACATCAACACGTCCTTCTCAAGGAGAATTGGGGATGGGCAATTAAATGCTCACTGTCTGTTGGGCCCACATTCCTTGAATGAATATATTTTCTAAAAGATAAAATGCTTACATATTGCTAATACATCCATTAGGAATATACTGTTCCACATTCATCATTTACCAAGTTGAATTTCATGGTAATCAAGATCAGGTTTGTAAGTTCTGCTATCTCTCTCTGTTGAACTTGGCATCAGTAATAAATATTCCCAGATCAGAGCTAAAAATTCATCAAGCTTTCCATTTTTAGCAAACAATCACATTTTTGAATTAAGAAAGCTAACATTTCAAAAGGAGCAATGCCTGGTTGCTTCCATTATCCATGTTGTCCATCTTCAGCATTTTTCAAAAATGAGTAACTGATTTTTGCCTTATGCTCGCTGTCATTACTCAGTGTTCAGTTGCATTCAAAATCCTGTTTTGAATTTTAACAAGGAGACAGAAAGGAATTGCTCCCACCCAAGATCTGGTGGTGAAAAACTTGTAAAACAACACCACAATTTTCTGGTGGAGTGCAGTGGGTCAGAGAGCATCTGGAAACATAGAGTCACTGAGTTATGCAGCAGAGAAAGGGGTTATTTGCCCAACTCTTCTATGATGACCAATGTCATTTCCTGAGTTAGTCTAATTGTCTATATTTAGCTCATATCGCTCTATCATGCATGTACCTATCCAAATGTCATTTCAATATTCTAATTGCACCCACCTCTACAGCTTCCTCTGGCAGGCTGTTTCCTGACTCGCATTTGCCAGGCATAGGTTTACCAGTTAACAGCATCTCCCATCAAACTTTGCAAGTCCCTGTCCAATACCAACAAAATTACCCTTAGCTTTGGCAGAGGGATGCTTAATGTTTCAAACCAGGGCCCTGCATTAGGATTGAAAGTGTAGAGTGAAGGTAGCCAGTATAAAAAGGTGAAAGGGAGGGTTTAGGCGGGCAGTGGATGATAGGTAGGACCAGCTGAGGAAGGGAACAGAGGGTGTAGAGTTAAGAGAGTGGGATGGAATAAGGTGTACGTTTAGCATCTATCATAAACATTCCAGTCATTGTTACATTTGCTCAAAAATTGTAAAATCATTAACTAGGTCAATTTGAAGAATTAACTTGGAACATTTATAGCATCATTACTATCATGAAATTGACACCAAGCTACATATATTTCTGCTGTAAATTTAAATACAATTCTGTCATTTTATGTTACAAGCATTCATTAGCATCAGTGTCATTTTTAATTGAACCATTAAATTCTAAAACTATCAAGGGAGTCAGCTGAAGATGAACACATTTGAATACATAGTTTTAAAATGTGTGGATGTGAGGGATTTTAACAAATAGTATTCAGTTTAAATCACCAATAAAACTTTCATTAACCAATAAATCAGTAAGTGTATTTATTTTAAACAGCTTTTCCTATTATGTTGCAAAATAATATTATATTGTGGCTGAAGAGGACTATGCAGCAGAAAAAATTATATTGCCTGTAAACCAAAATTACATAAAAAGAGCCTTCCAATTATTATTTGGAAAAGATGTAGGCTTTTATTTACCTTTTGAAGTAAAACCATAATGGCAACGTATAGTTATAAGTATTCTTTTACTAAACTGGTCCTTATAATGAAGTAAAGCTATTATATAAGTAGCTTTTTAAAGAAGGAGCCGACATTTCATATTTCAAAGTGTGACTGCTGGAATCAAACAAATTACAAAACATTCAATCTGCCATCAAGTCAGAAACCATTTCAGATTTAGATGCATTTAGCAAACTGTGTAACTGTTTCTAGGCTGTTCTGCTTTGCAATGATAATTTTCTAAATTCCGTGTCATTGTTATCCATTTAGTAACTAAATGACCTTCTCATGAAAGATGCCTTCCACCACAGTTTATCAAATTTTCTGATCCACTGAGTACTGAAGATTACTGTCTAATGGAGACACAAACTTTCAATCTCTCTGAATAGGTGATGAGATGCGAAGATGATTTGTTAGCTTCCCTCACTGACACTGTAAATTAACAGACCCTGTATAGAGTTTTTGATTTGAGAACAGCTCGAAATCTGGACAAACTGCACTCAAAGTTACACTAATTTTTATAACTTTTTTTTGGTTCATGTTTCCACTCAAATCAACTCATGGAACCACAAAAGTAATTGTACACCCTCTTCTTTATTACCTTTGCACCAAAAAGTAAAATTGGAGCTGATCATCAGAATCAGAATCAGGTTTAATATCACTGGCATATGTTGTGCTTTTTTTGTTTTCTGGCAGCATTATATTGCAATACATAATAATAAAAAACTATAAATTTCAATATGAATTAAATGTAAAAATTGAGGGAAAAATAATAAGGTAGCATTTATGAATTCGTTGTCCATTCAGAAATCCAATGGCAGAGGTGAAATAGCTGTTCCTGAAATGTTGAATGTGTGTCTTCACGATCCTGTACTTCCTCCCTGATGAGGAGGTGATGGGGATACTTAATGATAGATGCTGCCTTTTGAAGGTGTCCTCAATGCGGAGGAGGATAGTGCCTATGGTGCCTAAGTTGGCTGAGTTTACAACTTCCTGCAGCTTTTTTCTGATCCTGTTTAAGGTCCCTTCCACACCAGAGAGTGATGCAACCAGTTAAACCACTCTGCATGGTGTATCTGTAGAGATTTACCAATGTCTTTGGTGACATACCAAATCTCCTCAAACTCCTAATAAAATTTTCTTGCCTTTTTGCCTTCTTTATAGTTGCATCAATACTGTAAATGCTTTACTACTGCCAACAAGCAAGCCTGCAAGTTACACTTTTCCTGAACGTAAATTGATTGGCAACCTTCTGTTTAAAAGTGTGCTTGTCCTCTGACAATTCCACTTCATTCCATGTGGAGTCATGTGTGGCAGCAACATTTTCCACTGGTATCCCATTCCTCAGGCTGAGAAATCTGCCCACTGAGCTTGCACCAGGTTAAATCCCATAAACCCCATTAAGTAATTAGTCAGCAGAAGTAAAAAGTTTAGGTAAAAAATTTTACTTCATTTAATTCCACTTGATTAAGTGTCTCCAATTCTTTTTAATTGCATGTGTCTTTTTCTTTATTAATAATGTTACTTATTATTGCATTATTACTTTCATTCTTTCACACTGCTTTGAATAATTAATGGATTTATTTTAAAATCAATATATGAAAATGTGTCCATTAAATGTACAGTTACCCCAGCAGAAAAATGGCAAATAGTTATTAAACATGTTCTACAAAATTTAATCCATTTTTTTCATTCAAATGGGTTAGAAAATAAAATCCTGAGACTAATAAGAACTTGAGCATATCTAATTAATTTCATCCTTGCTAATTTATCTCCTAAGACAAAAGTGCAGGAAAAATCTGTAGTTTTTATTAGTTCCATAATAGAGCTCCAATTCTCACATCTTCTATGAATCCTGTGGAGTTCAATTTAAATTTAATTCAAGGATTCAAAGGTTCATTGTATTGTCAAAGTATGCATGTGCAATACACCTCTGAGATTCATCTTCTCACGTTCTTTTGGATGGACAATAATTTCAAATAACGGATGGTGTACTACCTTACGATTGCTTATCTTAACTTCTTGAACTTTACTTACCTTTCTTGTTCATTTGAACTGGAACATTTGAAGGACATTAGTCTTGTCAGTTACAGTGCCTCCTTTGCAGTTATTTAGATACCAGAGTTCACACTTTCAGATTTTAAAACTTACGAGGCCTCACAGCTCTGTGAAATGATCTGTGTCAGATGGGATTACCAGAATAACTTTTGTAGCTGAATCACTGAGTTGTAACCAGAAGTGTGTAGAATCACAACACAATGATTCAGCTTGGAACCTGTCCTTTGATGCATTGCCTGTCATAAACCATATAGCAGGATCTGCTTGGGCTCCACACAGCCCTGATAGCTAACTCTCCACCTAACATACAGTAACAATTCAATGGATCCAGGATTAACCTGTATGCAATTTCTCAGCTTAATAACTGCAACAGTTCTCACTGGAAAGCGAAGCAGCAAAAGTATTATTAAGCAGCAACTTTGTGAGATAATGGAGAGTGATACAAAACTTTTGTAGACAAATTAGTATATTGCGTTCAACCAAAGTCAATGTCAAAGTCAAATTAAAATTTATTACCAAAGTGTGTATATAACAACATTACCATATAACAATTACAGCGCGGAAACAGGCCATCTCGGCCCTTCTAGTCTGTGTCGAACGCTTACTCTAACCTAACCCTCCATTCCTTTCTTGTCCATATACTTATCCAATTTTGCTTTAAATGACAATACCGAACCTGCCTCTACCACTTCTACTGGAAGCTCATTCCACACAGCTACCACTCTCTGAGTAAAGAAATTCCCCCTCATGTTACCCTTAAACTTTTGCCCACTAAGTCTCAACTCATGTCCTCTTGTTTGAATCTGCCCTACTCTCAATGGAAAAAGCCTCTACACGTCAATTCTATCTATCCCCCTCATAATTTTAAATACCTCTGTCAAATCCCCCCCCCCAACCTTCTATGCTCCAAATATGTTACCATATATACCTTGAGATTCATTTCCTTGCAGGTATTTACAGGAAAATAAATATATACAACTGAATTTACAAAAAATAACTATTCATGAGCAACCCATATACAAAAGAAGACAAATTGTGGCAAAGAAAAGCATAAATAATGTGGAGAACATGTGTTGTAGAGTCCTTGAAAGTGAGTCTGTAGATTGTGGAATCAGTTCAGAGTTTGAGTGAGTGAAGTTATCCATGCTCTTTCATGAGCCTGATAACTGTAGGGTAATGAACCATAATATCATAAGACACAGGAGCAGAATTAAGTCATTCGACCCATCAAGCCTCCTCCACCATTCCATCATGGTTGATTTATTAATCCTCTTAATACCGTTCTCCTGTCTTCTCCCCGTAACCTTTGATGCTCTTACTAATCAAGAACTTGTCAACCTCCACTTTAAATATAATCTATGACTTGGCCTCCACAGCTGTCTGTGACAATGAGTTCCATAGATTCACGACCTCGTGGCGGAAGAAATTCCACCTTACCTCTGTTCTAATGGGCCGACCTTGTATTCTGAGGCATAGGAAACATTCTCTCTATATACACTCATCTAAGTCCTTCAATATTCAATAATATTTCCATTCATTCCTCTAAACTCCAGCGAGCACAGTCCCAGAGCTGTCATACCTTAACCCTTTCATTCCTGGGATTAGTCTCGTGGATCTCCTCTGGCCTCTCTCCAAAGTCTGCACATTATTTCTGAGACAAGGGGCCAAAAGCTGCTCACAATACTCCAAATGTAGTCTGACTAATCCCCTTATAAAGCCAAAACACAGCATCCTTGTTTTTATATTCTAGACCTCTCAAAGTAAGGGCTAACATTGCATTTGCCTTCTTTACCACCAACTCAACTTGCAAGTTAACCTTTAGGGAATCCTGCATAAGGGCTCCCACATCCCTTTACACCTCTGATTTTTGAATTTGCTCCCCGTTTAGAAATTACCCTACACTTTTATTGCTTCTACCAAAGTGAATAACCACACACTTCCCCACGCTATATTCCATCTGCCACTAATTTGCTCATTCTCCTAATCATCGAAGTTCTTCTGCAGACTCCTTACTTCCTCAATACTATAAGTCTCTCCATCTATCCATGTATCATCCTCAAACTTGGCCACAAAGAGTTCAATTCCATCAAAAAAAGCCATCTTTCCTTCCAGTCTTTGTTTCCTGCCAGTCTGACAATGTTCTGTCGATGCTCGTATCTTTCCTGTAATACATTGGGCTGTTAACTTGCTTTGCAGTCTGATGTCTGGCAACTTTTCAATGGTCTTTTGAAAATCCAAGCAAACAACATCCCCTGGTTCTCCTTTGTCTATCCTGACTGTTATTTCCTTAAAGGATTCTAATAAATCCATCAGGCAAGATTTACCCTTATGAAAACCATGCTGATGTTGGCTTAATTTATCATGTACCTCCAAGTATTCTGAAACTTCAGAAGTCAGGCTAACAGGCTATAATTTCCTATCTTTTGCTTTCTCCCTTCTTAACTTGTGGTGTGATATTTTCAATTTTCAAGTCCTCCAGGACCATTTCAGAATCTAGTGATTCTATAATGACCACCATTTATGCCTCGACAATCTCTTTAGCAACCTCTTTCAAAACCCTGGGGTGCAGTCCATCTGGTCTACATGATTTATCTACATTCAGACCTTTCAGATTCCCAAGCACCTTATCCTTAGTAATAGCAACTATACCCACTTCTGCCCCCTGACGCTCTCAAGTTTCTTTCATTTTGTTGGTGTCTTGCACAGTGAAGCCTGACACAAAATTCCTATTAAGTTGCTTCACCATTTCTTAGTCTCCTGTTACTACCTCTGCAGCATCATTTTCCAGTGGTCCAATATGCCCTTTTATTCTTTATATATCTGAAAAGGTTTTTGGTATTCTCTTTTATATTATTGGCATTTATATTATTATTTCATTTTTTCTCTCCATATGGTTCTTTTATTTGCCTTCTGTTGGTTTATAAAATCTTCCCTATCTTCTAGTTTACCACGAGGTTTTGCTCTCTTTTGTTTTTATGTTGTCTTTGACTTCTCTTGTCAGGCATTGTTGCTTCATGCTCTCTTTAAAATACTTACTCATTTTGGAATGTATCTATCCTGCGCCCTTACTCCCAGAAATTCCTGCCATTATCCTCTTCTAGTGTCCCCTTCCAATCAACTCTGGCCAGCTCCTCTCTCGTACCTCATATCTCATACCCTTTACTCCACTGTAATACTGATACATCTGAGTTTAGCTTCTCCCTCTCAAACTGCAAGGAAAATTCTATCCTATTACGATCACTAGCATCTAAGGATTCCTTTACCTTAAGCTTCCTAATCAAAGCAGTTTCACTACACAACATTCAATCCAGAATTGCCATTTCCCTTGTGGGCTCAATCACATGCTACTCTAATGAATATTCCTAAACCGGGTGCCGTGGGCCCTTAGATTTATGTACCCTCTGCTCAATGGTAGTAGTAAGAAGAGATCATAGTCTGGATGGTTGGGGTCCTTGATGATGGATGCTGGTTTCTTGTGGCAGCGATTCATGGAAATGTGGTCAGTGCTGAGTAGGGCTTTGTCTACGAGGCAACGGGCTGTATCCACCACTTTCTCCAGACTTTTCATTCCTGTACGTTGGTGTGGTCATACCAGCCATTATGCAGCCAGTTAGGATACTCTCCATGTTGCACCCATATAAGTTTGTCAGAGTTTTAAGTGGCATGCCAACTATATACAAATTGTAAGGAAGTAGAGATGCTGCAATACTTTCTTTGTGATGACACTTACGTAGTGGTGTCAGGACAGGTCCTCTGACATGAATACGTCAGGGATTTTAAAGTTACTGACCCTCTCCACCTCAAACTCCCTAATGAGGACTAGGTGATAGACCCCTGGCTTCTTCCTCCTGTAGTGGATAATCAGCTCTTTGGTTTTGCGAACATTAAGTGAGAGGTTGTTGCTTTGGCACCATTTAACCAAATTCTCAATCTCCCCCCATGATGCTCATTTGCCAACAACAGTGATATCATCAGCAAATTTAAATATCACCCATTGTAACATATGGCCTTTTTCATGTCTATGGCTGACTAAACCATTAACAGCCCAAGTGTACAATTTATTAAGTACATTTTAGCATTCCTCCCGAGAATTATACTCTATGAAATACTGTTTTGACTATTTGGTCATTTTGCATTGGTAGACAGAATTTGAAAATAGTTCAAGATAATTAAATTTTTCTTAAACTAACTGTAGAATAAAATGTAATGCACCAAGACAGATCATTAAATCCAAATAGTATATGTCTGCATGTATCCTCCCTTCAAACCAACCACCATTCTACTTATCTTCATACATATTCCCATCACATCACTCAATTACTTTCACTTTCTTACATTGCATCAAGCTTCCAGTTGAACAGTTTCTGCTTCAAGTGCTACATTTCAGTGAGTTCCATATTTCACCATTTCCTCTAATACAATTATGTAGCTCTGTGTATTTTTTCTTCTGCACTAATAAAGTGGGTTTACAAATACACAGTTCCACCTTTTCATTATTCCCTTCCCTGCTTTGCATTACTGAATACTTTCCAACTGGTGAGATTAAATATTTATCTTAGTTAGGAGGAGACTTCATGACTAATTGTGCATCACTCTATGGTTAGAGATACAGTTGTTAAGGACAATGTTCTTCTAATTTTAAACTATGCCACTAAGTTCTGAATTCATCATCTCACTGAAAGCAACTTTTGTATGTTACTAACCTTAGAAGTTTCCAGTCACCTGCTGACCTTCAAACCTATGTACTTCGCATATACAAAAGAAATATCACAGAAAATTTTAATGATACATATTAAAATTATATCCCTTCATTTATTATTTCACTTTAAAAGTGACACATTAGACTCCTTTTTAGTGGACCGAAAGGATATTATTAATCATTTTCAGTCATAAGACTATCATCTAGTTCAGAGAAGCTCAGATTGAACAATAAATATTGCATTTGCAATCTATTCAAACAACAAGAAAGTAACATTGTCTGAATTATTTCAATATTCTTAGACATAATTTTACAATAATCTGGCTTGAGTGGTCAGTTTTCCACCTCAACAAATTGCAAAAACATTAATCTCACCACAACATATGTGCTGTCACCTCAAAAAGGAAATCATCTTCCATGACAAGTGCTGCCTGACATGCTGTAGCAAACTAAAGAGGCATGATAATTTATTCCATGTAGCCAGCAGACCATGACTGAAAAAACATGTTTGAAAATTACTAAATTAGAATTGCAGTATTCTGGTAACATAAGGTTCAGTAACTTTCATAAATTTATATTCACCTTCTATTGTTTGTCAATGTAATATAGCAGCTACAGTTATCACACTAAAAGTACTCCAGGGATATTTACCATTCCTTGTAGAAAGGAAAAAAATATGGAATGCACAGTGCAATGCATTAGCTGAAAATTTCCCAGTTATGATTTACTACAGCCAATGAAAAATCAAGACCTTTAAATAGAGAGAGTATCTATAGAAGTATTGACCTGGCAACAATTATTACTGAAAAATAGATTTGTCTCTAACTTCTCAAAAAAAGGATCAAAAGATTTGACGTGAGTTATTTCTCTCCACCTTTTCAATTCATATCCAGCATTTTGCCTGGGGAGCTTCACTATTACCTAATTAACAAAGAATCATGCAATATTTTGTTGAAGGCAGATGATATTTTTCTCTCTCTCAAATCACCTTAGAAGCAAGAATGCTAAGTTTTAGCTCCTAGTTTTGTGGTTAAGTCTCTGAATTATTGATTGAATCCTAAATAAGGTCAGGTTTTACAATGCAAGAATGTGAAGCGAATTTAAAAAAAAGAATAAAAGTTTATTGTATTCCATATGAACATTCATGTAACTGGAAACAATTTACAAATATAAACACTGCAGACACCAAACATGGAAGAAAATATAATATTTTATGTGAACAGTAATGATGCATTCTGAGCAAATAGGACATTTATGAGGTGAATGTGACAAGTTGTGGTGATATGTGTGTTTAATGAGTTTTGAAGTTAAAATACCAATGGGAACTAAAACCTACCCTATGTGATTATCTGCCTGCCTTCATTAGAATGCAAGTTATGATTTCCTTACACATATATTTCCAAAAAGTAGTCTGTGTAATGGTTCAAGGAGGCTGGACTTCAAAAAAGCAGCAAAATTAAATGAACAAGTAAGAACTTGAAGTATTACAGGAAAATATTTCAAGAACAACTCCATTTAAGGTAATTCACAAGGAAACTGATTTTACTACTGCAAGTAAATTTTTTATAGTATTTGCGCATGCATGTATACTTCACAATAAGCTGGGCTTTGAGAAAGGAATGAGAATTTAAATTAAAAAACAGCAGAAATTTCAAAGCTGAATGCTGATCACGAATTACATGATCCTGTGAAAACCAGCTTTTCACATGGTCAATCTTCAGATTTAGGTCTAATTTTATAAAAGAAAACAGACAAAAGCACCAATTAAAAATTCACAAGTAATTATACAGCATTAAACAAGATCTATGAAAATTAACAAGAAGATGGAACAGGTCCAGTGAAAGATCCGGGTTATATCACAAATTCTGAATCCACTTTCACGCCTATCCTCAGTGTAAAAAGAGTAAGTGCTCATTGCTGTGTTACGAACCCCATAACTGGGTCACTTACCAGCAAAGATAGGGAAGTCCGTTGAAGTCTGATGATACTATTTTTAACAGTATTTATTAGTAAAAAGACACAAATATAATATCAATGCAAACATACAGATAATATACGTCATCAATACTAAATCTAAAAGTGCGTGTATAATAATAATCAATAAGAAATAGCTCTATTGTTGTCTAGGGGATAATGAATCGTCCGATGGAAATATAAAGTTCGTTTCAGTTCATACAGGCTGCAGCCGTTGTTGATCGCTTTGTTGCAATTGTTGGAGAGAGAGAGAAATAGAAAAACTTGCCAGCTTTCCTTGTTACAATCTTGATCCGTATCCGTCCTTTAGCGAGGCTGTTCTGTGGAGGACTTGTCACCCAGGCAAGGATGGACACACACACAAGCTCCCACCAGTCTCATACGTTTCTCCTGGTGTGTCTAAAGGGGTTGTTCCCCAGACCTCTTTTATCCTCACTCACGGGGTCTCAGATGTCAATCAGGTTGGGATGATGCAATCCCTCAACCAGCCCACTCTGGTTGTCCCCTGAGGGCTTCAATGAATAGTACAGTAATCAATACACAATTCCGTCTCCAAGAGACAATGGCAGTAATCAATGGTTCCGTCCCTCTTTTGTTAGGAGGCATTCCCCCTACCTTGTGTATTCTGTGTTGTCTATGGCAACTGCCAGGGCTGTGATCCGGCGTCTCGCTCTCTCTCATTATTGCCATGATGTGTATCTCTCTCATTTCCTGGGTCCCAGACTCGAATTAATAGTGATCTTGCGATTCTCAAGAAGGAGGGGGTGACTTTGTACCCTTCGGCCTCTCAGAGTTGCGGCATATTCGTAACACCCGCTTCCTTCTAAGATTTTTACCAACAGGTAAAAATTAATTAATACGAAGTCTTACAGGATTTCAGAATCTAACACAATACAAAAGACTTTTTTTTTCACTACAGAGTAAGACAGTAATACATTCAATTCAGCATCTAAACAGTTAGCGGTTACATTGTCACTTCCTTTAATATCTTATCATCTTGTACCTTAATAAATTCTTGTAGCATCAGACTCCAATATAATAACCACCTATTTTTATTCCTTTTCTTCAGCAAACAAAAACTAAAGAGTTGTGATCTTAGCTTACGTGTATACTACAAAAGTTCATGCAAATACTAATCTTTATGGTACTTTCAAATTTAACCATCAATCTTCCATGGGGTTGTCTTTATTATTCATATGCTTTGTCGAAATCCCCTAAACCGGATTCTGTTATTTAAAGTGGCATCCCGTCAACCCTCGCCCCTTTTCCAGTTAACTCCCATGTGGTTAACTTGATACTAGTGTGGAATAGGCCTCTGCCTGCTTCTTTCATAGGAGTTATTTTATCAAAAATGTGTTCCAAACTTAGACCATTTTCTGAATTTCCACACAATTCTTTAATTTTAAGCAAGTTGTTGGTTTTATCTTCAGGACTTTTCATGCTATTAGTTTTTAGTTTAAAATCTGCAAGCGACCCCTCTTTGTCCAAACAGCATTTCAAATTCTGCCTCTTCACAGCACACTCTTGAATAACAATAGCACGTGGGGCACCTTTACATTCCAAATCAACCTGTAATTGATTCGCAGGCACCGTGTTACCAAGCCATTGTCTCTTTAGCCTGGTTGCTGCTTCTGACATCAATCCAGACTTTAAATTTTCTTCATTCAGTTTAGGAACTACACTCTTCCCTTTCCCTTCAATAATAATATTCACCTCACCACCTTTCATCTCCTCACTAACTTTTCACACACCTTCGAACACAAACAACTGGGAATTCTCACTTCCCACTATTACCAAGGTTAAACCTTTCTTCACTGAACCAAGTCTATCTGACCCACAAGGACTGCATTCCTTTTCAACTAAATCAAATACCTCAGACTTTTTCTGAGCTTCATTACTATGTTCAGTACCACGTGCATCCACATCTTGAACACACTCAAACGGGACATTTGCCTCTTCCAGGCTTTCAATACCCGTACCCTTTTCAAATTCTAAATTCCCCTGATCCTCCCAGTTACTCTTTGGGCAACTCCCTTCCGGGGTCAACTCAACCCCGCGGGCTGAAACAACCTCATCTGCCAACCCAGCAGACTTCTTCAAGGTAATGGCATCCTTTTCATCTAGGACTGCCCTCATTTCATTATCGGGAACACCTTTAGAATTTTCAACTTCTTCAAACAGTTCTGTCAAATCAGACAGATCATCCATGTCCAACCCTGGACCTTTTAACAGCCTTATCTGTTTCTCATCTTTACTCCGTGCCTCTATAAAGTTCCTCCTGGCTAAGGGCAGGACTACCTCCTCTCCCTTACTCTCTTTCACTTTCCTATTCTCTGTTTTACCACCCTCTAACTCCTCTTGGTACAGGGTCAGTAAAAACGTCTAGGCCAAATCGATACTGGCCGGATTAAAACTGGTCTTCTTCTCAGCTGCCTTTCTCGACTTGCTGCGCGTGGTTGCGCATGCGGGATAGATCTTGGAATCTAGGGGCGGGACCTCCACACTTACAGGCTGACTCATCAGCTCCATGGCCGACCAAACGTCACCACCAGCTAAATCGTTACCCAGAAGGATGTCTACGTCAGTTCTCGTAAATTCTGCTCGCACCCCTATTTCAACTGGTCCAGATACCAGCTCACAATTTATAACGATCCTATGCAAAGGCACTGCTTCTGTCCCTTTTCCTATGCCTCTCAAAGCTACCTCTCCAGTCTGAGGACCAAAATCTAGTACCGTACTGCTAATCAATGACAGCTCAGTTCCCGTGTCTCTCCAGATGCACACTGGAACTGTGGGGTCTCCCTCCTTCACAGACACAGTTCCTTCTGAAATACATTTCTCAGACCTCTCTCGTACTCGGTCTACCTGGGGTTTTCTCGTCGATTTACTGATCACCACAATACATCCTGTAGGGACTGCTGCTTTCCATTTTCCTGTCTCCTTCCTTGGAGCAAGGCACTTAGATGCAATATGACCCACCTTTCCACAATTAAAACAGGTCAAGCCAGGACCTCTCCTGCCGTCTTGCCTTTCCTCCTTAATTTTTCCACTAGCTCCCAGCAGGATCTCTGCCTCAGCTGACAGACTTTCTCTACCGGTCCCACAGTCTCTCTGGTAACTCTTATTTGAGGAAAACTTTGTCTTGTGGGTTAGGGCATATTCATCTGCGAACCTAGCAAATTCAGAGATGGACTTATTCGGCTTCTCATTCAAATACATCCAGATATCATCCGAAACACAACCTTTAAATTCCTCAATCAGAACATTTCTGCTGTACACCAACGATCCAAGAGCACACCCTTCTCATAGGCAAACTCTGCATACGTCTGATTCCACCCTTTCTTTAAATTTCTGAACTTTTGTCTATAGGCCTCAGGTACCAATTCGTAGGTCCAAAGAATGGCCTCCTTTACTTTCTCATAATTCTCAGACTCCTCCTCCTCCATGGACAACGCCGCATATGCCCGTTGTGCCTTCCCTTTTAACACACTTTGTAAACGCCACCCACTGCTCTTTGGGCCACTTCTGACTCACTGCCACCTTTTCAAAATGCAAGAAATAACTATCAAAATCCGTCTCCTCGAACAGAGGTACTAACCTAAACTCCCGACTAATGTTAAACCGCTCGTCTCGGTCTGGCCCTTGAACTCTTCGCTCTTGCCTTAACTTCTCCATGTCCAAGTCATGTTTCCTCTGTTTCTCTTTCTCCTCATACTCCCTCTCCTTCTCGGCTCTCTCCCTCTCCTTCTCCTTTTCAGCTGTCTCCAGCTGTTTTAACTGAATTTCATGCTCCCTCTGCTTCTCGGCTCTTTCCTGCTCCTTTCCAGCTCTTTCCTTCTCCCTTTTCACCTCTAACTCCTTCAGCTGGAGCTCACGCTCCCTCTTCCTCCGTTCCGTGTCCAGCCTCAATTTCTCCAACTCTAACTGAGCCATCCCACTAGCTGGTACATTGTCAGGGATATTTTCCAATACCTCAGCAGAAAACACATTCTTCACAATATAATACTGAGTTATGGCCCTCCACACCTCCTGCTTTTCCATCGACAACCTCACCTCTGCAAGATTTAGTCCTTTCGCAGTATTTATCAAGTCCGACTTTGTGGCAGCCTCTAGAGTCAGGTTTTCTATGAATTCATCTATGTCCATCTTTGCTGGTTTCCCGTCTGGTTACCCGCACAACCAGATCCACGTTTGGACTTAAAAGCCCAATTCACTGGCCCTCCAATTTGGTATCAAATCTCGAGACGAGACCCCACGTTGTTACGAACCCCGTAACTGGGTCACTTACAAGCAAAGATAGGGACATCCGTTGAAGTCTGATGGTACTATTTTTAACAGTATTTATTAGTAAAAAGATTCAAAAATAATATCAATGCAAACATACAGATAACATACGTCGTCAAAACTAAATCTAAAAGTGCGGGTATAATAATAATAATCAATAAGAAATAAGCTCTATCGTTGTCTAGGGGATAATGAATTGTCCGATGGAAATATAAAGTTCGTTTCAGTTCATACAGGCTGCAGCCGTTGTTGATCGCTTTGTTGCAATTGTTGGAGAGAGAGAGAAATAGAAAAACTTGCTGGCTTTCCTTGATACAATCTTGATCCGTATCCGTCCTTTAGCGAGGCTGTTCTGTGGAGGACTTGTCACCCAGGCAAGGATGGACACACACACAAGCTCCCACCAGTCTCATACGTTTCTCCTGGTGTGTCTAAAGGGGTTGTTCCCCAGACCCTCTTTTATCCTCACTCACGGGGTCTCAGATGTCAATCAGGTTGGGATGATGCAATCCCTCAACCAGCCCACTCAGGTTGTCCCCTGAGGGCTTCAATGAATAGTACAGTAATCAATACACAATTCCGTCTCCAAGAGACAATGGCAGTAATCAATGGTTCCGTCCCTCTTTTGTTAGGAGGCATTCCCCCTACCTTGTGTATTCTGTGTTGTCTATGGCAACTGCCAGGGCTGTGATCCGGCGTCTCGCTCTCTCTCATTATTGCCATGATGTGTATCTCTCTCATTTCCTGGGTCCCAGACTCGAATTAATAGTGATCTTGCGATTCTCAAAAAGGAGGGGGCTACTTTGTACCCTTCGGCCTCTCAGAGTTGCGGCATATTCGTAACAGCTGGCATTCCTGTCTTCCACAAATACTTAACGCTATATAACTTGGAGTACATACTGGATAGCAAAGAAAACATTCTAAGTTTTGAATTTAGAATATTTTTTCAATGAAAGTTGTTGGAGAATAGACACAACTTGGGTATGCAACTCAAAAGTCCCCACCATTAGCTGAAGTCCCCCACTTACTGTACACAAATAAAGTTTCATTGTAAACTAAATTTTCAAAGCTTTTAAAAACTGAAAGAATGGGAAACAATATTTTTTTTAAAAATGGGAACATACTATTATAACATATTTTATGCAGCTTCAATTCTACCAGTTCATTAGAATACTGTATACCCAAAATGTCATAAGCTCACTTTCATCTTTACAGATATTGTTGTGTATGTTAAGCATTTTCTTATCCCATTTCACATAGTTTAATTTTGCTGCTATTATGTTCAATCAGTACTCGTATTTCAGTTTGGAAGAGATTAAATCATTGTGCTAGAATTGCAATATTGTTGTTGATATTCCTGTTGTGTGTACAACACAATGTTGTTAATTATTTTTCAAGTACAGCATTGACAAAATTTGTTTTCCTTATTACGACGTAATCTTCCAGAGCTTTGTTTACTTTATTTCACCTTTGTGTCATAGCTGTTGTTCAATCTTCTTTGATTTTTGAGTTGCTTTGTGAGGGGCTCTTTTATAATAAATGAGTTTGGTTGCATCCATCACATCTCACATTGTTTCATGAATCTTTCTGACATTTTTTGACCATCATCAGGGACGAGTGAGGGTTACCATCATTCAGTGATACTAACGGTGAAGGGGGAGAGGAATCTAAACAGGGCTTCAGGGGCTGATGTAATGTGGGCATATACCAAGGTTACTGCTTCACACCAGCCAGGTTATGATACAACCTCAGAAAATACAAGTAAGTTTTCTCTGAAGAGATTAGGCAGTATAGATTCATCAGGATGAGGTCAGGAACGTGAAATTACAGTTAGGTGGAGAAACTTAATGTACAAGGTTTACTTCTTATGAAGCAGATGAGGCCAAGAAAAAATATATTTGGATAACACACACAAAATGCAGGACTCGGGAAAGGTTTCGCCCGAAGCATCGCCTGTATTCTTTTCCTAGATGCTGCCTGGCCTGCTAAGCTCCCCCAGCATTTTCTGTGTGTTCCAACATTTGAAAATTTTCTTTTGTTAAACTCATATTTGGCATTTTTTTAAGATTCTGAAAGGTTTTAAGAAAGTGAAAGCAGAAAGCCATTCTCTTCCGTTATGGAGTCAGTAGAAGAGATATTGATACTAAAGGTTCATAAGAAAGGATTAAACTCCAGGTGCATGGTTCATGTTACCAAAGTGAGAGCTTGAGGCAGAGATCCTTGTAATTATTAAAGAAAAATTGGCTAAATATATGAAGTTCCATCTTAGACCTCAACTCATATTCATGTAGGGTTTGTCGGGTGTATTAAAGGATCAAACAAAAATTTGTGATGGAACCAGAACCTTTGGAAAGGAATTACAAATCCACATTGATCCAGCTGTGGGCACATGTTTATCAAGTTCACTTTATTGTAGATGCATGAAAAAGCAGTCATGTACAGGGTTATGCCAAGAATGCATATCATAAACGGAGGCTTGAATTAAATCCATCAGAAGGGAAGAAGAGTTGTTTGTGAGACTACAAGAGCCTCCAGATATTAATGGAATTATGCAAAGCACATTGAGTTATAATGGATACCTAAGGGTAATCCAATATAAAGTTTAAAAATCTTTAAAAATCTTAATAAACTGTCACATCAGAAAGAATGCTCTCATATAATGTTTATTGGAAAAGATTAGAGACTGTCTACTAGCCAAAACATTAGTTATTAAAATAAACTCAGTGATCTGGGTTAATTGATTCCAATAACCTTGGAATAAGACACCATCATACACTCAGTAGCCACTTTATTAGAAGCATGTGCTTGTTAATGCAAATATCTAATCAGCCAATCACATGGCAGCATCTCAATGCATAAAAGCATGCTGACATGGTCAAGAGGTTCAATTGTTGTTCAGAGTAAACATCAGAATGGGGAAGAAATGTGATCACTATGACTCTGACCATTGAATGCTTATTGGTGCCAGATGGGGTAGTTTGAGTATCTCAAAAACTGCTGATCTCCACAGATTTTCACACTGAACAGCCTCTAAAGTTTACAGAGAATGGTGCAAAATACAAAACAAAAAAATCAGTGAGGAGCAGCAGTTCTGAGGGTAAAAATAATGAGAGGGTTGTTAATGAGAGGGCTCAGAGAATAATCGTCAGACTAGTTCAAACTGACAGGAAGGCAACAGTAACTGAAATAACAACAGTGTTGTGCAGAAGATCATCTCTGAAAGCACAACACATTGATCCTTGAAGTGGATGGGCCACAGAAGCAGAAGAAAACGAACATACCCTCAGTGGCCACTTTATTAGGAACAGGATGTATCTAATAAATTGGCTGCTGAGTGTACATACTGACTTTTGATTCACAGCAAAATGAGCTGCGCAATCCTTTAGTTCCTGGAGAAGGTTGACATCTCTGCTATGGGAAGTGAGAAGGATGAATCAAGTGATACACCCCCCTGTTCTTAACTCCTGGAACTCATCAATCACTTTTCGGATTTGGAGGGCAATTTTGCAGCATTCTTGTGCTTGAACTGATCTCAATTTTCGGACTAGAAAAATAGCGTTACTGACCCTTCCATCACGTGGAGAGTGCAATATCTTTTTACAACACAGTTGAACAAGGCAGTATTGATGAGCTTGCTGATTGCTGTCATCCATTTAAGCTGCTCATCATAATAAAGACCCGGGGAGAGGACACAGTTTGCCAAGTGGAATTAAGCTGAAATTAATCTTGCAAATAACTGGCACAGGCCTCTCTATCTAAATGGTCCTTTAAACCAAAATCAGATCTTCCAAGCCAATAGCAAAAATATCAATGGATCCTAAAGGATTTTATTCTATTTTTGCCGTGTCTCAAAATGCTATAAATCCTCATTAAATGCAAATATACAGCTGCTTGTTCATATGTGCCGTGTCATATGATGTTGCAATCATGGTCTTTCCATGACCATGATTGTTCTTGGCAAATTGTTCTACAGAAGAGGAGGTTTGCTATTGCCTTCTTCTGGGCAGTGTCTTCACAGGATGGGTAACCCCAGCCATTATCAATACTCTCCAGAGGTTACCTGCATGGCATCAGTGAGTACATAACCAGGACTCGTGATATGCACTAGGTGCTCATACAACCATCCACCACCTGCTCCTATGGCTTCACATGACCCTTAAGACATTTATTAATGCCTTCAATTAAAAGTCTGAACTGTCTCTTAAGTCCCTTACTTAGAGGAACCCATGGCAGTTTGGAACACATCAGGATTACTTAGAGGATGCTTAAGCAAATCACTTTATCCTTCAAGTTTGATGCAATACATCAGCCCTAATGTTCTTACATATTTTAGAGTACTGGAATTTGGCAATTCTGTTGATTGGAAGCAATAATTTCACATAGCAAGATCAAGAATCTATTTTTCGACCACATTGAACATACATAAGTGCAACCATAAATACTTACCTTTGATCAGATTAACAGTGATTGACATTAAATCAAGCTGTTGGGTTGGAATTGTGCACAGTTCGGATCAAATGCATGCATCATATTGTTATTGGGGTCTTCAGATAAAATGTTGGGCAATTTTCAGATATATTCAAGATTCAAAGTAGGCAGTATAGTAGCATAATGGTTAGTAGAATACTTTACAGCACCAGCGATGACCTATCTGGGTTCAATCCCCACTGCTGTCTGTAAGGAGTTTGTACGTTCTCACTGCAACCGCAGGGGTTTCCTCCAGGTGCTCTGGTTTCCTCCCACAATCCAGAGACATATGGTTTGGGTTAGTAAGTTGTAGGCATGCTATATTGATGCCAGAAGCATGTTGACACCTGTGGACGGCTCAGCACAATCTTTGTTGATTTACTTTTACACAATGTATTACACGGTATGTTTCAATGTTCACGTGACAAGTAAAGCCTATCTCTATCATTTCTGATTTATTGAGTGCAACTTTCCTGAACATGCATCATAAAACTGTTCCTCTGTTGAGCAAAATAATTGTAAGTATTTTTAATTTTCATTCATCCGTATTTAATATCTATCAGGTTATTAATTTCACCAAGTGCAACCCAGCAGAAGCATGCCGATTAGCGAGACTGAAATAATGAATTTTCTGCTATGAGGAACCTTTTTTCTTCTGTCTCGTATTTCAATTGGATCACTAAATATTTTTATTACAAACATCTGTTCCCTGAAAGAGACACTTCTTTCCCTCCCATATCAAATATTTTTATTTTGTTAAACACAGACTGGTCACACTGCTCCATCATGCTAACAAGCAGGGTCAACCAACAAAAAACCAAAAGTATAGCTATTTAGTAATGTCCTGTGGAAATCAAATTATTTTTTAGATATGTTTCTCCATGGCAGACATTAACTGGCAGATTAATACACAATCTGACAAAACAAAGACAATCTTTTATCCATTCCACTGTCTGATTCATTTTGTTAGATGTTCCAGGTTTAAAAACCATGCACGAGGCCTGATTCATGTAAGTTACAACTACTTCTGGTATGAAATTCCGGAAGATCAGCATGAATCATAGATTTAACTGAGTTACAACTGGAGTGTTGGCGACGTCTTTCTCAAAAGGAAATTATAAGTAGAACAGCACTGCTTCTAACTCTTTTGTAAGATTCACAAAAAGAAATTGCACTGGTAGGCCATTGTTTCTGCCTGCTCCCACCCGACTGAATTTCTCTGCTCATGTGTTGGCTCCATCTTGTACTCGCAGTCAGTCCACTCCCACCTCCAACCATGACATCCCGCATGCTTTTCACCAGTTCAACAACTTTCATTTCTTCAGCCTCACCACTTAATTTTCCACTATGAATGTCTGGCCCCTTTACACGTCTAGCCTGCATTAGGAAGGCCTCGAGGCTCTCTGTTTCTTTCTAGAACATGGATCCGCCCAATTCCGCTTCACTCTCCTCTTGTCAGGCAGAATTGTGCTTACCCTCAACAATGTGTCTTTTGGCTCTTCTCATTTTTTTCTGATCAAAGGTGGTGCTATGGGCAGTCATATGGGCCAAGTTATTATGGCTGCCTTTTTATTGGCTACCTGGAACAGTACGTGTTCCAGACCTAGTTGGGCATCACACCTCAAATCTCTCTCCACAACATTAGTAGCTGTGTTGATGCAGCTGTACTGCACACATGCAGAACCTATCCATTTCATCAGCTTTGATTCCAGTTTCCACCCTGGTCTCAGCTCACTTAGTCTGTCCCCGACAACTCTTTTCTCTTTCTCGATCTGTTTGTGTTCCATCTCAGGAGAGAGGTTATTTACTGACACCTATCAAACCCACCGATTCCCAGCAGTGCCTCAACGAGACCACCTTTCGCTCTGCAGGGTATGATTCCCTTTTCTCAGTTCCTCCACCACATCTGTTCTGATGATGAGGCCATCTATACCCGGACATCTGAAATGTCTTCGTTTTTTTTTGCAGGAAACAAGGTTTTGCCTTACTGTTACTGATGGAGCCCTCACATTCACCTCCTCTGTTTCCCAACACGTCTGCCCTTACCCAGGATAGAGATTCCCCAGTTCTCACCCATCACCAATCTATGCATCCAGCATAACTATTTTTACAACCTTTGTTGAATCCATTGGCATCCCAACACATTTACATTTTCCCCTTCCTTCTCCTTCCCTCTTTGTTTTTCATATGAACCCCTCCCTTCGTAAATCTAATCCACACATGCCCTTCGTTCCCCAGGCACTTTCTCCTCTGTTGAGATGTAATAACGCAGCCATGAGCAAGATAATAGCTCCTCCTCTCTCACCAACATCCAGGGGCCGGATGAGGCAACCCTGCACATGCATATTATCCAATGCTCCTGTTACAGCCTGAACTACACCAGTGTGATCGGACACAAAATGGGCAATGGCTTTGCTGAGCATCTTCGCTCCCTCTGCCATGGCCATTGGGATATCCCAGTTGCCAGCCATTTTAATTCTTCTTTCTATTCCCTCATGAGCATTTCTATTCTTGGGTTCCCCTTCTGCTAAATGCAAAGAACAGGAACAGCCTTTCAAACTCTGCCTGGGCAGCCCACGGCCTTGTGCTATGAATATTGAATTCTCCAACTTTCAATAACTGCCTCCCCCCTTATACTTTTACCTCCCCTCCTGATCTACCTAGACCACATCTCCATCCTGCTTTCAGTCCTTGACACCTTTCCTTCTGCTCATCACTCACACGCTCCTACCACTGGCTGCTACCACCAATAAATGCCTCTGACCTAGGCAACCCCTTCCTTCTATTCTGGGTTCCACCTTCATAGAGTCCTGTAACTATACCCTGTAACTATATAAATCAAACTATATTTGACTTTACTGCATGCAGGGCTTTCTTGTCTTAACCTTCACTTGAGCAAACCTGCTTTATTCTATTAAGGGCAACATTTGTTTCACTGCATATGTGCCGTCCCAGGTTACCACAGCTCGATCAGTTCATTAGGTCAAAGCAAGCTGCTTAAAAATGTATGTTACTTCATAACACATATTATAAAACTTTTAAACATGTGGAAATGATGCATACGAAATGTGTTCCTAGTGTTTCTTAAAAGTTTTATGACCTTGACCTTAAAAGTCTTAGCCTTCAGTAATTCTTCATACCTGGATCCGTTTATGAAAATCAAAAACTGTAGATGCCAGAAATCTGAAATGAAAACAAAAATATTAGAAACACACAGTAGCTCAGGCAGCATCCTTGGAAAGGAGAACAGAGTCAACAATTCAAGGTTATAGCTCCTTGGACAATCTGAAATTAACTCTTTATCACTTTCTCTCTCCTTGAATGACACCTGATCTACTGTGTGTTTCCAACATTCAGTCTTTATGAAACAATATTTATATCTTAAAATCCAACTTAAAGCCACGATTACAAAGGACAGTCAGTGGCCACTTTGTTAGGTACACCTGCTCATTAATGCAAATATCGAACAGACAGTCATGTGCCAGCAACTTAATGCATTAAAAGCATGGAGAAATAGTCGAGAGGTTCAGTTGTTGTTCATATCAAACACCAGAATGGGGAAGAGATCAGAATCAGGTTTATTATCACCAGCATATGTCATGAACGAGCAACAGCAGTACAAAGCAATACATGATAATATAAAAACAAAGAAAAATAAGTAAATCAATTACAGTAAGTATATATGTGTGTAATAAATAGATTTAAAATAGTGCAAAGACAGAAATAAGGTATAATTTTAAGAAGTGAGATGGTGTTCATGGGTTCACTGTCCATTTAGGGATGGTGTAGCAGAGGGGTAGAAGCAGTTCCTGAATCGGTGAGAGAGGGCTCTCAGACTTCTGTACCTCCTTCCTGATGGTAACAATGCCCTGGGTGATGGGGGTCCTTAATAATGGACATTGCCTTTCAGAGGCAGCGCTCCGTGAAGATGTCTTGGATACTACAGAGGATAGTATCCATGATGGAGCTGACTAATATTACAACTTTCTGTAGCTTCTTTCAATCCTATGCAGCACCTCCCCTATATCAGACAGTGATGCAAGCTGTTAAAATGCTCTCTACAGTACTCTTTAGAACTCTTGAAGCGTTTTGGGTTACAAACCAAATCTCTCCAAACTCCTAATGCAATATAGTAATCCAAATGACTTTGAAATGGGATCAAAGTGCCAGATGGGTGGTTTGAGTATCTCAGAAATCGCTGACCTCCTGGGATTTTCATGCACAACAGTCTCTAGAGTTTATAGAGAATGGTGCAAAACAAAAAAAAAATACATACAGTGAATAGCACTTCTGTGGGCAAAAATACCTTGTTAATGAGAGAGGTCAAAGGAGAATGGCCAAATTGGTTCAAGCTAATAGGAAGGTGGCAGTAGTTCAAATAACCATGTGTTACAACAGTGGTGTGCAGAAGAGGGACACTGGATGAATAACACATCACATCTTGAAGTGGATGGGCCACAGCAGAGGAAGACCAAACCAGTTTCCATTCCTGCTCTGAATAAAGTGGCCTGTAAGTGTATATTCTGCAGCAGGGCATCTGTCACTTTCTGAGCAGAGTGAATGGAGAAGTAAAGGAAAACCATCCTCCATTGTAGAAGGGCAAAAAGGAAATAGAATCATAGAATCAGTATAAAACTTTTCCTTGAATCTAAACACTTTACAAGTACACAACAGCTACTGGTTCTTGTTCTTGTCCAAATTCCTAGGTTGAAGGAAAAAAAAGGTGCAATATTCCTCTTCATTGCCTGTCATGAATTAATAACAATCTAATTGAGCCATTGGCCTGTCTAGTTCATCAAAAAACACCAAGGCCTTTCTTTTTAACTGTTTAAACTGAAGGACAGAGAATGGAATCAAGTGTCCAATGGAAAAGAGGGTGAATTAGTAATAAAAAAAAGAAATAAACCAAAAGGAAAGATGTATGGAATATGGAAGCAGAAATTAGAGAAACATGAATAAAAAAAATAGAAGAGGACATTGTGAGTCAACTGATTCCTAAAATATTTTCTTTCAACATGTACTAACATCCTATGTGTCTTCTAAGCTAGACTGCATTCAATGATGTTGTACACTGCATTCTGTTCCGCCCATCCTTCTCCCTTTCTCAACATTGCAGCTCGAAGAAAAGGTCACATCCCCAAAAGTGAACTCTACTTCTTTTCCCACAAACGGTGCTTGATTCGTTGAACATTGCCAACATATTCTGGGTTCCTTCCAAGTTTCCAGTATGTGCCATATTTTGATTTTCTGTTTGGGATTTGTGGTTTCATTCCTTTAGAAGCTAATAGAGAATGAATGGCATGATCGGTGCCAAATTAAACAAAAGGATCAGACAGAATATTTTATCACAGAATCATTTTCTGAAAGCAAGTTATCTTATTTGTGATTTTGAGTGTCAAACAGACTTTCAGCCAAAAAATTATTATCTGCCAACAACAAATGGGAGAGTGGATGACGAAAATGATACAAAAGCACTGCCAAGGCAGACTGTTTAAAAGAAAACTCTCTCAGAATATTTCATTATTTGGTGATACTCGGTAAGGCTGAGCTTTATTTCAGAACCACAAATCATATCATTAACAATGTCATTAATAAATGATTCATTGGTCTTGAACTTGTGGCAGTATTAACTCACATTTATGATGCAAATCCAGCTATTTCATGAAGTGATGAGAAATATAATGGAGACCAAGAAAGCAAGCCTGCAATTTTGAGTTTTTGGCAAAAATAGAACTATGGTCTTTATCTCAAAAGGCTGGAAGTCACATTATAACTATGTTAGTTTCCAGCAAAAACTCTTATTTAGAACATCACCAGTTGTTCTGGACACCAAGATTGTTTTGCTCTTCAGAGAGGATGCAGTATAAAGATGCTAAAATGACACACTTTCCAAAGAAGAGGCAATGCTTTCATAAATAAAACTGTCCGCTTTACTTCTAACACAGTAAAAATCTCCTTACCAATTTTCTCAAAGTCTTAACTTAAGCTAAAATACTGACAGACCAATAATAATTATGCCTGCACATCTAAACTTTTATGGAAATTTATGATCCTAGCCAAAAATGTCATTATAGTAAAATCATTAGTGTATTCATTCAAACCAGAAGTAACTCTAACCAGAACATCACAGTAACTTTAATTCTTTACTTTCCATTGCAATTTAAGTTTAGTTTCTTTATTTTTCTTCATCACAGTATCCTTCAACTTCATTGTTCCTACTCCTAGAGTAAGGAGGGGAGGCTAATACTGTTGGAAAATCAAAGGTGAATAGGAAAAGAGGTCAGCTGATCAGAGAGAAAATGATCACCTTAAAATAGTGAATTACCCAATGAATTCTAAAGTAGCTTTAGTAATGAAACAAAGATTTTAGTTGTGAATTTTACATTGATTTTCTGTTTCCAATCTCCCTCCCAGGTTATTACCAGTCAGAGGTTGTTTTAGTGATTTGTGTGTTTTCACCATTCACAGGAATAAAGCCTCCTCCTCCATTCAATATGTTCAAATTCACGCCTAGTTATCATTCAACCATACACGAATATAAACAAATAGAGCATTCCATTGCAAATAAGGTGCAAAACACACTACCAACATCACACACACTGCACATTGACTATAGCACAAATAGTATATCTGGTTACAATTTCAGAAAATGTACAATCACAAGGAAAAGAATAATATAGCCCAAATTCTTGAGTGGCATGACTGCAGAACCGATGGCAAATTGTCGAGTTCCAGTTTGTTCTTCCACTGAGTGAACACCAGAGGGCAACACTGAGCAAATGTGGGAACACACCACTGAGTGAACATTGGAGAGCAGCACTGACAAGAGGGGTCAGCCCCCAATCCATTTACGGATTCCAGTGCACGCACAGAGACCTCTCACACAACATCTTGGCATCACCTCCCTGGGCAGCTCCAACAGATGACCCTGCAGCCTCACCTTAGTCCTTGCCACAAATCCTCCCCCTCCATCAGTCTTTCCAATGAAACAGTGAATCAGACTTCCAGTATTCCACATTACCAATGTCCAGAAGGGTGTTACAGAAGAAGAAGGAAGCCCTCGAGTCATCTGGATGCTGTTGTGATGGTGTTTTTTTTTAGCAGGCTTTCTTATTTTTACGAGACCCAGTTCCTAGCCTGATGCTCAACCCAAGCACGGACGGAAAGCGTGCAAGAGGGTCAGCTGGATTCGAACTCGGGAACCTTTGCTCGGAAGAGCGGCACTGATGCCACTATGCCACCAGCCAGCTAAGTACGGTGTTATGATCACTATAAAACTATCCAAGACAATCATTTGCATCTGGTTTTAGACCATGCACCATCAAATGGACACAATAAGTCCAGTAACAACACAACAGTACTCAGTAAGTCCGGCCATCTAGCAACCCACTGATAATCCTGCCGACATCGTTAATATCCAGTAGTGATGTGCAATCACAAAATAGCTATACAACACCCACAAATATACCTTTGATTGGACCCAGAGTAGCTATAATGTCCAAGTTCACCTCCATCTTAGTGGAAGATCCATTAGCTCTTATGTACCAAATCCCCATAACCTTCAATCCCCAACCTTTACAAAATGTATCCAACTTTGCTTAAGTAAAGTGATCTAGCATCCTACCACCCTCTGAGGTACACAATCGCAAGAAGCAATTTCTACACATGCCTGTTTTAAACATCTGGTCCCTTATCTTGTAATTTTTTAATTCTGTCAAAAATTTGAGTAATAGCTGCAATTGTCTTGTGAAATCCTATACTTAACTTTTTTTTTTAAACACAAACATTAAGAAATATTCCAAAATGTTTCATAAGCAGAAAATAATTTCTGCTAACTTTTAATAATTTGTGAATTCGGAATGACTCCCATCCTGGAAGTCAAAGAATTCCAGCATCTATCTGGCAGGTGAAGAGTACAGGAGATCCCTGTGTAATCACTTTAAACCTCTGACACAAAATTTGTGAAAACGTAAACTTAATGCCAAATTTAAACATAAAAAAACTTATCTCAAAATGTTGCTGAAGCAAAAAATCTATCTGGCTCAATAAGATATAAAAGATTAATACAATTTAGCAGCTGTTATGGGCTTATGAAAAGAAGCAAAGTGAATTTACTATTCCAAATAAACATAACAATAAGTGCTAAACATCTGAGATTTCATCTCTGATAACCCACTCATTTTCTCCAAGTAGATAGAATGATTTAAGAGCCACAATAAAATGTAATAGGAAATGGTATACCTTTGTCAGAGAAACATTATAAATCTTATATGACCCTTCTTTAAAATTAAGTGTTTATTTTTCAAAATAACATGTTTTAGCACCATTTTTTTTAAAAAGACTTTGCAATGCCCTTAGTCAAGAGTTGCCTGTTTTTGATTTCTGGTAAAATATAATCTCTGAACTGCATTTTACTCAGTAGAATATTAGCCTTATTTCCTTGAAATGCAACAAATATAGATTTGCATTGTTTAAACTAGCAGACCATAAAGAAAGATGGTTATCTCTGTACTGAAGTCTGCACTGCTTTTAAAGCTCCTGTTAATTGATGGGATCATCTTTACCCAAAACGCATTGGTAGTTAAATGCACCATCCGGCCAAAGGAATGTGAGAATCATCTAGTCAATGAGTGATATGTAGGCAGCAGCTCTACTTTGTTGTCTGCTCATTTCTATAATTCCAGGACCTAGCCAATCTAACCACACTGCTGATTGACTGGATGCACAACAGTTGCCCAACGCGCCGAGTGGTTAGCTTGAGTTAAAGCTAGATTGCACTGCTTAAAGCTAAAGCTCATTCCCTTGCATAGTGGATGGAACTGTTGACAGCAGTTTGGCGAGTGAGGATGGCACAGCACAAACTGGAATGGGCTTCAAGGTTTTCAAGCTCTGCAATGAATTTGGGAGTTGTGAGAGCAGATAAGTGAAGATGTCAATGCAATGGATGACAATCTGTGTTCCAGATACACCACTGACCTTGCAAACTGGTGAAGGTCAATAAATGCATCTTCAAATGCTTTATCCTAACCACACAACCACTAACCTCAGCCACTACTCACAACTCCAAACACCCACCAGAATGTACCAACAATCTTCATTTATCTGCTATGATACCCAGCATTTATGTGGCTCGCTACATTCTCACACTTACATGACTGCTGGAAGCTCCAGAACCTCAGGCCACAGCTATCTGCTATTCAATCATCACAGTTGCCCCATTTATTTAAACAGTTTGCATAAAATACGGTACCTTGACACACCGCCTTGGATGACTCTTGTATCCCAAGGCAGATAATTGGTGTTTAGGAGATATCAATTCTTGGGGATGGAGATGTTGGAAAATGAGGGAAACAAGTGTACCTGCTTCCTTTTCCCTGTCCTTTCCAATCTCCACCTCTCCCGAACTGTGCAATATCTTGAAGGATGTAGTACTGGCTATCACTGTGAGCCAATTGCTGTATTTATGGCCAAAGGAGAGACCGATGTTATGAAAACTACCAATATCCTCATATCTTATCTTCTTCCTTACATCCCCTCTCCCTTTCACACACACTGTCCAGGCCGATTAGGCAATCTCCCCCTTTTCCTCCACTTTTGGCTCCTCAATCATATGTTCCTTGGCTGTTTGGTACCTTTGTGGTGGTAAAATTCCACAGAATACAACATGGCTGCATAAATCTTAGCCTTTCCAGCTCAGCTGGAAAGCATAAGCATTCCAGTAGTCTGTTCCATCAAAACTCCCTGCCAGTGTGTCTTCCTCTGTACAAATACAGCATTTATTTGCATAAATTATAAATAGAGGGAGATCAACCATATTGTCTGCAAATGGTCTTTTGTCAACTAATAATCACTCTTAATACTGCATTTGTTTGCATAAATTATAAACCAAGCAATATTACATATATTATCTGCAAATGGTCTTTTGTCAACCAATAACCAATTTTTGATTCCCTCTGTAGCCCACTCAAAAAACTGATCTGGAAATGAAACCAGAAGGTAATGGAGAAGGAAGATAGATTTTATATTCTGTCTTGGCCAGAGTTGACGTTCAACATCAGCAAAGTCGTGTAAGCACACTCACTAGCATCCTGCACCCCAACATTCCTGACTGGGCTGTCTTAACTGCAGGCCTGTGCTGAAAGCAAATGAAATCTAAGTAGATTCCTTAGAGTTGAAAATAGTGCCTTGGTGATTTGATACCACAACTATGGACATAAACCTTCAAGATGCTTCAAATATCTCCAGCTTCAGTCTGGAAAGATTTAGATACGTAAAGGTTCCCTGACAGGCATGGGCAATTCAGCCCTTGCCCTCCTTGGTATTACCAAATGGCTGCTTCAGGTAGCAGATCTGGTAGTGTTAATATTACCAATTGCTAGGATTGTCAGCTGTGTTTGGAATTAAAAGGTTTACACAGATGCCTCGAAGCTAACATGCGCAACACTGCTCTCTATAAGAATCTGACCACTTGAAATTACAAACATGAAGCAAGAGCCAGGCCATAACTGTAGTTCACTTACTTACACCATTAACTGAGTGAGGATAGAGGTGGAGGAGCGGAAGGTGACTGTTGTTGAATTGCTCACCAATGGTCTGTCATGAAGGTAAAATGTCAAATGCCTTGTGTGAGGACTATTATATCACCAGTTAATTGTGTTTTTTTTTGCCACACCAATATATTATTAGTTTTGTGAGTGGAATTGAACAATGCTTAGCTGATCAGTGTTTTAAAGCACACACAGTGATGCCTTAGGTAATCTGCTGGATTAAGGACCATTTCCAAATGAGTTATTTGCAAGATGTTCTTTGATTGGATATAACATGCAGGTTTATGATTGTTGGGGTCTGTGCCTGCCCTGAGTTATTCAAGCTGGTTGCTGATTGAGGACAAAGAGTGGTAAATTACCAATTGTCAGTTGCTGGGAAGAGGGAAATAAATGGATGTCAGCTTAGAAATAAAGAGGTGTTAAAAGGTCAGACACATGACCTATAGCCAGTGAGCCTGGAATGTAACATTTCAAAGAACGGATATAAAAGCAGATGTTTTCATATACAAGGTAGCATTGACTTTAGGATATTCACCATCCTGGATGTAAGGTGCCCATGGACGTTGAGATTTGAAACAGAACTACAAGGAACACGTGGTCAGAAACAGAAACTTCTTTTTAACTGGCATTATATTTTCGAATCTTTGAGTGTTCAGGGAAGGGCAAGAAAACTTAGTATGTGTGCACACAGGCAATCAGTTTTGTAAGATCACATGTTCTTCCATTGAGACAATCAAAGTACTTGTTAGTGATTACATATCCTCTCTGTGCCTCCCTGATCTCAATTACAAAGGGTGATTCTTGTAAAAGTCTGCTACCAGAGAAGCACCTGCAATGTCACATCCAACGTGAACCGGAGTGTTGCATTCTGCTGTGATGCCTGTTCCCAGAAGACTGGTACATCTACTACAACCTGCGCTGAGACGACGGTGTAGAGGGGTGTGAGGAATAATTGCATGGCAGAATTAATTGAGCAATGACAATGAAGAATGCATCCAAATTCAGATAATCCAGAGGAGATCCACAATTTTCTTGATTATACTAGACAACGAAATTTCTTGAAAGTGTTGCTTCCTCAGGATTCTTTTTTGTTTATGATCGACCACTTGAAGCGGAACACAAATATAATTTCAGACTCCTTGTATCATGTAGGAATTTGGAGAAACAAGAAATTTAATTGAATATAATGTGTTCAATTGCATAACAGTGCTGATGTTTTACAATAGTTCGACTAAGCTAAAATGTATTGTTGATCATTTTCATCTGTACTTGGTGTCTGAGGCTTTTCACTAAATGTCCAACAATAATCAGTCAGTATTGATGGATTCCAATTGCCCTGATACTGTTTCTCCATGACCGCAATGCCCTGGTGAAACCTTTCACCGTGCTCATCACTGAGTGCCAAGGTTTGCAGGGAAGAAGTCAAAATGTGTATGTGAAAAATAAATCTTTAGGACTTGTGGCACTTCGTAAGTTTGTATGCTTGAAGCATGTTGGTAACCAGCTGCTCTGTAGTTGCCAAGAAAGTTTTCAGCAACATCCTTGAATGCCTTCTATGCAATTGTCTTCAGTCCCACAAGAGGTTCTTCAAATTGTCGGTCATTGATAACCTTTTCAATTTGTGCACCAACAAAGATGTCTTCCTTAATCTTGGCAATGGTCATTCTTATTTGAAATAACAAATATAGGCAAGTTCATCGTTGATTTTCCCAATCATCAGCCCAAAAGTCATAAGGTACACCTGAAAGTATTCAGGCAGCAAAATCTTTATTGTCCGGTGTTATCAGCAACACTACAGATTTGACTTGAAGTTTCTAGTGGTCATTGGACTCTACATAATTAGTTCCAAAATCAAGCATTATTCAAGCTTAAACAGTAACCACCACTAGCACACCCGACATAGGCTTCTCAGGCTGCTTTTGACAGGTGCACTAATCTCTGCAGTGGTGAGCATACCTATTGAAACAGAGTCCAAAAAGTCTACAGCTTATTACCTCAAAAAAAGCTTTCAGATGTGTCAAGGTATCATTGCTGCTTGGGGCAACAAACTGCAACATAAAAGAGTATAATTTCAGGATGTTGCAATTATTTTCAGAAGATCCATTTGCAAAAGAATTATTAACAAAATCAGGAGACTGTATTAAATTAAATACATTTTGTTCAATCAAGGTAGTAACAAAATGAAACCCTGTTCAAAAAGTTTAAAATTCATAGGAAGATAAATAATTGAGTTATTTTAATCAATATTGCCATCCTCTCTAAAATGAAAGGAAAATTGGAGTCTCCAAACTATTGAAATGTGTCATCAACCAATAATTATGTTACTTCATTCCAAACTTACTCATATATGTTCATTAAAAATGCATTACAGTGCAGAATCTATCCACTGATTGTTAATTGAGATATAGCAAAGTCTAATCCACATATTGATATTAAATAATTCATGAAAAATAGGATATTGAATACATTATAAAACCATTGGATCATTAATCCATCTCAGAGCTGATAAATCATTTGCACTTAACCAAGTTACACATCGATAGGGTAAGAGATGGGTGTACAGCATGCTTGCTCTTATTATTGAGGTAATGAGTCCATGAATTGGGAGTAATGTTGCAACTTTATAAAACAATGATTTGGGTGTATCTGGAGTATTGTATTCAATTCTGGTCACCCCATTACAGAAAGAATACAGAGGCTTTGGAGAAAGGTTCACTGGGGTACTGTCTGGATTAGAAGGCACGTGCTATGGGGAAAGGCTGGACAATCTTGGGTTATTCTCTCTAAAGTGCCGGGGGCTGAGAGGAGCATTTAAAAGGTCATGAGGGGTATAGGTAGACAGCAGGTATCTTATCCCCGGCCTGAAATATCTAATTCTAGAGGAAACACATTTAAAGTGAGAACAGATGTGCAGGTCAAGTTTTTAACATGAGTAGTAGTAGTGGAGGCACATACAAAGGACACATTTAAGAGGCTCTTGGAAAGGCACAGGAATACACAGAGAATGAATTGATGCAGACTTGTGTCAGCAGAAGGAATTGGTATAGTAAGCTTTTAATAACTTTTTCAGCAAAGCATCATGTGGTGAAGGGCGTGGACCTGTGGTATACTGTTGTACATTCTATGTTTGTCTGGCATTCCATTTCCATTCTTCCTTAAGTGTAAAATGGCAATAGTAGAATGCAAAAAAATTAACAGTCAAGAGGTCAAAACTCAAGCATATTGATGAACAATTATAAGGTAACAACATTGAATAACTTAGGGACCCAGTTCCTTCCTTAGATCAGCTAGTTTATTTTCTGTTATTTATATCAACTATTTTTTTAAAATATATGAAAGAAATTGTCTTACTGCAATGGAATACAACCATGGAAAAATTACTAAAATATAATGCAATTTCAGTGAAGAAAACCATATGACTTGAACTTTTATTATAAGTCTGTAAGCATTCCATCCATAACCAAGTCAATATCCTTATTGCAGAAACTGTCAAAATATAAAAATACTCTGAGTGGCATTCCATTCAAACCTGAAAAATGTTTTTTTTTTCCAGCATAAAACAGGAGAAAGACAGAAAGGACAAACATTTGACAAAAGAACATTTTATCTTCCAAGGTCACCCTGATATTATCCTAAGTACGAGACAAATATTAAGAGTGGAAGTTCTGCACAAAGACATCCATTATCACCAAACTTCAGCAATATTTTGCTGCAGTGGAGCAGATTGGAAGATGTTTCATTTCCCAGTCCAATCTGCACAACCTATGGAAAGTATTCCTTCTTAATTTTGTATCTTTCTTTCACTTTAAATAGATAAATATGTTTAAAAAAGGATCTAGAGCTTAAAAAATAAATATCTTACTTTTTACTCTTCATACTGTGCATATGGGGATGGAAGTGGGATTCCATAGTTGAAGTGTGAAGTCCTTCAATGCTTACATTGACGCGTGTCTAATTTCCACCTTTATTCCCAACAAATTAACATAAATGTTACACTATACTGTGCCCCAACCATCTAAACTTCAGGTGAAGCCAAAGCACTGGAATTCCAGCCTTTAAACAATTTCTCTCTGCATCCCAGAGGAAGACAAACCTCATGTCTCCAGAATCTTCTCTTGACAAAGCCAAAGTTTGCCTATGTAATTCTCCACTGCTTTCATTGCAACCGTTGGTCAATTCAGGAGAACAGCATTTGAAGAACAAGTTTTAGCTGCAGTGATGCTTGCCCTCTGGGACCTGGACTGCTTATACTGTAGCAGGTACCTCAAAGCACTGGAAACATGTCACAGATACTTCCTCTATAAGAAAAGTTCCAAATTCACTACAAGGATAAGCAAAAAGGAAGAGCACCTTACTTTTCCAGCCAAAATCCCCTGCACTAAAGCCCTAGTTACTTCAATCAATTTTGTTGAGCAGGTCACATTGTTCACATGTCCAATATCAGATTTCTTTTCAAAGGTTTGTCAAGAGCTCACCAGGTGGATAGAAAGTTTAAGGATGTATTCAGAGCGTCCTTGAAAAGTTATAGCATCCCCACTGACATCTAGGAATCCCTGCAAATGACCATTCAAAGAAGAGGTGGAACAGTCAGAATGTCACTGAGAGCCTCCGGGCCAGCGTCAGGATCCTGTGGAAGACCTATGTAAAATGTCAGAAGGAGTATACCACCCACTTTCCCCATCCTGCCAGCCACCTATTAGCCTTGTTAGCCATATCAGAACATTTAAAATCAAGATGGAAACAAGTTCTCCTCAATCCTGAGGAAATGTACAATTAAAAGAGTTCATTAATCACATTTGGAGAGCCTGTGAATTTAACCAATGATCTAAAATTCTTCCTATTTGCCACAAAAGAAAGGAAAATAAAGATCAATTTTGAGATCATTCTCGAAGAGTTGTGTATAGGATTTGATTTTGCCTTTCAAACCGTTGACACCTCATTTTCTTTTTCTGAAGTCTCAAGTATTTTCTCTGATCAAGCCTCTAAACAGCTATAAGAAATTAGTTTCTTAAACAGGAAAATCTATTTTAGTTTCTTAAACAGGAAAATCTATTTTAGAAAGTGCTTGAACGCCATTTTTCTATCCTGGTCATCAGCTCTTACAAAGATTTCCTTGTCAGCCTTTAGTATACCTCTGCTATGTAACTTAACAATTTAACAGATGAACCTAAGTTTATTCAAAATTTGATGTACTCCCTTATTAAAACTCATTAATTCTATTCATCTCTAATTTCAGTGGTTTTCTCTGCTTGAGTAATTTAATTCTTTTTACTATTCAGATTCCACAGTAATTTGTATCGTTGCCAACAGCAGCTGCCTGTGGAGGTTCCAGATGGTACATCTTCAATATCAGGGGTCATGGAAGCAGATCTCCAATATAAAGAACACAACACAGCAACTATACAAAAGATGAAAGTAAGGGAGGACAAGGAAGAAGTAGGCAATCTGCGCTGTATGCCTGGCCTCACCACAACTAATTCCCCATCCTTCCCTTCATAGTTGTCTGTGCAGGTTCAGTCTTATGGTTAGAAAGCCTACACAAAGCCCAGGCTCATCACTCAACAGACTCCACAATATGCATATTATGTAATTAGTAATTGTGAAGTCCAGCAGTGATGTTTGAGATTTCAAGCGTATAATAAACTCAGGGACCATAGTGCAGAGAGCAAAACATCGGTGATCCAGTTGGGATTTCTTCCTGTCTTACTGTGAAGGTTATAGCCTGCACATTAGTGCTCCAATTTATGTCAGTAAGGCTAAGATGAGTCTAGAGCATGCTGATAATATCATTACGTGTACTGGAAAAGCGCCCATTACACTGAACTGAATCACTTCCTGAAGTGTTCAGGGCAGTTGGCTGGTGGGCAGAACTGCCATCAGAAATGTTTGCTCTTGCACTCAAACATGCAGAAATGCGTTTTTCATGTCCAGCTACGTTCCAATTTCAAGTCACCAAAGAACCTTAAGAAATGCAGATGGTTGTCACTTGTCATGCAGGAAACAACATCCATGTAGAAGTTTCTTTTTGATCCATCCTATATTAAAAGATTATCTGTCAATCAACATATGTATTCATTCCAGGAAACTTTAAAAGTAGCATTTACAATGTCACAAACTGTCCATGCAGTTGTGGAACATTAATTGTGGAATCTTCAAAAACTAAGTTTAATCTTTTACAGAAGGATTAAAATAATTTTACATAGTTTAATAAATATTAAATGAAAAACATGCATGTTAACTCTTAAATATATATACGAAATTTCAATTTTTAAATATGATTCTGACTACCTTATTCCAGAACAGATTGTATAAAGTAATTTCCCCCTGTGGGTCCTGATGTCTTTGTGATCTGAAGGTTCTTTGGGAGTAAGAATGAGACATAAACTTGTTGCTTGTTATCATTTTATTGAGTGTTACTGTTATGTAATACATGAAAATAGCAGATATTAATTTAAACAAGAATCAAGCTTCAGTTCTAATTGCAGATGTAAATAGGTTCAAGAAGCTTACAACGGGTTTTTAGAAACAAGAGAAAACCTGAAGATGCTAGAAAATGTTCAGATCCAAGCAACACACACAAAGCACTGAAGAACTCAGCAGGCCAGGCAGCATCTGTTTGAAAAATTAGCCTTCAGATTTTTTTTTTGTAAATTGCAAGCAGTAAATAAAGTTAAAACACAGGCTGCTCTACAGACCAAGAAATTACAGATGCATTAGTCAAATGTTAAGACAATTGGGGTTGTGTTAATGGGCAACACAGCCTATGCTATTTACACCATTGTGACCGAGTTTCAGTTAGCAGATCAGACACATGCCGTCACTTAGCATATCAAGCATTGTTACAGGTATAGACAATCAATAGTTTTTTGTGTTGTTAACATATTTGTGTTTTCAGAGACAGCCCTGCCAGCATTAATTTTGGGTGTCTGGGATTTCTATCTTCAGAAGATTTTTGACTATCTGTGTATTCAGAGGCATCTATCACTGCAGATATACAATTCAAAGGAAGCATTGTCAACCCAAATTACTGAAGGGAAATATGCCATTGTAACTACTGGAATTGTATTGTATCACCCACTGTTATCTTAGATCTTAAGGGTATAAAAATGTGATGTACCTTTGGGTTTGTGAGCCTCCAGTCTCCATGAGAATGTGTGCCGAACAAAGACTTCTACATCACCAGCTGCAGCCTCCCTCCTGTGACTTCAACCACAGTCCACAACAGTTACAACAAAGGAAATGAGGGGAGAGCCTTGCTGAGAGGCGAAGAGAAAAACAAAGTGAACAAAACTGGTCTGGTCTTCTTATACCAGATCATTGATTCTATTGAAATCCCAGCAGATAACAATTAACCAATTAAATAGCCAGATTCAAGTAATGTGACACACACCACTGAAACCAGTTTCCCAAAAAATACTAAGGAAACTGTAACCACTGAAAAACTCATTGAGAAATTATGTGTATATAAGTGATTATAAAAACACAAACTAGTATAAGAAAGTTAAACTACAAATCTACAGCCTAATCCAACTCCCCTCATTTTACTCAACACATACAGTCACTATTAAATTACTCATTAAACATTACAATGATATAGTGCTTTAATTAAACTGGGTGCTTTGTTATGCAGGTCAATCAAGCCATTAAATTGAGTTAAATCAGTGCCAAAATTGTTAACATTTAATATTTTCTGTTTGTAACCAAGTGTAACATTTAATTGGAATTGGAAATCAGAATATTGTTCATTCAAGATATAATTCTGATTCAAGGTATAATTCTGACTCTACTTTAGACCATAAAACCATAAGATATAGGAACAGAATTAGATCATTTAGCCTAGGGGTGGGCAAACTTTTTGACTTGAGGGCCACAAAGGGTTCTAAGATTTGACAGAGGGGCCGGACCAGGAGCAGATGGACGAGTGTTTTGGTAATACACCTCATAAGAGAAAATAAAATATCATGGGATATGTAGAAAACATGTGCTTTAATTTCAATTGAAAATGAACAAATGCATTACAACAAAATATCTGTCTTTGAAGTCCCATGGTATTTAGCTATTTATTGAAATGTCTTTTAAAACACTGAAAATTAAATGAATAAAATACAGCTTTTTTTAATAGTAACAGTTATTATTTTAAAGCACTGAAAATTCTGTTATCCTTCAAGATATTATCATCATCACTCTCCTCCTGACTGTCTTTATTTCAAAAATGGTAGGTGATGCAGGTCTACTTGTCCTGCTCCTTCTTATTCAATTGTCCCCTGTGCCAAAACTCAACAACGACCCGCACAATGACAGAACAGTGAGAGCGCGCCAATATGCAGAGCTCTGTGCTCGCAAATCCCCGCAGGCTATCTCCCTTAGCCAGAACGCTGGCTAATTGTGAGCCGGTTCGGATGTGCCAGGAAATGGGTCGCCACAAGGTCACAAAGTAAAGCGCAAATGTGGAGTAATACGCTGCACTTCAACAAAGGTCAATGCATATAGAGTGCGTCATCTATTGGGAAAATGCCAGAATTGCGGGGAAAAAACGTTAACAAGGTTTATTAATATAATTTCATCAAGTTCTGCGGGCCGGATTAAAAAGCTTAATGGGCCGCATATGGCCCGCAGGCCGTAGTTTGCCCATGCCTGATTTAGCCCATCAAGTCTGCTCTTGGCTGATCCAATTTTCCTCTCAGCCCCAATCTCCTCCCTGTATCTCTTCATACCCTGACTAATCAAGAGTCTATCAACCTCTGCTTTAAATATTCATAAAAACTAGGCCCATGGCAAAGAATTCCACAGATTCACCACGCTAAAGAAATTCCTCCTCATCTCCATTCTAAATAAATGTCCATCTATTCTGAGGCTGTGTCCTCTAGTCTTAAACTATCCCAGCATAGGAAACATACTCTCTACAAACACTCTATCAGGGCTTTCCACCATTCAATAAGTTTCACCATGTCCTGGTGACTTATCTACCTTCAGGCCTTACAGTTTTCCATGAACCTTCTCTCTACTAATGGTAACTTCCCACACTTCTGACCCCTAACAGCTGGAACTTTCACCATACTGCTAGTATCTTCCACAGTGAAGACTGATGCAAAATACTTATTCAGTTTGTATGCTATTTTGTTGCCCCTATTACTATCTCTTCAGCATCATCTGATTTCCACTCCCGTCTCTCTTTTACACTTTATGTATCAGAAGAAACTTCATGTATCCTCTGTAATATTATTGACTAGCTTACTTTTGTATTCCATCTTTACCTTCTTGAGGACTTTTTCAGTTGTCTTCTGCTGGTTTTTAAAAGCTTCCCAATCCTCTAACTTTTCATTAATCTTTGTACTAATGTATGCCCTCTCTTTGGCTTTTATGTTGGCTTGTACTCTTGTTAGCCATGCTTGTGTCATCTTGCCTTTAGACTAATTCTTCTTCTTTGGGATGTATTTATCCTGTGCCGTCTGAATTGCATCCAAAAATTCCAGCTGCTTTGCCTTCATCCCGAGCAGAGTTCTTTTCCAATCAGTTCTGACCAACTCCTTTGTCGTACCTCTGTAATTCCCTTTACTCCACTATAATGAAGATACATCCAATTTTAGCTGCTTCTTCTCAAAGTTCAGGATGAATTTGATCATATGATGTTCACTCTCCCCTAAGAGTTCTTTTGCCTTAAGCTCGCTAATCAATTTTGGTTCATTACACAACGCCCAATCCAGAATAACTGATACTGTGGTGAGCCCAAACACAGGCTACTCTAAAAAGCCATCTCAAGGGCACTCTAGGAATTCCCCTTCCTGTAATCTAGCACCAACCAAATTTTCCTGATCTACCTGCATATTGAAATCCCCTATGACTATATAACATTGTCCTTTCAGCATGAATTTTCCATCTCCCATTGTAATTTGTCAGCCACATCCTTATTTGCTGTTTGGGGGTCTGTATACAACTCCCATGGGTCTTTTTACTCTTGCAGTTCCATAGCTCTATCCAAAATGATTCAACACCTTCCAATCCTATGTCACCGCTTCCTAATGAGTTGATTTCATTTCTTACCAACAGAGCAATGCTGCCCTCTCTGCCTTCCTGCCTGTCCTTGCAATACAATGTGTATCCTTGTACATTATGCTCCCAGCAATAACCATGAATGATTCTGTGATGCCGACAACACCTTACCTGCCAATCTGCAACTGTGCTGCAAGTCCATCTACCTTATTCTGTAAACTGTGCACATTCAGATACAAAACCTTCAGTCCTGTATTCACCCTTTCTGATATTGTTACACCATGCTTAACCTTTAAACTCTTAACTTTGTCTGAGGTCTTACCAGAATCCGCCTCCACAACCTCTCCACTAGCTGTTCTGGCACTCAGAATCCCATGCCCGTGCAACTCTAGTTTAAACCCCACCATGCAGGATTAACAAACCTTCCAGCTAGAATAGTAGCCCAATTCAGGTGCAAACTGTCCCTTCTGTACTGGTCCCACCTTCCATGGAAGAAGCCATTGATCTAAAAATCTTATGCCCTCCCTCCTACACCAACTCACTAGCCACATAATAAACTGTGTAATTGTACTACTTCTAGCCTCACTAGCACATGGTAGAGGAACCATTCCTGACAGCACAACCCTGGAGGTCCTGCTCTTTAAATTGACACCTAACTCCCTGAACTTTCTATGCAGAACCTCATCACTTGTCCTACCTATGCCATTAGTACCTACATGGACCACGATTTCTGACTGTTCACCCTCCTTCTTAAGAATGCTGAGGACTCAATCTGAGATATCCTGGACCCTCGCACCCGAGAGGCAACATACCATCTGGGAATTTCTTTCTCAACCACAGTACCTCCTGTCCATTCCCCTAATGGATCTCCAGTTTTTCCCCTTTTTCCTTCTGAATCACAGAGACATACTCAGGGCCAGAGACCTGGCCACTGTGACTTTTCTCTGTTAGGTCCCTCCCAACCGCCCCCAACACTATCTAAAGTGATATACCTGTTGTTGAGGGAGATGGCCACAGGGGTACTCTGCACTGTCTCCCCGACTGCCTTCCTCTTCCTGACTCTCACCCAGTTTCCTCTGTCATGCTCCTTGGGTGGAACTACCTCTCCATATGTCCTATTCCCCCCTTCAGCTGCCCGAATGATCCCGAGTTCATCCAGTTCCAGCTCCAACTCCTTTGTTAGAAGCTGCAGCTGGATGCACTTCTTGCAGTTGTAGTCATCAGGGACACTGGAGGTCTCCCTGCCTCCCCACATCCCGCAATAGAAGCATTCCGCTACCCTGTCTGTCATCGCCACCTGGTCGAGCAGATATGAAGAAGAGAAGGAAAAATCTTGAGCTTTGCTTTCCTTTGTTTTTTTTTTTCTGAATGAAGCCTCTCTTTGCTGAAGCCTCCAAGAGCTAAAACTTTAACATCACCACTCTGACTACGTCCGCTCAAATGACAGCCGCTGCCCTGCATTCCTTTAACCCGTTTTTACTAATTACAGTCGGCCCTTCTTATCCGCGGATTTCGCATGCGCGAATTCAACCAGCCGCGAATCGCGAAAACCCGGAAGTGCTCTTCCAGCACTTGTTAGAGCTCGTACAGACATTTTTCTCTTGGCGTTATTCCCTAAACAATGCAGTTTAACAACTATTTTACATAGCATTTACATTGTATTAGGTATTATAAGTAGATGATCTGAAGATGATTTAAAATTTACGGGAGGATGTGCGTGGTCTATCATGGATCGGGATCGAAAAAAATCGGAAGTTCTCTTGCTAAGTAAGTCGGAACAGATACATCGTTTTTATTTAGCGTCAGTTAGTCAAACGTTTGTTTTAGTATATAGTATATATTTTTACCTTTCTATGCATATAAAACACTTAAGAAGGTATGTTTCAACGCCGGGCTCGGGAATGGAATTTCCCGAGTACGATCCAGTGGCAGACCATTCTCCACCGTGCCAGGTTGATGTGGAGGATCAAAAATTCAAAACCCCAAAACCCAATAATTGAACCACTGCGTTGCTTAGTAATAATTGTAGCTTTCATCGGGGCAGAGTCTTTCTCACTTTATCCTTTAACATTGTTCCAATTGTTGCCCCACTGTAGCCGAACGCTTTTCCAGTGACCGATGGCGTTTCACCTCTTTCCGATCGCTTTATCATTTCCACTTTATTTTCAATCGCGATCGTGATTAATTTGTGCACAGAAACACTGCGCATTTAGAGTTCTGGCGCCGGGTCCTAATATCCACGGCATTGAAACAGGTTAAATGAGGTCTGGGGTTCCGCTGGGTCCTAAGATCCACTGGATTGAGACAGGTTGAATCAGGGACTTGAGCATCCGCGAGGGGTCCCGGAACCAATCCCCCGCGGATAAGGAGGGCCGACTGTAATCCCAAATGCTGATTGGGCATTGGACAACGCTCTGTTAGGCTGCTGCAAACTGCTCCTGCCTTTTACCCTCAGTCAGCGGACCCGATTGAAGTCCTCTCCTCTCCAAACTTCCGATGTCCAGATTGGCCGCTTGATCAAAGCAATATCTTAGGTTAGGTTCTGACCATTTTCATGTAAATCTTAATTTTATATTCCCTATGGGAAATGCTTCAATGTTGCAGGCAGCAGAGATAGTTGGAGTTGAGCTTTTTCTCCACAGTACAGGACAAAGATTTGGGAAATATAACTGTACAGATTATGACACGACAACAAAGAGCTTACTTACAGCAGACTAGTTGATTTGACAATTTCTATTATTAATGTAGAGCAATCTATGAAAAGTGCATGCAAGTACAATATAGTTTAAAGTATTTCCTGGAAGTGTGATTGAGGCAAGTATATTAATGATCGTAACAGTGTAAATTAAAGTCTTCAAATATTGATTTCATTTATATGAGATACATTTGAATGAAAATAATTCAACGAATGCAACATTAGCAGCAGACCAATTGATTCGTAGAGAGAGCTTCGCACAGGTTGGGGGGAAAAGTGTTTAAAAGGAGCACCTTGCGTGACTTGGCACACTCGTGGTGGAATAATCAGTTTGAAGAGAGAGAAAGCTTCACACAGGCTGGGAAGCAGAGTCTCATGGGGCTTGGCCCATTAGAATAGTGGGTATGACTGCGACACTAGTTTTCTTTTCTGGGTGTCATATGTGGGATGTTCAGAAGACTTCCAGCCTCCCTTTTGGCCACATCTGTGCCAGGTGCATCGAGCAGCAGCTCCTTAGAGACCAAGGGCAACAGGAGACAGGTAAGTGGGTGACTGTCAGGAGAGGGAAGGGTAGTGGAGAGAACCCCTTAACAATAACTACTCCATTTTGAGTGCTGTTGGGTGGGCAACATACCTGGGGGAAGTAACAGCGACCGTGCCTCTGGCACTGAGTCTGGCCCTGTGGCTCAGAAGGGCAGGGAACGGAAGAGGATGGCAGCTGTGATAGGGGACTCTGTAGCTAGGGGGACAGATAGGCAATTCTGTGGACGCAAAAAAGAAACAAGCATGGTTATTTGCCTGCCAGGTACCAGGTTTCGTGATGTTTCTGAGCACAACCACAATCTCCTGAAAAGGAAGGTTGAGCATCCAGAGGTCATGCTACATATTGGTACCAACAACATAGGGAGAGAAAGGATGGAGGTCCTGAAAGCAGAATACAGGGAGTTAGGAAGGAGCTGAGAAGCAAGGCCTCAAAGGTAGTAATCTCGGGATTGCTGCCTGTTGCATGCGATAGCGAGTATAGGAATAGAATGAGGTGGAGGATTGGCATGGCTGAAGGATTGGAGTAGGGGGTAGGGATTCAGAGTTTTCAATCATTGGGACCCCTTCTGGGGCAGGTGTGACCTGTACAAGAAGGATGGGTTGCACTTGAATCCAAGGGGAACCAATATCCTGGAGGGGAGGTTTGCGATTGCTGTTGGGGAAGGTTTAAACTAGATTTGCAGAGGGTGGGAACCGAAGAGAAGGGGCAGAGGGTGGGGAGTTTGAAGCACAAGTAGAGAAAGCTTGTAGGGAGTTTGAGGAAGGATAGGCAGAGGTTAGAGCAAAGATGCACTCAGTCTGATGGTTTGAGATGAGCCTATTTTAACACAAGGTGGATGAACATAGCATGGATCAGTGCGTGGAACTATGATGCTGCGGCCATTACAGAGACTCAGATGTCTCAGGAGCAGGAATGGCTGCCGAGCGTGCCAGGCTTTAGATGGTTCAAAATGAATGGGGGGGGGGGCAAAAGAGGTGGGGTGTGGCATTGCTAATTAGGGATAGTGTCATAGCTGCAGAAAAGGTGAAAGTTATAGAGGGATTGTCTACTGAGTCAGTGTGGGTGGAAGTCAGGAACAGGAAAGCGGCAATGACTCTTCTGGGTGTTTTTATAGACCCCCCCCCCAACAGGAACAGGAATATTGGGAAGCAGATAGGGAGGCAAATTCTGGAACAGTGCAATAATAACAGGGTTGTCGTCATAGGAATTTTAACTTTCCTAATGTTGATTGCCATCTCCTTAGCACAAGGGGTACAGATGGGGTGGAGCATGTTAGGTGTGTTTAGGAAGGTTTCCTGATGCAATATGTAGATAAACTAGAGGAGAGGCTGTACTTGATCTGGTATTAGGAAATGAACCTGTTCAGGTGTCAGATCTCTCAGTGGGAGAGCATTTTGGAGGTGGCGACCACAACTTACCTCCTTCACCATAGTACTGGAGAGGGATAGGAGCAGACAATTAGGGAAAACACTTAATTGGGGTAGGGGGAAATATGATGCTAATAGGCAGGAACTTAGGAGCATAAGTTGGGAGCGGATGTTCCCAGGAAAATGCATGGCAGGGTACGTTTCATTGAGGCAGGGGAAGGATTGTAGGGTTAAAAAAACCATTCTGTACAAAGTATGTAGAAAATCTAGTTAAGAAGAAAAGAAAAGCTTATGAAAGGTTCAAGAAACTAGGTACTGTTAGTGCTCTAGAAAATTACATGGTTGCTAGGAAGGAGCTTCAGAATGGAATTAGGAGAGCCAGAAGGGGCCAAGAGAAGGCCTTGGCAAGCAGGATTAAGGAAAACCCTAAGCCATTCTACAAGTATGTGAAGTGCAAGAGGATGAGCTGTATGAAAATAGGATGAATCAGGTGCAATAGTGGAAACGTGTGCCTAGAGCCAGAGGAGGTAGTGGAGGCACTTAATGAATACGTTACTTCAGTATTCATCAGGGGCAAACACCTTGGCAATTGTGTGGATGACTTACAGCGGACTGTAATGCTTGAGCATATAGACAATAAGAAAGAGGATATGCTGGAGCTTTTGAAAGACATTAAGTTAGATAAGTCACCAGGATTGGATGGAGATATACCCCAGGCTGCTGTGAGAAGCGAGGAAGGAGATTGCTGAGCCTCTTGCGATGATCTTTGCGTCATCAACAAGGACAAGAGAAGTACCAGAGGATTGGAGGGTTGTAAATGTTGTTCCCTTGTTTAAGAAAGGGAGTAGAGATAACCCAGGAAATTATAGACCAGTCAGTCTGACTTCAGTGATGGGCAAGTTGTTGGAGAAGATCCTGAGAGGCAAGATTTATGAGCATTTGGAGGGACATAATCTGCATGGCTTTGTCAAGGGCAGGTCATGCTTTATGAGCCTGACTGAATTCGTTGAGGGTGTAACAAAACACATTGATGAAGGTAGAGCAGTGGATGTAGTGTATATGGATTCCTGCAAGGCATTTGATAAGGTTCCCTATGCCAGGCTCCTTCGGAAGGTAAGGAGGCATGGGTTCTAAGGAGAACTTGCTTTGTGGATCCAGAATTGGCTTGCCCAAGAAGGCAAAGGGTGGTTGCAGATGGTTTGTATTCTACATGGAGGTCAGTGACCAGTGGTATTCTGCAGGAATCTGTTCTGGGACCCCTCCTCTTTTTGATTTTTATAAATGCCCTGGATGAAGAAGTAGAAAGGTGGGTTAGTAAGTTTGCTGGTGACACAAAGGTTGGGGTTGTTGTGGATAGTCTGGAGGGTTGTCAGAGGTCACAGTGCGACATCAATAGGATGCAGAACTGGGCTGAGAAGTGGCAGGTGGACTTCAGCCCAGATAAGTGTGAAGTGGTTCATTTTGGTAGGTCAAATTTGACAAAATATAAATGGTAAGACTCTAAGCAGTGTGGAGGATCTGAGAGATCTTGGTGTTCATGTCGATAGGACACTCAAAGCTGCTGCACAGTTTGACAGCGTTGTTAAGAAGATTATGATTTGTTATCGTTCATCAATCATGGGATTGAGTTCAAGAGCCGTGAGATAATGTTACAGCTATATAAGACCTAAGTCAGATCCCACTTGGGTACTGTGTTCAGTTCCGGTCACCTCACTACAGGAAGGATGTAGATACTATAGAGAGAGTGCAGATGAGATTTACAAGGGTGTTGCCTGGATTGGCAGGCGTACCTTATGAGAACAGGTTGAGTGTACTTGGCCTTTTCTCCTTGGAGTGAGAGAGGATGAGAGGTGACCTGATAGAGGTGTTTGAGATGATGAGGGGCTTTGTTTGTGTGAATAGCCAGAGGTTTTTTCCAAGGGCTGAACCAGCTAACACGAGGGGGCATATAGTTTTAAATTGCTTGGAAATAGGTACTGAGGGGATGTCAGGGGTAAGTTTTTCCACACAGAGAGTGGTGGTTGCATGGAATGCACTGCTGGTGGTGGTGGTGGTAATGGATACAATAGGACCTTTTAGGAGCCTCTTAGATAAGTACACGGAGCTTAGAAAAATAGAGCGCTTTGCGCTAGGGAAATTCTAGGCAGCCTTTAGAATAGGTTAGATGGTCAGCACAACATTGTGGGCCAAATTGCCTGTAATGTGCTCTAAATTTCTATGTTCTCCTGCTCCACTAGAGGTCCGAATATACTTGACCACTGCTACACAGCGGTCAAGGATGCCTACCGTTCTGTCCAACGAGCTCACTTCGTAAAATCAGACCATACTCCTCCTCCCGGCTTACAAACAGAAACTGAAGCAGGAGGTCACGGTGTCAAAAGTGGTGTCGCGTTGGACAGAGGAAACAGATGAGGTCCTCCGCGACTGTTTTGAATCAGTGGACTGGTTAATATTCAAGGACTCGGTAGCTAACCTCGATGAGTATGCCTCAGCTGTCATGGACTTTATCTGGAAATGCAGAGGATTGTGTGTCTCGCAAGACAATCCGGGTATTCCCTAACCAGAAACCTTGGATGAATTATGAGGTCCAGTCCCTTCTGAAGGCTAGAGCTGTGGCTTTTAGGTCCGGAGATACCAGTCGCTACACGGAATCCAGGTGTGAACTCCAAAAAGTCATTAAGGGCACCAAGAGGCAATATCGAGCCAAGTTGGAAGCCCAGGCTAACCAGAGGGATGCCAGTAGTCTATGGCAGGGTCTAAATGAGATCACTGGGCGCAAAGAAAAGGCTGGAAATATTAATAACTGTAGTGCTTCTCTTCCTGATGAACTTAACGTATTCTACGCAAGATTCGAACAGAAGAGGAGCGTCCCGCCCCCTCTGGATGAACTGGGCCTGGTGGCATCGAGATTCATCGTCACCAAGGAAGATGTCAGAAGAGCCTTCCTGAAGATGAATCCAAGGAAGGCGATGAGCCCAGATGGTGGCCCGGGGCAGGTTCTCCGGGCCTGTGCAAGCGAGCTAGCTGGAGTGTTTGCTGACATCTTCAACTGCTCCCTGCTTCAGTCTAAGATCCCCTTGTGTTTTAAGAAGGCAACAATAATCCCGGTGCTGAAGAAAAGCAAGGTGGCATGCCTGAATGACTATCGACCTGTGACATCCATTGCTATGAAGTGCTTCGAGGGATTGGTTATGACACACATCAACCATAACCTACCTGTCAACCTTGATGCTTTGCGATTCACCTACCGGAGCAAGTCAACAGCAGATGCCATCTCTCTGGCACTACATTCCTCCTTAGAACACCTGGAGAATAAAGATGCATATGTAAGGCTCCTTTTCATCAACTACAGCTCTGCCTTTAATACCATCATTCCAAATAAGCTGATTCCTAAGCTCCAGAACCTGAGTCTTAGCTCTCAGATCTGCAGCTGGATCTTCAACTTCCTCACAGACAGGACCCAGGCTGTAAAAATAGGGGACAAGCTCTCCTCTACAATCACTCTGAGCACCGGTGCCCCACAAGGCTGTGTACTCAGCCCCCTGCTGTACTCACTGTACACCCATGATTGTGTAGCCAAGTTTCCATCAAACTCAATATATAAGTTTTCTGATGACACCACAATTGTAGGCCGTATCTTAGGTAATGATGACTCTGAGTACAGAGAGGAAATTAAGACACTGGTGGCATGGTGCGAAGACAATAACCTATCCCTCAATGTCAGCAAGATGAAGGAATTGATTGTTGACTTCAGAAGGAGCAGTGGACCGCACAACCCCATCTACATCGGTGGTGCGCAGGTGGAACAGGTCAAAAGCTTTATGTTCCTCGAAGTGACTTGGTCTAACCAAGCAGAGTCCACTGCCAAGAAGGCCCACCAGTGCCTTTACTTCCTGAGAAAGCTGAAGAAATTTGGCCTGTCCCCTAAAACCCTCACTAGTTTTTGTAGGTGCAGTGTAGAAAGCATTCTTCTAGGCTGCATCACAACCTGGTATGGAAGTTGTCCTGTCCAAGACCGGAAGAAACTACAGAAGATCGTGAACATAGCCCAGCACATCACACAAACCAATCTTCCATCCTTGGACTCACTTTACACCACACGCTGTCAGAGCAGTGCTGCCAGGATAATCAAGGACAAGACACAGCCAGCCAACACACTTTTTGTCCCACTTCCCTCTGGGAGAAGGTTCAGGAGCATGAAGATTCATACGGCCAGATTTGGTGATAGCTTCTTTCCAACTGTGATAAGACTGCTGAATAGATCCTGACCCGGATCTGGGCCGTACCTTCCAAATATCCGGACCTGACTTGCACTACCGTACTTTCCCTTTTCTATTTTCTAATTATGATTTATAATTTAAATTTTTAATATATTTACTTTGATTTGTACTGAAGGGAGCGCGAAGCACAGAAACATACATCACTGTGATGATTGTACGCTTTAGTATCAATTGTTTGGTGACAATAAAGTAAAGTTCTGTGTTCTGTGTAGTTCCTTTGTAAATGTATGATTAACAGAATCATTCTATCTTTTATTAAGTTAATGCTACTGGAGCAGAAAACAAACTGTTTGACAATTCTGACATTGCGATTTTTAAACTTTGCTATTTGCAAGCACTCTAGATGTTTACATCCACTCACTTTCTACAGAAAGCAACAATCAGTAGTGAATCATTTACTTCACTTAGCAGCACATCAGTTTCAGCATAAATGGAATTTTACTTTCTATGATTGATATATTATTATCATGAATAATATTTATAATTGAAATCTCTGTAATGAAACTTGTATCCTTGGACTTCAGGAAGCTTCCGAGGTCATGGACACCCACACAGAAGACTAGAATTTCAAGTTTTGGAGCCTGACCATCAGCTGCTAATGCCACTGTGTATCAACAGAACTGAGGAAAAAAGAGGGAAGCATTTGTCAGTTAGTGGCTCAACCAACAGTGACCCGCAAATGGACAATAGTGGCAAGCATGCAGGGTATCCACTGAATACCCTGCACACTGGTGATGGTAATGGTTACTCCAGCTACATTATAGTGGGTGAACTGGGAGTGCTGGAAGAAAGTGGGGAGGCATTTAGTCGAGAATACATGTAGATAGATCATTTTTTCAGGTTGACAAGTCACCATGAAAGATGCTCCACAGGGATTTGTGCTGCGACCTCATTGAATTTATAATTTACGAAGGATGATTGTTAAGTTCATGGCCTAAGGTAGAAGGAGTCTATTTTAGAAAACCTAGCATGTTTATTTTTCAACATAGTCCCCTCGTACTTAGTCGAGCGGTCGTGGAGCATACGGATCTTGGACCTCCAGAAAGTGTCCACAGATGGGTGATTGATAAGTTCGTGGCCTAAGGTAGAAGGAGATGAGTTATACAGCTCTCGTTACATGCACATACAGGATTATGCAGAAAGTTTTAAGTCAATAACTCATCTCCTTCTACCTTAGGTCACAAATTTATCAATCACCCTGATGAGTTATTAACTGATGAGTTATTAACTTCAAACTTTCTGCCTAATCACTCAAAGAGTTGAACTGTATGTGCATGTAACGAGAGCTGTACAACTCATGTCCTTCTACCTTTGGCCACGAACTTATCAATCACTCCTGCTGTGGAACTTTCTGGAGGTCCAAGATCCGTATGCTCCACAACCGCTGGACTAAGTGTGTACATGTAGGAGGGGACTACGTTAAAAACTAAATGTGCTAGGTTTTCTAAAATTGACTCCTCCTACCTTGGGACATGAACCTATCCATCACCCCTCATATATGAATGCCTTTGATAAAGGCACTGAAAGCACTGATCGTGCTAAGTTAGAAAGAAGACCTGAGGAGGCTACAAAGGAATATAGGTAGGTTCCGTGGGTAAAGATCGAGCAGAGAATCACAAAGTAAGTATGGAATTGTTCATTTTGGCAGGAAGAGGTTAACAAGTGCATTATCTAATAGATGAAAGGTCATCAGACTATGAGCTCTACATATCCTGTTGTCTGATTCACAAAAGTTGACGAGCAATATATAGTCCCAACACATATCTTTACCAGACAACTGACTGACACTTTAACTCCCATCCTCTTTTGCCCCAAGTTTTCAATCAACTAAAAGCAGGTACAGCAAGTAGTCAGTAAACCGAACAAAGGTTCAAAGCTTCAACGATTCATTTTACTATCAAAGTATGTATGCAACATACAACTGTGAGATTTCTCTTCTCCCGATAGCCATAAAATACAGAAAACCATTGAAGCTGTTGAAAGAAAGACATCAATACCCCACCCCGAAAGAAACAAAAACTCAGAAAACCTAAACCCCCCTTACACAAAAACTAACAGATCACCCACACGGAGAACATCAAACCCCAAAACCCAGCCTACCAATAGGCAAAAAGAAAGAATGGGCAAGAACACGAAAGGAAACATAGAACTGAAAGAGGCCAATGTGAACTACAGTTAGTTTGACCCACTGTCCAATCTATAAATTTCAGAATTTTGATAATATCTACAACAGCATTGGGATCCAGCAGCCTCTCCGAGGGCAGGGGCTCAAACCAATGGCCCCTTCAAGGTCAGCATCTTGAACCATCAACCCCTCTGAGGGAATAGACTTGAACCAGCAGCCTCTCCGAAAAAAGTTTCTTTGATATTTAAATACTTAAATTTAAATTTAAAATGAATAAACATACAATTTATTGCAAGGGAAACATAATACAATTGAAAGAAAGTTATGCTTACATAGGAAAGTGCTCTGCCACATCTGAAGTACTGCGTACAACGTTGATCTCCTTATTTAAGGAAGGATATAAATATGTGAGAAGCAATGAGGAGGTTTATTTCATTGGGGTTCTAACATTCTTCTGTCATTCATTCTTTGGGTTTTTTTCTGTTTCGTGGATGTCTGCGGAGAGTAAGAATTTCAGGTTGTATACTGTAAAAATTCTCTGATATTAAACAGAATCATTGAACCATTGAACTTTGATATGCAAGCGCAAACACGAGGAAATCTGCAGATGCTGGAAATTCAAGCAACACACACACACACACAAAATGCTGGTGGAACACAGCCGGCCAGGCAGCATCTATAGGAAGAAGTACAGTCGACGTTTCAGGCCGAGACCGTTCGTCAGGATGGTGATATGCAGGTTAGTTGTTGCAGGTTGCTTGGGACATTTATGATAAGCAGAGCTGGGCTGAGCAGAGTCAGATGGCAATCAATCTAGAAAAGTGTGAAGTGGTTCCTTAACGTTAGCATAGTTATGGTAATGGGGATTAGTTCATAATATCCATTATAATTTTCCCGTCGGCGTGAGTCTCAAATAGCCTACACAATCAAGTCCAGCTCCTGGACTTCACTTGCGACTTAGCTGTGAAGCCTGGTAGAACTATTGCTTCTGACAGAAGGAGTAAAGGTGGGTTACTAGTGCAATAAAACCAGTTGCTTCAGGCAGTTGGGGCTCATCAGCAGTGGCTGGCAGCTCAGCCAGGAGAAGGAAAACTGATCTCAAACTTGCACTGCCTTGTGGCTCCAGCCATTCATGGGGAAGGCTTCGGTAGTAAATCCCAAGAAAAAATCCAGAGCTGGAGTCCCCAGGGCAGTCCTACACTGAGTTCAACGCTGACTGGCAACTCCTGTGATGCAGCTTGTGCTAAACTGTATCAGTCTCTTGTTCCTTTGCTTTTATCACTTACATGGAGAGAAGGAGCTGATTGTAAGGGCAACACCTTTCTCTCCATACTGTACTGCTCTAGTTTGCGTATTGGCTTGGGTATTGACTGATCAGAGACAGCTAGGACACAACATCCTTGGTTGACCCTGGCCCAAGGAGGCTTCATGATTGAATTCAGAAGGTCAAACTCGAAGGCAGACTACTTGATTAATGACAGAATTCTTAGCATTGTGGAAGAATAAAGGGATCTTGGGAGTCCACATCCACAGATCCCTCAAAGTTGCTATGCAAGTTGATATGGTGGTTAAGAATATTGTGTTGGCATTCATTTGTCAGGGGACTGAGCTCAGAATCTGCAAATTAATGTTGCAGCAGTATAAAACTCTGGTTAGGCCACACTTGGAGTATTTTTTTCTCTTTGGGTCACCTCATTATAGCAGCGATGTGGATGCTTTAGAGAGGGTGCAGAGGAGGCTTACCAAGATGGTGCCTGGAATATAGAGCATGGTTTTTGAGGAAAGTTTGAGTGAGCTAGGGCTTTTTTCTCTTTGGAGTGTAAAGGGGATGAGAAGTGACTTGATAGAGGTGTATAAGAGGTATAGATAGAGTGGACAGCTGACATCTTTTTCCCAAGATGGTGATGGTTAATTCCCAGGGCATAATTTTAAGTTGACAGGGAGAAAGTATAGGGAGTGTCAGGAGTAGTGCCTTTTACACAGAGAGCATAAAGAACATAGTATATAAGAGCAGAATTAGGCCATTTGATCCATCAAATCTGCTTCGCCATTTCATCATGGCCGATCTATTTTCCCTCTCAGCCCAATCTCTTGCATTCTCCCTGTATCCCTTCATGCCCTAACTAATCAAAAATCTAGCAACCTCTGCCTTCAATATACCCAATGACTTGGCCTCCACAGCAGGAAATTCCATAGATTCACCACACTCTGGCCAAAGAAATTCCTCCTCATCTACGTACTAAAAGGATGCCCCTCTATTCCGAGGCTGTGTCCTCTGGTCTTAAACTCCCCCACCATAGGAAACATCCTCTCCGCTTCCACCCTATCAAGGCCTTTTGACATCCGATAGGTTTCAATGTGGTAACCCCTCACTCCTCTGATTTCCAGTGAGAAGAGACCCAGAGCCATCAAACAGTTTTCATATGATAAGCCTTTCAATCCCCGAATCATTTTTGTGAATCACCTTTAAACTCTCTCCAAGGTCATCTCATCTTTTCTTAGATATGGGGCCAAAAAGTGCTCACAATACTCCAAGTGAGACTTCACCTGTGCTTTATAAAGCCTCAACATTATATCTCTGCTTTTATATTCTAGTCCTTTCGAAATGTCTGCTAACTTCGCAGTTGCCTTCCTCACCACTGACTCAACCTGCAAGTTAACCTTTAGGAAATCCTGCACTACGACTCCCAAGTCCCTTTGCACCTCTGATTTTTGAAATTACTCTCCATTTACTCCTTCTACTGAAGTGCACAACCAAACACTTCCAGGCACTGTATTCTATCTTCCACTTATTTGCTCATTATCCTAATCTGCCCTTGTCCTTCTATAGCCCCTCTACTTCCTCACAATTACCTGCCCCTCCACCTATCTTTGTATCATGCGCAAACTTGTCCTCAAAACCATCATTCAAGTCATTGACATATAATGTAAAAAGAAACGGTCCCAACACAGACTCCTGTGGAACACTGGCAGCCAACCAGGAAAAGCTTCCTTTATTCCCACTCTTCATCTTCTGCCAGTCACCCAAAGCTCTGTTCATTCTAGTGTCTTTCCTGTAATACCATGGATTCTGAACTTGGTAAAGCAGCCTCATGTGTGTCACCTTGTCAAAGGCCTTCTGAAAATCCAAGTACATAACATCCACCAATTCATCTTTGTCTATCCTGCTTGTTATTTCTTCAAAGAGTACCAACTGATAGTCAGTAAGATTTTCCCTTGAGGAAGCCATGCTAACTAGGGCCTATTTTATCATGTGCCTCCAAGTACCCCAAAACCATATCCTTAGCAATCGTCTCCAACATCTTCCCAACCACTGAGTTCAGATTAATTGGCCTATAATTACCTGCCTCACTCCCTTCTTGAAGAGTGGAGTGACATCTGTAATTTTCCATTCCTTCGGAACCATGCCAGAATCTGCCATTTCTTGAAAGATCATGACTAATGCCTTCACAATCTCTTGAGCCACCTGTTTCAGTACCCTGGGGTGTATACCTTCTGGTCCAGGTGACCCATCTACCTGAGAGTGGTAAGTGCATAGAATACACTGCCAGGGGTAGTGATAAAGGCAATTACATGAGGAGCATTTAAGAGAAACTCAGATAAGCATTTGATGCAAGAAAAAGAAAAATCAAGGGTTAGATTGAGTGTGAAGTAAGTTTAAAAGGCTGGCACGAAATCATAGGCTGAAGAGCTTGTACTGTGCCGTCCTATCCTATGTTCTGTGTAGTCCAGTTTCATGCCACATCAAAGTCCTGCTGGTTGCTAGTTTAACTGGCCAGTCTAAGTTGTTCCTCGTTTGGAAATAGTGGTTAAACCTGGTGAGCATATGGGGAGAATAAGAGGGAATTACTGCAGAATGACTAAAAATTGGTTTTTGATAACGAACAAGGACCCAATGAGTGGCAGGGTTAGTTTTCTTGTTGTAAGACTCTGATTCTTAGCTGGCAGGTTCACATCTCAACAAATCTGGAACAATTGTCCTCAGACTAAGGGTAAAAGGCAGCATGTGAAATTTCAAGGTGGCTGTACAAAGTGCATATTTGCACGCACTAAGTGTAAAATTTATAATTCACAAACACAAATAATCACAAAGAAACATCAGTTTTTGCCAATTGTAGAGAATTTTATTGGGGCATAAACTCTCTTAGATCAGAAGTGTTGAAGGGAGATTGAGAAGGAAGGATAGGAAGATATTAATATTAATCAAGCATAATATCTTGGCTCAGGACTGATAATGCCCCTAAAGAGTTCAAGAACTGAATCAATAAAATCAAATTTAAAGAAATAAACATGTAGTCTACAGTCAACCATCTCATATTTTTTAAAGATGCACAGAATTACAGAAAGGAAGAAATATATGGAGTGATGTTGTGATGAACTTCGGTTAGTATAATTTTGAATGGAATAAAAACTTGGAGAGGAGATCAGAAGAAAAATTACAGGTAGGTTGAGAAAAACCTTGTGCATCAGTGCATATCTGACCCTGTGATGAAGCTGGGACTACTGGACCTTATGCAAGAGAATGAAGTAGTCAAGCAGAGCGAATATCAGACAAGGAACATTCATCATATGACATTGTTTAGATTTGCTGTAAGAAACTATGAGGGGCATGCAACATTTAAATACAAATCTGCACAAGAATCAATTTTAGTGGATGAGAACTGATCTGGCCAGGGTAAATTGGATTCAGAACTGGCAAGCAAAGCCCCAAATATTTGTAGAGAAGGTAGCTGGGTGCTGTGTGAACTCATTCTAATGAAGGCGATGCAACAACTGATCTAATAGGATGGACCAGGAAAAATGAGTTTGAGATGACAATTCCATAACAAAACACTTAAAAATCACATTTGATGGCCTCTTCTATCCTTTTAAATCTTTCAGAATATATATTTATTATTGTAATTTACAATTTTTAAGTAGTGCATTGTATTGTTGCAGCAAAACAGCAAATTTGTCAGTAATATTAAACCTCAGTCTAATCCTGTGTTAAGTAAACACCCAATGGAAACACGTTTCCATTTTACTCCAATTCTTTATTTATAGTCAACTTTTGAATCTCTTGGAAATTCAGAGTTCATAACAAGATCAGTCAGCTAAAATCTTACAAGTTGTAAAACTGCCAAGTTGAAAAGCAAATCAGCAGAAGTTAAAAATCTAATATGAAATATGTTTTTTTCATGTTCTTCTTTTATCATTTCAAATGATAATGTGCAGGATGAGTGCCTTCAGGAATCTTAATTTCAGCACTCTGAATTTATTTTCTGAAATTGATTTATTCTGTATGATGTGCACTATCATTGATACTTCATGCAAATAGCAATGATTAAGGTTGAATCAATCATAGTGAGGTAACAAAGTTCACAATTTTTATGTTACACAAATTCCATCTTTGTCGTGCTTCAACGGGGAATTAGCTTAGTCATTACAGTCAAACTACGCAACAACAGAGAAGCAATGTGGCATCTGACTTAATAACAACTGCCTAATATGAAAGAACCAACATTTCTGGGGAACTAAATTGGGTGACAACTGTGCACACTCTTCTGTTTCACACTTTACTCCAGATACTGGAGCTGAAAAGTGCAAGCTGGCAATTGAAGGCAGTCTGCCTTGGATTTCACTATTACTGTGTAAAATAGGAAGACTTGAAAATGAGGTTTTGAAGTATTAAAGCTTGTTTGGCATAACTTTTTCACTAGATCACAACACGTAACAAGTAAAACATTATGAGTACTGCACATCTGGATATACTTCTCACCTTTCATGTCCGTTGATAAACTGAGATCTGCTCTCCATATATTTTTGAGGTGGAATGTGGACATTTCCCAGGAGTTCTCCTTTATACAGGTCATAATTAACAACCTTTTTTCTTGTTTTGAGGAAGGAGAGAGACAATAACTTACACAGTTTGGGGAATGCTGACAGTACCATTTACCATAAGTTACAAGTTCATTGGCAAATTTTTCTGGCCGATTTTCACCAGGGGTTTTAGGATTGGGCATCATGGTTGGGTCCTCAGAGTCTGGCAGCATTGCAGGCATTCCACAAACCTTCACTGATGTAACAGAACGATTACTACAAGGTACAAGGTACTTGGCCATATGTTTTTTACATTTTCTTTGAATTAGCTAAGTTTGGTTTACTTGTTTAGAAGTGTTCTTAAATGTTTCCTTTTACTTTGACTTTTATTTTTCCATTTGATATTACTTGTCCTTTTATTGACATAACAATTTTTGAATGTCAATCAAACATTGAAAGCCTAGACAGGTTTGATAACAAACTAAACAAGTGGCTATTCAAGGTACCACCACTGAAGTTTCAGTGCAAATTGATTATAAGAACCCAGGGAACTCACTGCTGGGAGGGAAGTGAATATCAATATTTCATGTATTATTTCATCCCAAATTTGTGAAAGCAATATCTACAGGCAAACACTGTAAGATAAGAGGACTGAAATCCTGGATTTCAGTCTGTATTACAATTCTTATGAAACGTGAGCTGAAAAAAAAATTGTCCTGCTGCATTAACTTATTTTTCTCACAAGTTCCATGTAAGTGCTTTTTCTTCTGCGTGTCAGATGTTCAGATGGTAATCTGTGAATTTTATAAGTGCACATTTCCATAACTTGATTAGCAGCCAGCTGGTTAAGCGATATTTTACAAGATTGGATCCTATTCAGCTCCATTTATATTCCCTTATTTTGTTCAAGATTAATCCAGCCAAAATCGGATTTCTGTCTATTTACATTATAAACATCATCTGCCCTTTTAATTTCAGCAGTTACTGGTGACATCCTTCTTTTCAAGTTTGCATTAAACCAGCACTCAATCAAACACAGTTTAAACATATTATCAGGCATTAAATGAGTTAGTTCCTCACAGATTTATATGTAGTGTCTTCTCACCGTTGCTGGCGGACATCTATTATAATTAATGTTCTGCAGTCTGGTTGTTTGGCCTTTCTACATTATTCCTTATTCACGAGACTTCTAATAATCTAGTGAGATTAATAACATGCTGAAGAAAAACAGAAAAAAACTATTATAGTGTACATCGTGTAAGTTTATGTTCAGTTTATGCTGGTATAACTTTGATGAAATGTTATACCAGCCACTATGTCTGGAAGAGATGTGTTTTTGATAGTTCAGACTTCGTTACATGTCTTCGGCAAGTAGCAATACTAAAGAACAATGGACACCACAGACATAGATGTTGTTACCTTATGGAATAGCAGAACGGTAATTAAAAACAAAAGAAACAGAAAACACCACAAAACAGAGTAGCAGTGAGGACAGCTGGCGAATGTGTTGGATCTTAAGTTAAGCTTGATGGATACTAGCAGGTTCAGCTGCTGGTATCCGATACAGCCTCCTCTTCATTTGTCAGACCTGCCGTAAGTAGTTCTTCAAACACCTCTGCTCCATCCACCAAGAGTTGACTTCCCAGTGGCCAGAAATTTTAATTCCCATTCCCATTTTGACATGTCAGTCCATGGTCTCCTCTTGTGCCAAGATGAGGCCACTCTCAAGGTGGAGGAGCAACACCTGGGTAGCCAGAGAGAATGGGCTCTCTGGGCGTCCAAGCTGATGGCATGAATATTGATTTCTCCTTCCAGTATTTATTTCTCATCCTCTCCCCTGTTCTTCTATTCCCCATTTTGGCCTTTCGTCTCTTCTTATCTGCCCATTACTGGGTCCCCTCCTCCTTCACTTTCTCCTATGATCCACTCTGCTCTCCCATCAGATTCCTTCTTCTCCAGCCCTTTACCCTTCCCACCCACTTGGCTTCACCTATCACCTTCTAGCTATCCTCTTTCCCCTCCTCCACCTTTTTACTCTAGCATCTTCCTGCCCCTTTCTTTTCATTCCTGAAGAAGGGTCTCAGCCTGAAATATCAACTATTTATTCATTTCCACAGATGCTGCCTGACCTGCCGAGTTCCTCCAGCATTTTATGTGTGTTGCATTGTATTTCCAGTATTTGCAGACTTTCTCATGTTTAAGATTCAGCTGCATGCCCTTTGTACAGAATAAGTGGCCATGTTCCTGAAGGTGAATGATATCATCAAGGTCCCAGGAGATGATGCAGAACAGAAAAACATGAAATAAGGAATGTGATATTATGACTGGAGCCAGATACATGTGAAATGTTGATCTACAAACACCACAAAGTACCTATGCACATTTTTGGATCCAGACACACAGACCACCAATTGATGGCATAAAACCTGAAGAACCGCTTGCAGTAAATACTCCCTCCTTCCCAACTGGAAAAAGTTCACAACTTTGACAGTGAAGTCAATTTGCTCATCTCTAAGGATTAAAGACCTGGTAGAAATGGGGAGGAAGTATCACCACATTCAAAGTTTCCCTGTACAGCAAGGATGAAAAATAACCTACAAGTATATATGGACCAAGACCTGGAAGGAAGCACTAACCTAGTCCATTTTCGACCACATGACCACCTACTGTGCCATAGATGTTCATGAATCTATGACACTAGTAACCTTTAACTAAATATTCCTTGAACTTTATTCCAATATCATAGTTATTAAAATTAAAATCTAAAGACATACCGTACTGTTCCTCATAATAGCAGATTGGAAATTTATCTGTAAAACATCCAATCAATCAGCACTGCCCAAAGGAAAATGATAGTCACATGGAAGTAATCAATTTTACATTCAGGTTAAATTATTACCAGTTGTCAATAAGGATTAATTTGAGTACTGCACCACCATTCATCTGGTATCCAAAGTGGCTAATATTTATTTTTGACTAAACCTTTAACCATATTGGTCTGAAAAACAACTGGCACTGTTAACAGCAGCAAAAAATAATAATATTGAAGGTTCAAACTGAGGATGACACTCATTGCTACATGATTGTCTGCCAAGCAAACCTCAAGTAGGTGATCTCAAACTCACAGAATCAGCATTTCCCCCCTCGATTTTCAGAAGGCATTTGATAAGGTCCCACATAGAAGATTGGTGAGTAAAATCAAAGCTCAGGGCATCGGGGGGAAGGCATTGACATGGATAGAAAACTGGTTGGCAGATAGAAAGCAAAGGGTAGCGGTGAATGGGTGTTTCTCAGAATGGCAGGTGGTGACTAGTGGGGTGCCACAGGGCTCGGTTTTGGGACCACAGTTGTTTACCATTTACGTTAACGATTTGGATGAAGGCATAAAAAATAACATCAGCAAATTTGCTGATGATACTAAGCTGGGTGGCAGTGTGACATGTGATGAGGATGTTAGGAGAATTCAGGGTGACTTGGATAGGCTGGGTGAGTGGGCAGATACTTGGCAGATGGCGTTTAATGTGAATAAGTGTGCGGTTATCCACTTTGGGAGTAAGAACAGGAAGGCAGATTATTATCTGAACGGTGTAGAGTTGGGTAAGGGAGAAATACAAAGAGATCTTGGAGTCCTTGTTTATCAGTCACTGAAGGTGAATGAGCAAGTGCAGCAGGCAGTGAAGAAGGCTATTGGAATGTTGGCCTTTATTACAAAGGGAATTGAGTACAAGAGCAAGGAAATCCTCTTGCATTTGTACAGAGCCCTGGTGAGACCACACCTGGAGTATTGTGTACAGTTTTGGTCTCCAGGGTTAAGGAAGGATATCCTGGCTGTAGAGGAAGGGCAGCTTAGATTCATGAGGTTAATTCCTGGGATGTCTGGACTGTCTTAAGCAGAAAGGTTAGAGAGCCTGGGCTTGTACACACTGGAATTAAGGAGATTGAGAGGGGATCTGATTGAAACGTATAAGATTATTAAGGGATTGGACAAGATAGAGGCGGGAAATATATTCCAGATGCTGGGAGGGTCCAGTACCAGAGGGCATGGTTTGAGAATAAGGGGTAGGTCATTTAGGACAGAGTTAAGGAAAAACTTCTTCTCCCAGAGAGTTGTGGGGGTCTGGAATGCACTGCCTCGGAAGGTAGTGGAGGCCAATTCTCTGGATGCTTTCAAGAAGGAGCTAGATAGGTATCTTATGGATAGGGGAATCAAGGGATATGGGGACAAGGCAGGAACAGGGTATTGATAGTAATTGATCAGCCATGATCTCAAAATGGCGGTGCAAGCTCGAAGGGCCGAATGGTCTACTTCTGCACCTATTGTCTATTGTCTATTGTTAAGTGGCCAGAAATCCTCGAAAAAATGCTGCAAAAAATGAAGTGGATCCATGGTTAGCAGATAAGTAAAAAAATAAAAAGAACGATATTTCCTGTCTTTTTACAGAATGCCAGCATTTGCAAAGTCTTGTCTTTTATTAATGCAGAAAACATTCAAACCAATGTTTGAACTGTGCAACAGGTATAAACCCTTTTGCTACAGTATACTGTGATAAAAATACATAAACAAAAAAAAAAGTCACAAAACAGAAAATATTGCAAGGCGTTTCCAATATTAAATTTTATGGGAGGGATTTGGCCTGATATCGTTATTGGTAAATAGGTACAATATAACAAGTAGATAGGGCTGTAAAGACAGCTTTTGGCACATTGCTCTTCATTAATCAAAATATTGATACAGGAGTTTGGATGTTAGATTGAAGTTGTGCAAGATATTGGTGAGGCCGAATTTGGAGTATTGTGTGAATTTCTGGTCACCTACCTACACCAAATAGATCAATAAGACTGAAATAGTCCAAAGAAAATTTACAATAATGTTGCCTGAACTTGAGAACCTGAGTTATAAGGAAAGATTGAAGACTTCCCTATAAAGTTTAGAGCTTTATTCTCTAGAGTGTAGAAGAATTTGGGGAGGCAGGAAGAGATTTGATAGAGGTATAAAAAATTATGAGGGGTATAAATAGGTTTTCTTGCATTGAGGTTGAGTGAGACTAGAACTAGAGGTCACAGGTTCTCATCTGTCTCCATCTTTTAGAATTGATTAGTATGCACTAGATGGGCTGAAGTGCCTTTATTGTGGTGTAGTGCTCTATGACTATGCTAAGTGTAGATGTCTACATTGAGGTAAAATAAGTTAGCATCATACTTCTGTTTATAACTTTGCATAAATATTACAGAACTGTCAAACACAGACAGCAGAGCCACACAGATGCTAACTGAGTTCTAACTACTGCTCCTACTTTTATATTAATCTTCCTGCTGAAGTGTAATTTGTTCATATCAGATTTAACCAAGTATGAATTGATCATGAGCTCTTATCTTTTATCAATTATTTCAGTCCATTTGACACTTTTTTGGTCGCAACATTCTCTGTTGCTTTTGTTGCCCTTTGCTGCCTGTCCTTTTTGAGACAGCCATCCTTCATCTTCTAACCATTACCAGTTTTCTTTCCAGGTGTCAGCATTTCAGATCTTAGCTTCTTCTTTTCACCAGACTTTTTAAACTGTGCCTCCCACTCTGTGCTTGCTAGGTTCTGTCTAAAACATGCTTTGACACAGAAGGCAGTTTTAAACTGATCAACAGTTTTCAGTTCAGTCTTTTGAAAAGTAATTGGCTTTTATACATCACTTTTTGTTGACATCTGGAGATGATTCAATGTTTGATTTTCAATGAATGTCTTTGACTCCTTTAAAGTTCAGTCTGAAGTGCCACGTATTAACGCATGAAATACAGCTAGCTACCCATACTTAACATCAAGATGATATAATACTCTTTCTAAGAGGAAAAGGAAGGTTTTCTATATACAGTACACACCGTGCTATCATTTTCACAGTTTGATTGTGGATACCCCACTGAAAGAGGAATACAAGTCACAACATTCTTCTGATCCAGACATTGCATCAGAAAGTGCAGATGGCAATCATGAGCTGTCAAAGTTGACAAATGAGAAACATTGTCACCAAGTTTCCGTCAACACATTCAAGTGCGGGCAATGCCTCTGATGTGCAGACCACAAATAGCTTTCAATTACTCAACCCCTCAAGCTGGATGATTTGCAAAACAGTCTTGGATAACTATCGCATGAATAAGTAGTCAATTTTGGCGCGCGCAGGCAGTGAAACGCAAGAAATCATCGAGTACTATCAAGGAAAATAGTTTTTAAGCAATGACATTTGATTGAGTCAATCAAAACATATTATGATGGTGAAGAATGAATGAATCAAAGACCAGGAATCTGTTATACAGTTTTTAAATGCCTTCCAAGGAAGTAAATGAATCTTTATCAGGTCATGGCTGCAGAGATAATGGCCTTGAAGACCTGTTTACTTTTGTTACTTCACAATTAATCACAAAGGCAGTTCTGAAATGCACATGTCATTTCCACTTGGACAATGTGTGTAACAAGAAACTGCTTAATAGTTCTCTATGCAAGTGACCTTTCAACATGTTGAGTCTGCACAAGTAATCCACGTGCGGTCCATTGGCAGCTGCCAAACTGGAGCACGACCACACGCTATGACTAAGCCTGACGATAAGGGTGGAGGATAGCGCAATGCTCGAAAGCGCCAGCTTTCACCCATCAGGGTTCAATTCCCGCTGCTGCCTGTGACCGCGTGTGTTTCCTCCGGGTGCTCCATTACCTTCCAATGAAGTACGGTTAGGGTTAGTGAGGTGTAGGCATGCTCTGTTGATGTGGGAAGCGTGGCAATCCAGCACAATCCTCGTTGACTTGATTTGATGCAAATGATGCATTTCATTGTTTGGTTCGATGTACTGGTTATAAATAAAGTTAGTCGTTAATCTTTAATGCACTGAAGAAACCATGTCAGCCTTGAGGCAAGAACAACCTCAAACGTTAGGATGTGTAAGGGTCCAAGCACTGGGGAATCCAGCACTGAAGCAACTTACGGAATGCTGAGATACGCTAACAAACACAAAGTGAGTGCTTCTTCTTTCCTTGAAGAGGGTGGATGCACACTGACAGTTTCACGAGGTGCCCACTTGTTCCATCCTGGCTCTCATCCACTGGAGACACAATGCCTTTTAACAATTAACAATTTGCATGAATGTGGGAGGTTACACACAACATACACCTGGAGTTCTCCAAATTATGTGCATTTGCCATGTATGGTGGTTCTGAAAGCCTACAATTCACACCCCATGTACACCCAATGTCGTGAAAGCTTTGCACATAATAAAATTATTTTCCTGTGCCCCTCAATGCTATTTTAATTCACTTATCTACACATTACACATTTCGTAGCTCAACATTTGCCTGAAAACAAATCAAACATATTGATGTTGAAGATTCAAGTTTGTTTATCATGTTTACATCGAAACATACAGTGAAATGTGTCATTTTTGTTAACAGCCAACACATCCAAGGAGGTAGAAGTTTCACTGAATTAAATGAAACAGGAATAAAAATAAAAACATTATCTAATATTTGGTAGTACTTAATAGCTTAATATTACAGGGATTCACTGGACAACTCAGTATCACTGGTATTAACTGATGGTCAATTAACATGGGCTTGATCCTTTGCAGTACACACTCTTGAAATGCTCCACTTTCAGTATCTATTATTGTGACATGACAAGATAAAAGTCTATTAAAGTACGTATGTCCAGAGGTTCAGGAATTTAGCTACTAATTACAAATTTCAAGAACATTCTTTTCACTATATACAATATATGATATAAATGAGACTGTACATCAGAAATACAAGAGATTCATCAGGTGCTGGAAATCTTGAGTAACACACAAAAAAATGCTGGCAGAGCTCAGCAGGCCAGGCAGCTTCTAAAGAAAGGAATAAATAGACAACATTTTGAGCCAAGGCCCTTCGTCAGGCAGGGTTGGAAAGGGGAAAAAGCTAGAAAAAGAAAGAGGGTGGAAGGGGAGGTTTCCAAGCCAGCAGATGATTGACGAAACGAGGTGAGGGGAAAAGTGGGGGAGTGGGTGAGGGAGTAAGAATCTGGGAATTGAGAGTGGAGATAGCTTCTTACTTTATTCCCCTCCCCAACTAAACCACCTACCTTCCCCCTCAACTTATTGTCTGCCAGCTCATACCCCTGCAGCTCCCTCCACCTTCTTATTCTGGCTGCTGCCCCCTTCCTTTCCAGTCTTGATGAAGGGTCTCTGCTCAAAATGTTCACTGTTCATTGCCCTCCTCTCCAGCATTTTGCGTAGGCTGCTCTATATACTGCATATCAGTTTCCACAAATTAACTAGCAACTCTGATTAGGAGTAACTATCTATTCATGTCATATGCTGAAAGAAAGGGCTTAAGAGAGAAATTTAGTTTTGCTATAAAATGTCTCAAGTGGTTAATTTGTTAAATACATTCAAAATGAAACTACGTGAACATCGACAGCATTGGTGGAGAGAAAAAAATGTTAACACTGAATTTGACTTTGACAAAGACTTTTCTCCAAAATGAAAGAAGTTGGAGATGTAAGAGGTTTAACCCTGTGCAAACCTTCCTGCTTTACTCATTTTCCCTGCTTCTCTATCATTTCCTGAATAGTTTTTCCCCCCAATTCTGATCATTGGCCTGACACCCTCTACAAATATCATCTGATCTGCTGAGTAGATCCAATCATGTCTTCACTTTTGAACTACCAACATCCATAGTATATATGTGATTTCATACTAAAGACCGTGTGATATGTGTTTGAATATTTGCTGAAGGTTTTTTTTTAATTTAATTAATCCACTCCACATGATAACTCTCAGAGCACAGAAAAGGATCTAAAACACAGATATACACACAATTATAGATGACTTTGAAATGTTGCACATTTTTATTCATTCATATTTACACCGACATTTATACTATATAGGGAATGGTCTTGAATTTTATTAAGTTAAAACTGATTATTTCTAGAAGCATTTGACTTAGGTAATGATGCAAATTGCAATAAAGAATAAACTTTGCAAGGCAGGTAAACTAGTTAAATAAACACTAAGACTACAAGCATTCAGCAGATGTGGGCCATGCCTTTGAACTTGTTTGTAACATCAATGGTGGTGTAGCATGTAATAAATTACGCACCTCAGAATGTGATATTATGGAAATATTGCAATTCATTTGGTTTAACATTTGACATACACTCATTTGCTACTTTATTAGATGCATCTATACACCTGCACATTCATGCAAATATCTAATCAGCCAATCATGTGGCAGCAACTCAATGAATAAAAGCATGCAGATATGGTCAAGAGGTTCAGTTGTTGCTCAGACCAAATACCAGCATGCAGAGGAAATGTGATCTTAAAGACTTTTACCATGGAATGTTGGTGCCAGATGGGGTGGTTTGAGTATTTCAGAAACTACTGATCTCCTGGAATCTTTTTTTCAGAAAATGATGTGAGAAACAAAAAAAACAGTGTCCAGTGAGTGGCAGTTCTGTGGGCAAAAGCACCTCGTTAATGAGAGAGTACAGAGAATGGCTGAACTGGTTAAAGCTGACAGGAAGGTGACAGTGACTCAAGTAACCACACACCACATCACATCACAACAGTAGTGCGCAGAAGAGCATCTTTAATGTACAACACGCCAAACTTTGAAGTGGATGGGCTTCAGCAGCAGAAGAAAACACACTCACTCAGTGGCCACTTTATTAGATACAGGATGTATAATTGCTGTGTAAATGATAGGACTACAAACATTCAGTAGATATTGAACTTGTTCATAACAATAATTGTTGTGCAGAATGTAATGTAATGGAAATACTGTATGGCAATTCATTTGATTTAACAGTTTATATACATATATGGTTATAGACATACCAGTGGATTGTTTTCCTCCCTAACTACTGTTAATCTGTTCAAACTCGTAAGGGTCTTTCATAATTTTTCTGCAGTGTGAATGCGTCAGTTCATCTCAGAAATAGTACTACGTTCAGGAGTCTGACTCTCATAAATTATTCACTGTTCATTATTCCAGTGTCAGTTCAATTTACATAGCGGATAATTTGAAAATCAAGCATGTCAAGAGACTGGAGTATTGGTAAATAGTACAATTGTATGAACACTTTCTTACTGGCATGGTGGACCAGAGTGAAGTTGTGCAGAAGTGTTGCGTTCTTGCCTCAAAATTAAATGAAAAATACTTGCCCCTGCCTCTGCTTATGAATTACATGTAACATGCTGTAAGATTTCACGGCTAACGTAATGGTTTCTCTGTAGCAGCAATGTTCGGGTTATGACTAAAGATAATGGGTCTTTGAAATGTGGGGCTATCCAGTGAGACAGATGTTCTTTCTTGTGGGTCTGGGAGCAGGGATTTTGTGGTCTTTTGCTGGGGAGTGATCAGGAGAGAAGACGTGAATGGAGAGAGTTAGTAGACCACCGGACAGAGTGGACCTGGAGTGAGGGGCTGAAGGTCAGCGACACTCGGAGGAGGTCGATGGTGGATGAACGCCCTTATCAGTGAGCTCCAACGTTGTGCATTAGACTGCTTCATGAGAATGGCCCTTTGCTTATTTCTGTTTCTTTACTAACCATATAGTCAAAATAAGAATTGTAAAGCTCAATTGTTTAATCACATATTGTGTACTGTTTGTTATTTTGTGGTACTGATTTGTAACGGGGGGCACATCTCACAGCACCCACCCAAACAAGATTTCGTAAATTTGGCCAGGCCGAGGGCTGTCTTCCCCTAGATTAAGCTGCCAGCCGAACCAAGAGGTACATACACACTACTTGATATGGGCAGATTGGAATCACATGATCTCTGAGTATCTGAAAGACTACTTATAACAAACAAGTATTTAAATATCTTAGCTTATGAATGTCATCATGCATTGTAGCATCTTATAGGTAACCTACTGTCTATTCTAAACAACTTTTTGATATTGGTATGAGAACTAATCTATGCTAACTCTAAAGAAAGGTTTCCTATAAAATAACAAATGTAATGATGTTGAATGCCATTTTCTGTCCTTTGCACCAGTCATTGCTCCTGGTGACCTTGTCAAAATTGGGAGCCTGCCATTGGTGTGTCAGAGAGATGAATCTGCATTGCACCACATCAGCTTTAGCACAGTCACGGCATCTGACCCCGATTTACAACATCCAAATGCATTTCACAGGAGCAAAATCAAACAGTTTAACACCAATGCCACACAGAGGTGTTCGACCAAATGACAAGCAGCTTGAGTACAAACATTTTTATGGAAAGGAGCATCTTACAGGAGCAGAGATGGGGGGGATTTAGTGAGGGAAATCTAGCTCAAAGGAAACCACCATGTGGAAAGGTTAGATCAAACGAATTCCAGAAGTGTTAGAATGGAGAAAAGCAAACGCCTAGTTAAATGGGTAGGTTACAGAGTTCAGAACAAGGGAGGACCATGCAGGAATTTGAAAGCAAGGATGAGAAATGTAAAGCTGAAGAGAACGGCAAATGTCTGCAAGCTGGTATGAGCAAAGATGATGGATGAACAGTCAGGGAACTGGAAGCAGAAACTCAAGTAACTAAAGTTTATGGAGGAAAAGAAGAGAGAGACAGATGAGAAGTAAGTCATCATGGTATTGTGTAGCAATGGTAGAGATTTCCATCACTTTCCATTAGATTGAGAATTGTTCAAAGGAAGAATTACATTTGTCCTTCTTTTTGTAGACATAGGTATACAAAATTATGAGGAGTATACAGTGTGTAGATAAATGTAAGCAGGCTCTTTTGCACAGAGCTTAGGTGTGACTAGACCAAGAGGTCATGGGTTGAGGGCGAAAGGTAAAACGTTTAAGGGGAACAAGAGGAGAAAACTTCTTCACTCAGAGAGTGGGGAGCCTGTCAGTGGAAGTGATGGATGAGAGTGAAATTTCAACATTTAAAATAAATTTGCATAGAAATACGATGGGAGGAGTATGAAGTGCTGTGGCCGATGGGACCAGACAGAATAATAGTTCAGCATGGACTAGATGGGCCAAATGGTCTATTTCTGTGCTGTATTTTTCTATGACTTTGAGTCAGGGCATACCTAGGTGGATATTGTAGCTTGGCCCAAGTTTTGGGCAGTTCTGAAGCACCTCTTCAGTACCACAGCCCTGATATTTGTGTCCAAAGCCTTATAAACAGTGTCCTGTCAACACACACAAAATGCTGGTGGAACGCAACAGGCCAGGCAGCATCTAGAGGAAAAAGTACAGTTGACGTTTCAGGCCGAGACCCTTCCACAGAACAGTGTTCTGTGCTAGCTTATGGACTGAATCGAATTGATTGAATTGCACAGGAGATTGAGGGAAACTCAAATTGAGGCAGAGACAGATCATTTGTCTGGGTAGTATATGAGTCCAAACCACGAATCTTATGATTTAGTAAAAAAACTGATGTTGGAATTGTAAATTAAATGTAACGTTATTCATAGTGAATGCTACACATGCATGCCAAAGTAACTGAAGTGCTAATAAAGATTGTTGTACTAAATCTTGTTCAGAGTCTCTTTGTCCAATATTTAGTTAATACCCTCTAGAACTATTAGGGTCAATACCTTTCAAATTTCTTTAATATGTATCCATTTTTGACTGGAGGAAAACGTTTTTTTATGGCACTTCTAGAACGTGATGAAGTTACTAATATCTAGTTGTAATGCAATGATATAATTTCATAGTTATAATTACAGCTATTTGAATTCAGAGTTCATTTCAATCAGCTGAATTTAAATTCACCAAGTACCTGAGTGGGATTGAATATGGTTGTTCATATTTGAAGTCTGTCAAATTAGTTATTATGCTACTGAACCCCATAGAAAATTCATCAATAACAGCACGATACCAAGATTGAAATTCAGAGAGCAAAATAAATACACACTAGTGATGTTGCAGATTTGAATGAGAGGAAGCTGCAAATACAATCAAACCATCACCTTTGTGAGAGCTGGAGAGCATCCAGAAACAAAAGTAAAACCTCCCACAGGGATTCTGGCACCTGCTCATGACTGACCTGGTGAAATGACTGAAGTTCCCACAGTACACCTTGAGACCAGACATCCTCCTGGTCTCAGACACAGCAATATACATCATCCTGCTGGAACTGACAGTGCTGTAGGAGGAGCGTCTGCAGAAGGCCCATGAGAGGAAAGTGGTGAGATACAAGGAACTGATCAGCGACTGTCAGAGGCAGGGATGGAAGGCAAAGTGCAAGCCCATTGAAGTGGGCTGCTGGAGGTTGGCTGGACATTGTTGATACAGGGAGGCAGAGAGCCACTGGCAACATCACAGAAGCCGCAGAGAAAGCTTCAAGATGATTCTGGATGAAGAAAGCAAGTCCATGGGGATCTGCAGGACATGCTACCTGAACACAAGTCGTGGCTTAATCAACCACGGCAGGGCTGCCTGGGTGACAGTGTCTGATATTGAAAGACCTGAGACACCCGATGACCCCAGGTTACATCACTGATGATGTGTTCAGAGCATTGTGTGAAACCAATAGTCAACTTCCGCTCAGCTGCAATGAAAAAACTTTTGTGATGCACATCTCTACAATTTCAGCCTAGCAGCAGGTAAGTTTGCACATAATTTAAAAGTAAGAGCAAGTTTTCTAATTAAGATATTGATGTTAAAACAATCTAGATATTTCTCATGTAACTAATAACATTTTATTAATGTAATTGACAATTTCTTGTTGGCAAAAAAGCATTTCATATCATTTGCTAGAATGGCAATTGTTCAAAGATTTTGGCAGATAATCTTCAATTATCCAGATATTTGAAGTTAATCATCCAATTCCAATAAAAGCTGTTGAGGATGTCACTCCTCAATAAAAAAAATAAACTTGCTGTGTGATGTAGCTTCAAACATTTTAAATGTGTTTCATAAAACAGAAATACTCTGAAGCATTGTCACTATTATTATAAAGGCAAACATATCAGTCAACCTAACAAAATAATACCTGACAAACCCTTACAAGTAAGGGCAGAACTCCCTGCCTTTCTTTGAAATCTTGATGGGGTCACTAATATTCACTTGAACCACCTGCAAAGGTGCAGTGAAATACCATTTCTTAAGATGACAACATTTTCATCCAGTTTTGCAAGAAAAATTACTTTTATTTCCAAAATTGTCAATGACAAACAGTCACAATTTTTTTATTTCAGAGAACTGTAATTTGCTAGAAATTGATTGGCTAGCAGGAAGAACCAGAATCAATCACATTTTATGTTCTCCTTTTGACTTGCTTACTTTTGGCAAAAGAAATAAAAAGAGAGTTGATAAGACTTTCAAGAATCGTGGTTTAGTGCTGAAGTCCAAGGGCATTGAATGCACTCAACTCCTCTTAGATAGACGTTACTTAATTCAAATTACAATCAAGCAGCAAGCATATCTCTCATTTAAATATAACTTTTCTCAGGACCAAGAGTGCTAACTTGACGGTGAGCTATTACACTATATTAGAACGGATGAAGTATTTGGATTTGTAATCTAAGTGCCGAATCCGGCGAAATGAATGCCAAAAAGCAAACAGATGGAAGAGTTGCCCGCGGCATGGTAGGAAGCTATTTGACTGATCACACTTGAATTATTCCTTTAAAGGAGATAAGCAAGTAGCCTCATTACTCTACACATTTCCTATAGCCGTGTAACACGTCCCTTCGCAGCAACATTATCACTACTGATGAAAGTACTTTCAAATTATACCTCATTCTATTAAAAAAAATCCCTTCCCTATCCTTTCTTTGCAAAATCCTATTTTTTGCAAATTCCTTCGAGCAGTATTTTCTAATTACCAACCAATTAAACACCTCAAGTTATGTTTGAAATAATAATTCAGTATTAGTAGATGTGTCCAAAATAACTGTTGAATCCTCATACTTTGGCGATTGTAAGTTTCTTCAGAAGTCAAGAATGAAGCACAGAAATTATTGCTCTTCCCCGCTTTGGCCTCTTACCTCTTCTCACCTGCCTAACATCTTGCCCTGGGTCCTCTCATCCTTCCCTTTCTCCAGTGGTCCACTCTGCTCTCCTATCAGATGCCTTCCTCTCCAGCCCTTCACCTTTCCTCCCCACCTGGATTCACCTATCGCCTTCCAGCTATCCTCTTTCCCATCCCCCACCTTTTTATTCTGGCACCTTCCCCCTTCCTTTCCAGTCCTGATGAAGTGTCTCAGCCCGAAACATGGACTGTGCACTCATTTCCATAGATGCTGCCTGACCTGTTGAGTTCCAGCAATTTGTGTGTGTTGTTTTGGCATTCCAGCATCTGCAGAATTTCTTGTAGCTATTGCTTACTACCATTTTATTAATTCCTACAAGAACAAAGAACAAAGAAAGAGCCGAGAGAATAAAGAAAAAACAAAGCTCAACTCAGTCGAGGTCAACTCATACTTGGACTAGAGATAACAAAAATTCCATGATAACAGTTAGCTTATAAAATATCCAGATTCAAGTGTCATGACACCTGCTACTGAAAAGTAAAAAGCCTATAGAATGATACATAATTGCCGTAAAAATTTTCTGAACCATTACATGTGTAACACTGGCTTCACCTAATGGCTTAGTATAGGGGGTGGTAACCCCCTGCTCGGCCAAACTTAAGAAATCTCGGTTGGGTGGATGCTGCACGATTCGTCCCCTGTTACAAATCAGTAGCCCGAGATAACAAACAGTGCACAATATGCGATTAAACAATTAAGCTTTATAACTCTTACTTTGACTATATGGTTAGTAGAGAAACAAAATATAAAAGAAAAAGGGCCCAAATCTTATTAATCAGTCTGTGCACAAAGTTGGAGCTCAGGGTTTACCCTTCGCTGATCCTCCTTCGATCGTCGCTGCCTTTTGGACCCTCGTCCCAAGTCTACCCCATCTGGCAGTCTACCAAATCTCTCCATTCACGTCTTCTCACTTCATCTCTCCCTCTCGCAAGATCAACTGCTTCCAGAATCCTGACTGGCTAACATGTATCCACAGTCTTGTTATCTCCAGACATAACCCCAACATCGCTGCTACAAAAAGCCATTACATTAGCAATGAAACCTTACAGCACGCTACACATGCATACATAAAAATTCAAGCAAGCACAGCAATGTTAAATTATATAAAAACAAGGAAAATAAGAATTCTAAAATCAAAGTTCAAAGTAGATATAGTACATACAACCTTGAGATCTGTCTTCTTGCAGGCAGCAGCAAACCAAAAGAACCCCTTTAAAAAAGCCAATGGGTGAAAAAAGAACAAATTGTGCAACAATAAAAATGTAAACAAATAACATTAACCACTGCATCCCCGAACGTGAGTGCATGGAGCCACGTCAGTGCTGAGGCGAGTGAAGCCCGTCCAGGTGCCCGATGGACGCAGGCCATAGCCTGGAGCCAAGTCAGCGCTGTAGCAAGTGCCAATGGTTTTGGGCCGCAGCTGCAGAGTCATTGGAGTGCTGAAGCACCTTGATCAAATGTACAAATAGTAAAAAATAAACAAAAACACGTGGAACGTGAACTGTAGAGTCCACAGCTGCAGAGCTCGTTCAGGGCTGAGGCGAGTGAAACCCGTCCAGGTGCCCGGTGGCTGTAGGGCAACAACTCCTCCCAAACCTGACGGCACATCTGGCCTAGTTCTACACAGGCATCCAATACTACTTCATTTATGCCAATTAAGGAAAGAAACTTTCATCCATACGTGCATTGTCCTGTTTATGACCTCAGTCTTGCAGCAGTACAGTTGTTTCTCAGCTGAAGTGGCCGATAAGGCAACCTAGTTGCATTAAGCAATCAACGAGAGTAGTTCACAAAGATAACTCACCACCACTTACATTCAGTAAAGGTTGGTTCTGCCGGTAGCACTTACATCCCCAGAATTAGTTCTAAAAGAGCTGCTGAAATGATTATTCCTAAAAATAAAATCATTTTTCCCTGGGGTATGTCTATCACAAACTAATTTTTCTTTTAATATTTTTTTGGGGGGGGATAAGATGATGCTTCCTAATATTTGCTAACTTTGTATTAGAATAGGGAAATGGGGTGGAATTGTAATTCTTATTTACAGTAATTGTAAAGGCTTATATTTGGGGTCAGAGAAGACTTTATGTATGAGGTTGTAGGATATATTATATCTGTTGCAACCTGGCTGGGAGCTTTGTAAATCAGGTACACATTCTTGTCATCCCATAGCATAGCTCTTTACTTCATGAGCTACATTCCCTTTGAAATATTTCTAACTGGCCTATTTTTAGTCATCTGAAGGATAACACTTCTACAAATAAAGCACTTCCGCAATATAGCTCAGAGATGTCAGTGTAAATTATCCGCATGGGTCCTGGAACCAGCTTAGAAGCACAAACCTCATATAACTTCGGAGGCAAATGCTGCTAAATCTGCCAAAATGATGAGGAAAGTCAAAACAAAAATCAATATTAACCGATTACAAAGCATATCGAAAGGTGAAATAAGGAAAAGAAGCTGAAGTGTATGTAGTGACCAACAGTGATGCTGCCACTTATTAATACATGGGTAGTTCAGAACTAAAAAAGAGAGATTTTACTTCCTGTAGCTCATAATTATTTGACACAGAGGAAAGCATGCTACCAATGAAATATGGATGACAACCAAGTCTGAACTGTCTTGTCCATTTTCAATTCTAAGCCACTGTTTTAATGCTTCAATTGAGAGGTGACTTTCTTTGGCTAATATGATTTCAATAACATTACCCCATGGAATCCAAGAGACTGGACTGTGTCCATGCCACTCAGTAAAGAACTTCTGGGATTAATCTCCCTTTAGTTGCTGATTGTGGTGAACTACATAAACCTGTCTGGACATGCCCCTCTGCTGACTGCTCCTGTGGTTCCTCCCACAGACCCCTGTATAAAGGCAGTTGGAGGCATTGCTCTCCCCTCAGTCTCCAGGATGTTGTGTGGTGGTCTCTTGCTGCTAATCATGGTCTCTTGCAGCTAATAAAAGCCTATCATTTGCCTCCCATCTCCGAGAGTTATTGATGGTACATCAATTTTATTAGCTGCAATTTTAAAACATGGAGAGCATTTTACGACCGGATAAATTGGGCATTGATCCACAAGCTCCTGAAGCAGCCATTGCCTTTGAACTCTGGCTTGCATGCTTCCAATCGGACCTGGAAGAGATTCCCGTGATTGAGCCTGTTATCATGCACAGAGTTCTGCTCTCCAGGGTCAGTCCGCGGGTGTACTCACTCATCAGAGACCTGCCGACCTACGAAGGGGCACTGAATGCCCTCAAAAGACAGTACCTGCAGCCGGTGAACACCGTCTACGCAAGACATTGCTTAGCGACACAGCGGCAGCGGGCCGGAGAGTTGAGCGCTGAGTTTGTCCGGGCCCTACAGACATTCGTGCGGGCCTGCGACTGCAGGGGACTGACGGCGGAACAGCATGCGGAGCTCCTGGTACAAGACACCTTCGTTAAGGGGATCAGGTCAGTGTACAGGCGCCAGTGGCTGCTGAAACACGCCGATCTTACCTTACAGTCGGCGATCAAGCTGGCTGACACACTGGAGGCTGCTCTGCACAATGCTGACGCTGTCCAGCCGTGCGATCTCCCGCCGGTCCCATGGATGCTGCAGACCCCGCCACCCACCGGCAAATCGACCACAGCTGTTGCCACTTGCGAGTCCGTGAACTCCCCGCAACCCTCCGGCGAATCAACCACGGCTGCTGCCAGTCGCAAGTCCGCATAGTGTTACTTCTGCGGACTCGAAAAGCACCCCTGAAAACGCTGCCCGGCCCGAGAAGCTACCTGCTCCAGCTGCGGAAAGAAGGGCCACTTCATCAAGGCCTGTAAGTCTAAAACACGAGTGGGGTCGAGCAGCGCCTCATGCGAGGCATGGGGGTGACCATCTTTGTCGGCACCACCTCGCCCCGCCTCCGACCCACAGGTGCTTAACAGACACCAAGATGGCAGTTCAACTCTGGCCTCCATAACCCTCGACTAAAGCGCTCCACAGCAGCTTGCAAGGTCAATGATGGACATCCTGGTGGAGGGGCACAGGACTAGCTGCCTGTTTGACAGGGGCAGCACTGAGAGTTTTATTGACCCGGACACAGCCGGTAAGCCAGAGGGTCACCATGGCTTCTGGGTCGCATTCCACAGACATCCGGGTGGGTTGTGTAGCAACATTGGTGGTGTAGGGCACAGAATATCAGGACTTTGCGTTACTGGTCATGCCTCAACTGTGTGCCCCTGTACTATTAGGGCTGGACTTCCAGAGCCACCTTGGAAGTGTGACTATGGCATATGACGGGCCCCTCCCACCACTCACTGTCAGGAATCCTCAGTTCTGTGGGACTTCGTCATATACCCCACTACTGACCACACACACACACCGACCCACACATCCCACCCAGCACCATGCCGACAGCTGCGCTACCGACACCACTTGCAGCCTCTCCACCCTCAAAATCCCTCCCCCAGTGCTGTTCACCAACCTGACCCCCGACTGTAAACCTGTGGCAACTAAAAGCAGGAGGTACAGCGCGGGGAACAGGGCCTTCATTAAGACAGAGGTGCAGCGGCTGCTCAGGGAGGGGATCATTGAGCCAAGCACAAGTCCTTGGAGGGCCCAGGTGGTCGTTATTTGGACAGGGTAGAAAAATAGGATGGACATGGACTATAGCCAGACCATCAATAGGTTCACGCAGCTTGACGCGTACCCACTACCCTGCATCGCGGATATGGTCAATCAGATAGCTCAATACAAGGTGTACTCGACCACAGACCTGAAATCCGTTTACCATCAGCTCCCCATCTGCCCGGAGGACCACCCCTACACCACTTTCGAGGCAGGCGGCAGGCTCTATCACTTCCTGTGTGTCCCCTTCGGTGTCACGAATGGTGTCTCTGTCTTCCAGAGGGAAATGGACCGGATGGTGGACCAGTGCCAACTGAAAGCCACGTTCCCATATCTGGATAACATCACCACCTGCGGTCACGACTGGCAGGATCACGACACTAACCTCCAACGATTTCTCCATGGCCAAAGCTCTTAACCTTACCTATAACAGGGCCAAGTGTGTGTTTGGAACCACCCGACTTGCTATCCTTGGGTATGTCGTGGAGAACGGGTTCATTGGCCCTGACCCCGACCGTATGCTGGAGCTCCCTCTTCCCACCACCCTCAAAGCCCTCAAAAGGTGCCTGGGCTTCTTTTCCTATTACGCCCAATGGGTCCCTCACTACGCAGACAAGGCCTGACCCCTGGTCAAGTCCACCACATTTCCTCTCTCAGCCGAGGCCTGTGCAGCCTTCAGCTGCATTAAAGGGGACATTGCCAAAGCAACGATGCATGTGGTGGATGAGACCATTCCCTTCCAAGTAGAGAGTGAAGCCTCCGACTTCGTGCTGGCTGCTACCCTCAATCAGGAGGCAGGCCAATCGCATTCTTTTCTCGTACCCTTCAAGGCTCTGAAATTCGGCACTCCGCAGTGGAGAAAGAAGCCCAGGCCATAGTGGAAGCTATTAGGCACTGGAGGCACTATCTCGCCGGCAAAAGGTTCACCTTGCTGACCGACCAGCGCTCAGTTGTGTTCATGTTTAGCAACCAACAGCGGGGCAAAATCAAAAATGATAAAATTTTGTGGTGGAGAATAGAACTCTCCACCTACAACTATGATATCCTGTACCGGCCTGGAAGGCTCAATGAGCCCCCTGATGCCCTATCACGGGGAGCGTGTGCCAGCATGCAGCTCAACCAGCAATACACCCTCCATGCAGATCTTTGCCACCCGGGGGTCACCCGATTTTACCATTTCATGAAAGCCTGGAACCTGCCTTACTCCCTTGAGGACATCAGGACGATGACCAGGGACTGCCAAGTTTGCGCTGAGTGCAAACCGCACTTTTACCGTCCTGAAAAGGAACAACTTATCAAGACCACATGCCCCTTTGAGCGACTGAGTATTGCCTTTAAGGGCCCCCTTCCCTCCACCAACCGCAATGTCTACTTTCTCAACATAATCGACGAGTACTCGCGGTTCCCCTTTGCCATCCCCTGCCCCGATACCACTGCCACGTCCGTCATAAAAGCCCTGCACCAGCTCTTCACTCTGTTCAGATATCCCTGCTATATCCACAGTGATAGAGGGTCCTCCTTTATGAGTGATGAGCTGCGCCAGTACCTGCTGGCTAGGGGTATTGCTACTAGTAGGACCACGAGCTATAATACCCAGGGGAATGGACAGGTGGAGAGGGAGAGTGCCACTGTATGGAAGGCCACACTCTTAGCCCTTAAATCGAAGGGATTGCCGGTCTCTCGCTGGCAGGAGGTCCTCCCCGAGGCACTCCACTCCATCCGCTCCCTGTTATGCATGTCCACCAATGCCACCCCTCATGAGCGACTCTTTTCTTTTCCCAAAAAGTCTGCCACTGAGACCACCCTACTGGTTTGGCTGACATCCCCAGGGCCAGTGCTACTCCGGAAACATGTGAGGAGCAATAAATACTCCCCGATGGTCGAGAGGATTCACCTACTTCATGTGAACACCCAGTATGCCTACGTAGTCTTACCTGATGGGCGGGAGGACACGGTCTCCGTCCGCGACCTGGCGCCCACAGGAGCAGCAGACCACTACCCCGAGCACTCCACGGTGACTATGAACCCCGTACCCACCGAGATGTTTCGGAGTACTCGTCGATTATGTTGAGAAAGTAGACATTGCGGTTGGTGGAGGGAAGGGGGCCCTTAAAGTAAATACCCAGTCGCTCAAAGGGGCGGGTGGCCTTGATAAGTTGTGCCTTTTCAGGACGGTAGAAGTGCGGTTTGCACTCAGCGCAGACTTGGCAGTCCCTGGTCATCATCCTGATGTCCTCAAGGAAGTAAGGCAGGTTCTGGGCTTTCACGAAATGGTAAAATTGGGTGACCCCCGGGTGGTAAAGATCTGCATGGAGGGCGTATAGCCGGTTGAGCTGCACGCCGGCACACGCTCCCCGGGATAGGGCATCGGGGGCTCATTGAGCCTTCCAGGCTGGTACAGAGCAGGAATAGGATTACAGTACAGATGAATGTTTGCCTGAGGAACTGATGCAAGGGGCAAGGGGCAGGGTTTCAGGATCTTGGATTACTGGAACCTCTTCTGGAGCAGGGGTGGTCTGTACAAGACGGTCGGACACCAAAACTGTAAGGGAACCAAAATCCTGGCCAAATGCTACTCAGGAGGGTTTAAACTCATTTGGCAGGGGAGTGGGAAAGTGGAGGGAGGGATAGAGAGAAAGGTAGATGTCAGGGCCAGGAAAAACAGGGAGGAGCAAAGTTATAGATACAATAGGACAGATATTTTAAAGTGTGGCAAAGGTAATGAGCTTAAAGCATGAATCAGTACATGGAAGTATGATGTTCTGTCTATTACAGAGTGGTGGTTGGTTGAGTGAGGGACAGGAATGGGTGCTGAATGTCCTGGAGTTTTGATGTTTTAGAAAAGATAGTAAGGGTGGTAAAAGAAGTCGTGAAGGGGGAGTTGCACTACTAATCAGGAACAATATCACAGATGCACTCAGAGGGAACATAATGGAGGGTTCGTCCATTGAGTCTATATTGGTAGCACTGAAAAATAAGATCACTCTGATGGGATTGTACTATAGAACCCCCCACCCCAAAAGACAATGGTACATTGAGGAACAAATATTTAGGCAGGTTAAGGAAAGGTGTAAAAACAGTAGAGATGTTGCAATGGGACTTCAACTTTCCTAATATAAACTGGGACCTTCTGAGTGCAAGAAGTTTAGATGGGGCAGAATTTGTTAGGTGCATCCAAGAGGGTTTTTGAAATCAATATATATATTTAGAGCAACAAGAGGAAGGGCTATATTGGACCTGGTCTTGGGTAAAAGCCAACCTTTCAGTAGGTGAGCAGTTCAGGAACAGTGACCACAACTCTTTACGTTTTCAGATAGCTATTGATAAGGATAAGTATGGATCACAATAAACTCCTTTGCTTCTCCACCTTTAAGGAAAAACCTACCTCCTGGAGAGTTTTTCATTATCTGTCCTAATTGGTTAGTGTGAAAATTTAACTTGCTACATGTTCCCTGAAGTGTTCAACTATGCAAACAGTATCATGTAAGCACATAATTATAAATTGCTGTTCTTCTTAAAAAAAAACACCTCAGAATGAAGCAATGGTAGTACTGCTATAATCGCTTGCTCCTTAGCTAGGAAAAGTACAGTATCATCCATTTGTATTTTGGACCTGGAGTTTGTGCCACATTGCAGCCAAAATATATTGGATAGCAAACCAAAACTGAAATTTTGAGTTCCCTTCTTTTTTGCTATGTAGTTCAATTACTCTGACACAATTATAACACCTCCAACAAGCATAAAGGGAATCAAAAATATTTCCACATTTCCGCTGTGTTATCTTGTGGAATGTATTCTATTGGCTGGAACTGAATTTTATATGATGCATGTATAGGTAAATACATCTAGTAAAGGTCATCAAATGTTTATATCTTGCAGTTTCATCATCTGCACTATCCAATCTTGGTTTTTGTTTTAACTTCATGGGAAAATAGTTAAATCCAATAGAATATAAAACGAGATGGGCTCAAATGAAATGGTGTCTTTGTTTCTCAGACAGATTTCCTCAGGCTATGAAGACACGTTATCGAAAACAGAACGTATCTTCCACCATCTGCAGCATTCAAATTGAATATAGCTTCAATCTGCCAGATATTAAACCTTTACATGTCAGAGAGGATTCAGATTAATTTCAACAGACTTCCTGCCAAACCTACAACAGTGTTCAGTGAGATAACAGGAAGAGGTGAATTGGCATAGGGAGTATGTATCATTGATTTTAAAAGATAAAATGAACCCCAGTTATATTTGGCCTCAAATATTCATTGTGATCTTTTTCAATGGTTTTACAATTTCAAAGGGTCTAATGCTGGCAGTTTGCTAACCATTAGGAAGTTTGTCTCCGCATTCTGATACCCTTTCTCGAGAGCATTCTTGATGTATAACACACACACAAAATGCTGGAGGAGCTCAACAGGACAGACAGCATCTATGGAAAGAAATAAGGAGTTGATGTTTTGGGCTGGGACTCTTCACCTGGACTAGAAACAAAGGGGGAAGAGGCTTGATGTGTATGTCCATTTCTGGGCATCAAGCAGCAGCCGGCAATTAAAAACTGGAAAGAGTGACTGAAATCATCTCTGCTTGCATCTTGCAATTACACACATGCACATTCCAGCAGAATTTGTTAAATAGCAAAGCAGAAATACAAACCTGATTTCTTTTGTCTCTGAAGTCCAACGACTCTGGCACCATTGTAATACCCCCCCCCCCACCCCCACCCCCACCAACAAGTCACTGAAATCAGGTCACAAACTAGGAGAGCTTGGTTTGGTATAATTTGCTATATATATATATAAGTTGTTATGAACCCGGTAACTGGGTTACTTACCAGCAAAGATAGAGGCGTCCGTTGAAGTCTGATTTTACTATTTTTAACAATATTTATTGGTAAAAATACACAAAAATAATATCAATACAAATATACAGATAACATACATCATCAATACTAAACCTAAAAGTGCGGGTATAATAATAATCAATAAGAAATAAGCTCTGTCATTGTCTAGGGGATAATGAATTGTCCAATGGAAATCTAAAGTTCATTTCAGTTCATACAGGCTGCAGCCGTTGTTTGTTTGTCGCTGTGTTGCAATTGTTGGAGAGAGAGAGAAATAGAACAACTTGCTGGCTTTCCTTGTTACAATCTTGATCCGTATCCGTCCTTTAGCGAGACCATTCCGTGGAGGACTCACCACCCAAGCAAGGATGGACACACACACAAGCCCCCACCGGTCTCATACATTTCTCCTGGTGTGTCTAAAGCGGTTGTTCCCCAGACCCTCTTTTATCCTCACTCACGGGGTCTCAGATGTCAATCAGGTTGGGATGATGCAATCCCTCAACCAGACCACTCTGGTTGTCCCCTGAGGGGTTTCAATGAATAGTACAGTACTCATTATACAATTCCTTTGCCAAGAGACAATAGCAGTAATCTTTCTCTTTGTCAAATAGGAGACATTCCACTTTGTGTATTCTGCGGTGTCTCAATGACTGCCTTTGCTGTTCCTGTGTCTCTCTCATTACTGACATGCTGTGTATCTCTCTCATTTTCGGGTCTCAGACCCGAAAATATAGCAAAGTGGCTTGTTCCTTTCATATGCAGTATATTGCAAGGAAGTCTTCCAATACAACTAACTCTGTCAGGATGCTGTTTATTGACAATAGCTCAGCATTTAACATGATCATTCCTACAATTCTGATCAAGAAGGTCAAAACCCTGAGCCTTTACAACTGGATCCTCGACTTCTAACCATGCAGAGTCTAGATAATATCTCCACCTTGCTGACAATCGACACTGGTACGTCTCAGGGATATGTACTTAGTCCGCTGATCTACTTTCTCTACACCCTTGACTGTGTGGCTAGGCACAGCTCAAATGCCATCTATAAACTTGCTGATGTTGTTGGCAGAATTTCAGATGGTGATGAGAGGGCATGCAAAAGCCAGTTGAATGGTGTTGCAGCAACAAGCTTGCACACAATGTCAGTAAGGTCAAAGAACTGACTGGAATTCAGAAGGTCTAAGATGAGGGAACACACATCAGTCCTCATAGAAAGATCAGAAGCAGAAAGGATGAGCAATTACAAGTTCCGGGATGTCAATATCCCTGAGGATCTATCCTGAGCCCAACAACTGATGCAGCTACAAACAACAGTGCCTATATTTCATTAGAAGTTTAAACAGATTTGGTATGTCACCAAAGACACTCACAAATTTCTACAGATGTACTGTGGAGAGCATTCTAACTGGCTACATCACAATCTGGTATGGAGAGTGGAGGGCTGATGCACAGGATCAAAATAAGCTTCAGAGATTTGTAAACTTACTCAGCTTCATCATGGGCACTCCGTAGTATCCCGAACTACCTTCAAGGAGTGATACCTCAAAAAGGCGTCATCCATCCTTAAGGACCCCCGTTGCACAGGACATGCCCTGTTCTCATTGCTACCATCAGGGAAGTACAGGAGCCTGAAGGCACACACTCAATAATTCAGGAAAAGCTTCTTCCCCTCCACCATCTAATTTCTGAATGGACATTAAACCCACGAACAATACCTCATTACTTCTTTTAATTTTTATTTTGCACTATTCTTAATTAAACTATTTAATAATGAATGTAATTCATGGCTTTTTTTGTTATTATGTATTGCATTCTACTGCTGCCACAAAAACAAGAAGTTTCACGACATGTGTTGGTGATATAAAACCTGCTTCTGATTCTGAAATATGCATCTCTTGAGAAATTAAGATATTTAAAAGATTGAATAATTACCATTAATTCCTCTGAACTATTTTCTTTGAAAAGACCAGATATTTGTCCTTTGTTATCATTCTTCAAAGTTCAAAGTAAATATATTATCAAATTACTTATATGTCACCATATACAACCCTGAGATTTTTTTTTTGCATGCATTCACCGTCAAGTTGGAGTTCTTGTTCTTTGAACATATGCAGCTTCCCCACTTGAAAGGGATTGAATGCGCCTACCCGAAGGTTTCTTAACTGGGTTCCACTCACTGACCAAACAACTTTTCTGTTTTCCTCCTTTTATTTTTTGCAAATGCAGCAGTTTGATAGTTCCGTTAGTTCCATCAGTCATTAGTCCTTAGTCCTTAGTCATTTGTCATTAGTCATAAGTCATTAGTCAGAAGCAGCACTCAGGCAGTGGGTTCCGTCCGGTCTACCAGTGGATTCTTGCTATTACTTTTAAATTTTATTTTCTTTTGCCTTACATCCCAATACTTTCTAGAAACTCAAGTTTGACTTGACATTAACTGTAGAGCAAAGAAGTACAATAGGATCGAACAAAGACTGACAAACAACCAACATGCAAAAGAAGACAAACTGTGCAAATACAACAATTTAGTGTGGAGGTGAGTGAAGTTATCGATGGTGGATAAAGGCTAATAACTGTTCCTGAACAGTTAAGGCTCCTTCCCAATGGCAGCAATGAAAAGAGAGTATGGCCTGGATGGTTGATTGATGGATGTTACTTTCACAGCTGTTCTAAGTGATTGTGATTTATAACTTAAAATTTTGAAAAAAGGGAAATCTGAAATTCTTCTCATTCCTTGAAGGTAACCTAGTGAAATTCCTTGGATATTAAATCTATCATTCAAACCTGAATAGTTACAATCCACAAATCATATAAATCAATACTTCTTGAAGGAGGATTGGGATATTCTTCTGCCTTGCCGGTATCCTGTTAAAGCCATTCATCTTTATTTTCGTATGACAAATAACTATTTGCTTAGTTCCTTCATTCATTTTATAGTGTTAGACCGAAAAGAATGAGGCAGCAGCCCAGCAAATGGAACCCAGATGCCTCAGCTCAGAACTTTACTGCATCATTAAGTCAGTAGTTGTGCTGTTGAAGGATAGCTACAGTTTTTAGCTCCATCAGGAATTCCAGAAATAATGACAAAGTCCAATCCAGTGAACACCCAGTAGTAGATGGACAATATCATAGCCCAGACTGATTTAAAGGAAGGCAATATTTAATCCATACAGTTGCCTGACCAGAGCCAATAGAGAAGCTAACTATCCACCTATGTGATTAACACAATTATCAGTGGTAAGTCCCTAATATTGAAAAATCCCCTCTAATTAAAAACAGAAATGCAATAGTCACATAAATCCTGTCAATATGAAGTTTGGGACTTTTGAACAACTTCACTCACCTCACAAATGTTTAAAGCATTACACATACAAAACCACAAGAATGTAATGACTTTTCAACTAACTTCCTAGAGTAGTAACAACGTTTAAGAAGCTCTATATTTTCCAATTCAAAGCAACTTGATCGATACCCCAATAATATCTCTGAAATTGGCATTCCCCCACTACTGGCATAACTATAATGCATACCATTGCTTGCAGGATATATTGATGCTAACTTACAGAGATTTCTTTGGTAGCACATTAGTTATGGGATCTCAATCACTTGGAAAAATAAGGGCAATAAAAACATGAAAGAAAGCATTTCCAACTTTTCTATGTTGCCCTATATTACCTTAGTTTGGACAGATATCCATGTTCCTTGTCTGTCACAGGGTGATAATCTAAGAACTTCTCATCAACACGTTTAACACATCTGAACATGGAGTGTACAGGTTCAGTGAAAAGGGTACCTGACCCAAACTAGTCAGTGACCAAACTGGACTGGGCAATGACTGCCATCCTGGGGTATGATGCATATCCTCAAAACAATCATAAGAAATGCATAAATAAAACCAAACATTGGTACTCACCAACTTATGAATGTCCGATGTATGGACATTCCATACTTATGGGCAAGTGTTGGGCGGCCAGTGGGATAGATAGGAATGGATTTGATGGCTACTGTGGGGCTCCAGTTAGGTTCAGCTCTGCGGGAATTGGGAAATTGCAAATGCGTTTTTCCCCACACCTCCAATCCCACCCACGAAGCTACAACAATCAGGGGCTGGGGTGGGCTGTAAAATGGCTGGAGCGCTAAGCAGAGGCACTCACTCACTCACTCACTCATGCCTACTTGGTGTTCTATAACAGCTGTATCTGTGATCCTGTTCCAAGCACTGTTTCCCAATTACTGACAGTTCAGGTTTCATGCAGTTCTCAGGTACCAAATCTGGGGCTGATGAAGAGTCTAGGCCCAAAAAAAAGGATTATTTATTCCTCTACATAAATGCTGCCAAATATCTTAAGTTCCTCCACCATTTTGTGAGTGTTTCTCAAAATTTCCATCATTTATAAAATCTCCTGTGTTTATGCTGTGAACTTCCTTTAGCTTATTATGAGAAAAGGTATTGACTTTCAATATTTTTATGTAAAGGCAAAAAGTACCAAACCTTTGGAATAATAAACTTTAGCAGAAGTTAGATCAGTAAATGTTAATTTCATTTTATCAAAATGCATTACTGTCTTTTTATCAGGATGTTAAGTTCCAAGACTAAGTAATGGACAATTGTTTAGAAAGGAGTCTAGATGTTACCTTTACAGTAGAGAGTGTAATTTATATCCACTGTTCTGCTATTTCTCTTCATTCATTTAATGTTTTGCCTTACTCTTCAAACAGCTATTTGACATTATTTTTGAAAGCCGTCTGCTCCAATCTCCATTTGCATGCTTCGCCTGCACTTATATTTTTAAAAACATTACCTCACTGACAATCAACTCTGGTGCACTTCTGGGTTATGCGCTTAACCCAATGTTCTACTCTCTCCACACCCATGACTGTGTGGCTAGGTATAGCTCAAATCCATCTAGAAATTTGCTGATGATGCAACCATTGTTGCAGAATTTCAGATGGTGACGAGACAGCCTACAGGAGCAAGATATACCAGCTAGTTGAGTGGTGTCGTAGCAACAACTTTGCACTCACAGTCAGTAAGACCAAAGAACTGATTGTGGACTTCAGGAAAGGGAAGAAGAAGGAACACAAACAATCCTCATACAGGGATCAGAAGTGGAAAAAGTGAGCAATTTCAAGTTCCTGGCTGTCAATATCTCTGAGGATCTAACCTGATCTCAGCATGTCAATACAACTACAAAGAATGCAAGACAGTGGCTGTATTTCTCCAGGAGTTTGAGGAGATTTGGTTTAACACCTAAAACACTTGAAAGCTTCTACAGATTTACCAATGAGAGCATTCAGACTGGCTACATCTCTGTCATATATGGGGGGAAGGGTGGTCTACTGCACAGGATCAAAGTAAGCTGCAGAGAGTTGTACTAGTCTCCGTAGTATCCAAGACACCTTGAAGGAACAGTGCCTCAGAAAAGCAGATTCTGTCTTCAAGGACACCCATTATCAAGGGCATACCCTTCTCTCATTGTTACCATCAGGAAGGAGATACAGAAGCCTTAAGGCACAAACTCAGTGATTCAAGAACAGCTTCTTCCCCTCTGCCATCCGATTTCTAAATGAACATTGAACCCATTAACACTATCTCACTACTTTTCTTTTAATTCCAGTTTCAGCACTACTTATCTTAATTTAACTATTTAATATTCATATATATACTTACTGTAATTCAGTTTTTAGCTCGCTGAAGATCAACACTGGCGCACCTCAGGGATGCATGCTTAACCCACTGCTCTTCTCCCTCTACACCCATGACTGTGTGGCTAGACATGGCTCAAATACCATCTATAAATTTGCTGATGATACAACCATTGTCACCTAAACTCTCGAAAGCTTTATAGAGTCCCATCAGTGGGGCATGCCCTTTCCTCACTGTTACCATCAAGTAGGAGGTACAGAAGCCTGAAGGCACACACTTTGTGATTCAGGAACAGCATTTTCCCCTCTGCCATCTGATTCCTAAATGGACATTGAACCCATGAACACTACTCCACATTTTTAATATATATTATTTCTGTTTTTGCACTATTTTTGATCTACTTAATATACATATACATGTAATCAATTTACTTTTTCTTCTTTCTACATTTTCATGTATTGCATTGTACTGCTGTTGCTAAGTTAAGAATTTTCATGACACATGCCAGTGGTAATAAACCTGATTCAGCTTTTTTCTACATTTATCATGCATTTCTGCCTCTCTGGCCCTCAATTCAGCCCCTCAGGACTGTGTACTAAGTCCCCTCCTTTTCTCTCTGTATACCCATGACTGAGTCACCATCCACAGCTCCAATCTCTAATTAAATTTGCTGATAATACTACATTGATTGGCCTTCTCTCAAATAATAACAAGGCAGCTTACAGAGAAAAAGTCATCACCATTTCACAGTGGTGTCAAGAAAACTACATCTCCATCAATGTCACAAAAACAAAGAAGCTGGTCGTGGACTATAGGAGGAATGGGAACAGGCTAACCCCTATTCACATCAATGGATCTGAGGTTGAGAGGATGAACAGCCTTAAGTTCCTCGGCATAAACATCACTGAGGATCTCACATGGTCTGTACATACCGGCTGTGTGGTGAAAAAAGCTCAACAGCGCCTCTTTCACCTCAGACGGTTGAAGAAGTTTGGTGTGGGCCCCCAGATCCTAATGACTTTCTATAGGGGCACAATTGGGAGCATCCTGACTGGCTGCATCACTGACTGGTATGGGAACTGTACCTCCCTTAATCGCAGGACTCTGCAGAGAGTGGTGTGGACAGCCCAGCGCATATGTAGATCTGAACTTCCCACTCTTCAGGACATTTACAGTGACAGGTGCATAAAAAAAAGCCTGAAGGATCATTGGGGACCCAAGTCACCCCAACCACAAACTGATCCGGCTGCTACCATCCGGGAAACAGTACCACAGCATAAAAGCCAGGACCAACAGGCTCCGGGACAGCTTCTTCCACCAGGCCATCAGACTGATTAATTCACACTGATACAGTTGTATTTCTATGCTATATCGACTGTGTTGTTGTGCACAATATTTATTACAAATTACTATAAATTGCACATTGCACATATAGATGGAGTTGTAATGTAAAGGCTTTTACTCCTCATGTATGTGAAGGATGTAAGTAATAAAGTCAATTCAATTCAATTCAATATTGCATTATACTGCTGCCTCAAAGTTAACAAAGTTCATGACACATGCTGGTGGTATTAAACCTGATTCTGATTCTCTTTGGGATTTATCTGAAATTTAAGCCCTCTAGTTCCCAACTCACTAATCGATAGATATCATTCTATAAACTACATAGTGCTGAATGTGGGAAATCATGCATACGATTCATTTATCTGCACCAGCACACACTAATGGGTGGACACTAATGGACCAGAGTCCTGGCCATTGAGAAATGGGGCTGTAGATTTTTGTGATTCAACTTATTGTGCTGCAGGATATCCCAACATCTGTCACACATCAAATGACATCATTGGTGTGCTTCCTCCTTGGTGTAATAAAAGGGAGCTGTAGGATGCACGCTGCAACTTTTGTTGAAAACTACATGAAAAAGAGAGAAAGACATTGAGGTATGTATTAAAGTTTTGTGTTGTGACGTTGATTTTTACACACAACATCTGCCAGCCTGTTTTCAATGGTCAGGGCAATGGAGACTGCTGCAGTGACTGTCTCTTCTCTGCTCATGGTTTCCCTATACACTTCACATCTCAGCTGCGTGCAGCTGAACAACATAGAACAGTACAGCACAGATACAAGCTCATCAGCAATGATGCCTGCGCCAATCAATGTCAATCTGAACTAATCCCTTCTGCCTGCACTTCACCGATATCCCTCTATTCCCCTCCTGCCTGTCAGTCTCAGTAAGTACTTCTTATACACAGCTCATGTATCTGTTTCCATCACTTCCTCTGGCAGTGCGTTCAAGGTAATTGAATACCCAGTTGCCTCTTGAAACTTCTTTAAACATTGCCCCTCAAACTTAGCTCTGACTCTTTGATTACATTCCAGCAGTCATGATCCGGGCAGTTCCCCCGCCTAACCTACTGGAAATCACTTTGTCCATCGTGTCACAGATTTGGTTTCACTTCCACAACAGCCTTTTCTGCAGCTGCTTTGTGCATGTCATAGGGAGGGTTCTTTTAAACTCTAACTGTGCAGAAGTGATGGAAGGAAAACAAGCTTGTCATACCTCTCCCCATAGAATAGTATGCATCTCTTCTCAGTGCAAATTGTCCTAGGCTGCTCTTAACATTCTTTTGCTGAGCTTTATGAATTATTCTCTGGGTCTGATCAGACTTTATAGAAAGCATGTATTTTGTGTACAAACGAAGAGTAAACTCCAATTTTTAGGCTATAGTTTTCTAATTATACTATGGAAAACAAAACACAGAATAATGTCCTTTTTTAAAAATTCTATTACGAACCCAATGTCTCCAATCTCTTCCATAACTAGAAGTACCCCCAAACTACACTATGATATTATTGAGAATATTTTCTGAACTTCCTCCTCAGTCAAAATATATTTCTTAAGTTTAGGTTCTTGAAGACAAAGCCCAGTCAATCATTTGTGTGTATAGCTTTACTGTATTCTTTAACATATAAAGCATTTTAAAACCTTGCATTACTTTATGTAACAACTCTGAGAATCCACACTGAAAACTGAAGTTCTTTGGAGCGTAGAAGGTTGAGGGGGGACTTGATAGAGTTATTTAAAATTATGAGGGGGATAGAGTTGACATGGATAGGCTTTTTCCATTGAGAGTAGGGGAGATTCAAACAAGAGGACATGAGTTGAGAGTTAAGGGGCAGAAGTTTAGGGGTAACATGAGGGGGAACTTCTTTACTCAGACTGGGAGCTGTGTGGAACGAGTTTCCACTAGAAGTGGTAGCGGCAGGTTCGATTTTGTTATTTTAAAAAAATTGGATAGTTATATGCACAGGAAAGGAATGAAGGGTTATGGGCTGAGTGCAGGTAGGTGGGACTAGGTGAGAGTAAGCCTTCAGCACGGACTAGAAGAGCCAAGATGGTCTGTTTCTGTGCTGTAATTGTTATATGGTTACATGGTTTTTATATTCTCTGTTCATTTCAGATCTTTTTTACTCCTTGAGTTATGTATTTCTTCATTTTTATTTTATTGGTCACAAAAGACTCTGCAAAACATTTAACTGGAAAGAGTCAAGGACAATAGAAGTGGGCTAATCCCGACTTTGGTTCCTGCCATGTGGTCGGAGGAATGGAGGCTGCCATTTTGTAAGTCTGTTCTTGCAGTCGTCATTTTGAGAAATTTTCTTTGCAAACTGGTTCTTGCTCAGGGTTGGTTTGATCAGAGCAATGGAAAGAGTACACAGTGAGGTCCCTATGAATAATCTGCTAAATTTGAGATTACTCCCAAATATGAAGCATTTTTTTGGTTAGGTAGAAATGGAAGGCTTGTCAAAAGAACTGCCTGAAATCACCTGAACCAGTGTTTGGCTGAACTGATTTAACCTGGTCTGATTCAAGGAGAACAAAGCAAATAACATGAGGCATGAACCTGATGAAAAATCAATACAGCAATACCGCTTATCATTTTGTTCAGGTCCAACGAGAAGCCAACACAGCCTAGCCACAGAAGAAAGAATCTTAAAGGAGAGGACAGGGTTGGCTACACATTTAAATTACACTCTCCATTCACATTTGACACTCCTGTCCATGGACTCCTTTAGTACTGTGATGAGGCCAAACTCACGTAGAAGGAACAACATCTCATATTCTGTCTGGATAGCCTCTAAGCTGACAGCATAAATATCGATTTCACCAACTGCTGGTACTTTCTTCTTCCCCCTCCCTTATTCCACATTCTGATTACCCACTCATGCCTTTATCTTCTCCTCACCTGCCTATCACCATCTTCTGGCTTCCCTCCTCCTTCCCTTTTATCTATGGTGCACTATCGTCTGCTCTTTGATTCCTTTTCTTCAGTCCTTTAACTCTTCCACCTATACCCTCCCAGCTCCTTATATCATGCCCCTCCACCTACCTTCCCCCTCACCCGGCTTCCGCTATCACCTGCCAGCTTGTACTCCTTCCTGTCCCTCCATCATTTTACTCTGGTTTCTGTGGCCTTCCTTGCCAGATATGATGAAGGGCTTTGGCCTGGAATGTTACTTTTATTGTCACCCTCAGCTCCCCATATTGTGTGTGTTGAACCACATAGAACATAGAAATCTACAGCACATTGAAGGCCCTTCAGCCCACAATGTAACTGCCTAGAATTTCCCTACCGCATAGCCCTCTATTTTTCTAAGCTCCATGCACCTATCTAAGAGTCTCTTAAAAGATCCTCATGTATCCACCTCCACCACCATCACCGGCAGTGCATTCCACGCACCCACCACTCTCCGTGTGAAAAGCTTACCTCTGTACCTACTTCCAAGCACCTTAAAACCATCCCTGCACCCCCGTGTTAGCCATTTCAGACCTGGGAGAAAGCCTCTGGCTTTCCACATGATTAATGCCTCTCATCATCTTCTATCAGGTCAACTCCCATACTCCATCGCTCCAAGGAGAAAAGGCTGTGTTCACTCAGCCTACTTTCATAAGGCATGCTCTCCAATCCAAGTAGAGTTTACACATTACTGCAGCGTTAAGTGAATTGTTAAAATTAACATGAATTACCTTCATAGGGTGACTTAAGGTCTGTACGTTTGGAGCTCCAGGACTGTAAATAAACCTTTTCTTGTTTGTAGTGAGACACGATACTGCCCTGAATTCAGTCATTATGTTAATGTGTCTGATATGAAGCAGATGAGCACATAATATCCTCAGCCATAAAATTCAGAATTAGTCTTGCCAGAATTGGACAAAATCAGATAAAAGCAACAAAAGGTTGTTCTGTTGTCCACAGTACCTACTTTATTAGGTACATCTGTACCTTCTCATTAATGCAGATATCTATTCAGACAATCATGTGGCAGCAACTCAATGCATAAAATGGCAAAGAGATCAGCTGTCGGCTACAACTTACTGGGAATTGGTGAGATGATAATCTCAGATAGTCTATCTCGTTCAACTTGTCACAAGATTCCACAGCGTTTGTGCCGGGGAATAACTGGAAGCTTCCTTCCCTTTCTGGTCTCCATAGAATGCTGCTGGAAAGGACTTCAGCAATCATGGAGCACTCCCCCAGCAAAGTACAGACTCAGTGGCCATTTTATTATGTGCCTGATTATTAATGCAAAATCAAGTCAGCCAGTCATTTAGCAGCATCTCAAAGCATTAAAGCATGCAGTCATAGTCAAGCAGTTCAGTCGTTGTTTATACCAAACATCAGAATGGGGAAGAAATATGATCTACTTTGACTGTGGAATGATTGCTGGTGGTTTGAGTATCTCAGAAACTGGTGATCTCCAGGATTTTTCATGCTCAACAGTCTCTAGAGTTTACGGAGAATGGCGCAAGAAACAAGCAACAGAACAACATCCACTGAGTGGAAGTTCAGTGAGCAAAAGCACCTTGTTAATGAGAGAGCTTGAAGGACAATGGCCAGACTGACTGGAGGGTGACAGTAAATCAAATAGCCATGTGTTACAACAGTGGTGTGCAGAAGAGCATCTCCGAACTCACAACACATCAAAGCTTGAAGCAGATGGACTACAGCAGCAGTAGGTCACAATCTTAAACTCAGTGATCACTTTATTAGGAATAGGAGATACCTAACAGAGTGGCCACTGAGTGCGTACTAGCTAATTTGCAAGTTGAAATACCTCCTCAGATATTAAAAGGGGCAGCCAAAAAGATAAAGGAAACAGCACTGGGTACCACTGAAAAGGCAAAGGAACTGGCCTCCAAAGCAACACCTCGGAAAGCAAAGCAGTTGAGTTGAAATCAGCAGAGGGATCTTGATCACAATGGGCACCCAGCAAGGTTCAATGTTCCAAGAATCTCACAAGCTCGACCTCTCTCAAAATGACCTTTGGGCAGCACAGTACCTCAGCTGGAGGAGCTGCTGCCTCATGGCTCCAGTGACCCAGGTTCGATTCCCAGTACCTGCTGTGTGAAGTTTAGAGGGCCTGTCTGTGATAATGCAGGCGGGCCAGTTTCCCCTCACTTCCCAGTCACATACGTACTGGTAGGCTGCCAGCTGCCCCTAGTGAGTAGGTGAGTGATGGAACCTGGGAGGAAGATGCTGAGAAAGAAAGGAAAGTAAAGTGTAATCAATATAGGATTATTGTAAATGGGTGCTTGATGGACAGCATGGAGTCAATGGGTCAAAGGGCCTACTTCTGTGCTGGGCGGCTCAAGGAAGTTAAATATATCATATGCCTTAGTCAAAGTCAAAGCAATAAGATCACCTGATTGCTGCAAGATGGAACCATTAAATTTCACTCAGGTTATTTCACTCAGGTTATTTCACAGGTTATTTCTACAATGGTCAAACCCCATTCACACCTGAGAAGCAGGTTCTGGGTTATTAACTGAAGGGAAGGGGGTGGTCCTGCCTTGACATGGTTTTGATGAATAGTCTAATTACTGGGCTATTCCAGCTCATAAAATATCTAAACTGATAAGTTGCCAGGTTGTACATTGCAGATTACATAAAATAGTTCATAGAAGCATGAACTGTTCACTGAGGGTCAAGCTGCTATGAAATATTTTATATTTAATACAAAAAATAAAAAATACTTTTTGCTAATGTATGCTGATTTTCGCATGAATCTCCTATTTTAGCAGAGCCATTAGTCTTATTTTTCCCACTCACAAAACAAAGCTTCCATTAATGAAGCAAGGGAAATTGATAAGAACTAGGTGTCGCTGTTCCAGGCCGTATCACACAGCAGAGTCAGCAGGGGGAGAACTTAGATTCCTATTGCCTAAATGGGTTCAGAAACTTTATTCCACTAATTCCACCATCATGCCTAAGATTGAAAATAACAACTGGCACACAGTTCTTCAAAACATCAAAAAAGAGACAAAATAAATATTTTTTTTAAATATACAGTCAGTAGACATTTCATTTA